>NC_047069.1:10524342-11124342 GCF_902459465.1 Asterias rubens | reverse complement strand
AAAAAAACACTATTGTTGGACGAATTTGTGTGCTATCAGATAGGAATAAAAGACTTCTGGCTAGAAAGTCTTTTATTATTTTAGTGAGAAATTACCTCTTTCTCAAAATCTATGCTACTTCAGAGGGAGCCGTTTCTCTCAATGTGTTATACTATCAACAGCTCTCCAATGCTCATTACCAAGTCAGTTTTTAAGTTAATATTTGTTTTGAGTAATTACCAAAGTGTACCTTCCCTTTAAGTGTACCTTCCCTTTAAGTGTATGTATGTAATAAATTTGTCTTCTCTGTCGTTTCAGCTTTGACTAGTTTTGGCACCTTCCTATCAAACACTGTCTACAGCTTATCCGATGATGTTGGGGCTGGTTTTATGCAGTGTATGTTATTCCTGTCAGCGTGGCCTGCAGTGGAAGGAATTGTAAGCATCTCACAAATATTAGATTACTGTAACTTTAATATCCGTATATTTGTGTTTAAATCATGTAAAAATAAGAACAAACTTGCGTGAGAGGAAGGGAGGGGCTGGGTTCAACTACAAGAGTTTGGAAACACTTAGGACAAGATCAAAGATGGAAAGAGGGAGAACGAGAAATTAGTTAGTCAATGAGGCAGACTAAATTGGAATATTTGTGGGCACAGGGACAAGGCAAAGACAAAAGTTATCAGTAATTTTCTTCTTGGGGTTGGATGGTCTGGAGGTGACTCTACTCACCTTTGATGCTGTCTTATTTCATCCTTCTTTTTGTGCCTGGCTCTATCTTTTCATTTGACATCTTCTGCTACAACCATGTTTCTGGTTCACATAGAAAGCTACCTCATTTACAGGTTTCCTCAGGCTTGCATGCTACAGTGATTAAGTTCACTTATGAGGCATCATTTGTTTCATTACCAGCAATATATTAATAATAACAAAACCAATAATAGCTAAGCCGATATTCTGTCTTAATTTGACTGGTCTGATTCTTCCCTTCCACTTCCACTGTCTAGACCTTTGTGATGATTGGTTTACATCTGTCCGTTGAGCGCAGCATTGTGGTCGGAGCTGCACAAGTTATAGATGTTTTCTTGAGGGTAAGAAATTTGTAATCTTGAATTTTATTTTAATTAATAAGAGGGTTCCCATACATGACATTTCAAATCCTTTTTCCTCTGCTCATTGTTGATCATCGCCTTCTTATCAATATACCTATCGCCTTCTTACGCTAGGAATAATCCAAACTCGAGTTAGGACGAGTAACCCGTCCTTACTTAGGATGGGTTCAATGCGTCCTACGTATTTGGAATAAGTCCTAAGTCCTAAGATTAATCCTAAGGTAGGAAGTGTTTGGTGAAATTGACAGCTGAACAGCTACTTTACATTTCGAGGCCATTGCAGATACGGCTTTAATGTTTTTTTCCCTTCTTTTTCTTGGATCTGTACAGATTGTATCAGTGGTGGTTCTGCTTCACACCAACATACCACAAACCATTCCCCTCATGGTACCCATACTGTCAATGTATATGGGCGGAATCGGAAGGTGCTCTTTTCTCTTTCTAGGATATTTCAGATATATCCATGGCCAACTGAAGAAAGACACACCAGTATCACAGGTATTTAACAAATAAATAAAATCATTTCTTAACGTGCATGGAAATACTAGGCGTTCAATGTTTTTAACCTAGTTAATATGCAATATTGTACTTTTTACTCGCGAGAAATGAAAGAAATATAAATATGAATAGATTAATATAACGTTTCAGTGTTCTCACTTGGTGTATCCCAACATATGCATAAAATAACAAACCTGTCCAAATTTGGGCTCGATTGATCATTGAAGTTGCAAGAGAATAATGAAAGAAAACCACTCTTGTTGCACAAATTTGTGTGCTGTCAGATGCCTAATAAAAGGCTTCAGCTGAAGTCTTTTATTATTTGAATGCGAAATGACCTCTTCCTTTTAAAACAACTTACTTCAGAGGGAGCCATTTCTCACAATGTTTTATACTATCAACAGCTCTCAATTGCTCGTTACCAAGTGAGTTTTTATGCTAACAATTATTTTGAGTAATTACCAATTATATCCAGTGCCTTTAAATTGAAGTAGTACTAAGTGTTGGGACGTTTAACTGGTTAAACGGCAAACCACTTGACCGTAAAACAACAGTTAAATCCATTTCAAAATTGCCTTGACGGTTAAACAAAACCAACTGTAAAAAGAATGAATGGACAAAAAATGACATAAACAAAAATAAAAAGAGACTTGCACAATCTTTTGCTGGAAATTAAGTGTGGAATGTCAGTTTTTTATATATAATTGCTTGCTCAAGTTTTGAAATCTTTCCTTACAGCGTTTGAAAGTTGGACAAGTGTTTTCATTTTGGTGGCCATTAGCTGTGGTGACTACTGGCCAACGTATTAGCCGGCCACTAGCCAGTTTATTTGTTTCCAGAGATCTCTCTGATAACCAGGAAGAGGCAGCCAAGGTGAGTGGATTCTTACATTTTGTAATGCGGTATCCTCTTTATCAATGTTGATCTGGGTGTTAATAATAATAAGGACAACAATATAAGTTATCACCATGCGCTAGTGGAATACGGAAAAATATAGTGCGTCTGTGTCCCATATCCAACGAGGCCGAAGGCGGAGTTGGATATGGGACGCAGACGCACTATATTTTCTGTATTTCCACGAGCGCGCGTGTAATAACGTATTTATCTTCAAGCAAAGTTGGCGTGTGACCATAGAACACACAAGACGCAGGAAGTGACATTAGACGTGCAATATAGAATTGCATCACCACTCCATTCTGCTAATCTGATTGGAGGATTAGCGCGTACTTGAAGATAAATTCTTATATGGCACATTTTACAATAGCTGTCTCAATGCTTGTTAAAGACACTGGACACTATTGGTAATTGCCAAAGACTAGTCTTCACAGTTGGTGTATCTCAACATATGCATAAAATAACAAACCTGTGAAAATTTGAGCTCAATGGTCGTCGAAGTTGCGAAATATTAATGAAAGAAAAAACACCCTTGTCGCACCATGGTCACCTGAGGTTGTGTGCTTTCAGATGCTTGATTTTGAGACCTCAAATTCTAAATCTGAGGTCTCGAAATCAAATTTGTGGAAAATTACTTCTTTCTCGAAAACTACGTCACTTCAGCGGGAGCTGTTTCTCACAATAATTCATACCATCAACCTCTCCCCATTACTCAAAATCAAGAAAGGTTTTATGATAATAATTATTTTGAGTTATTACCAATAGTGTCCACTGTAACATGGTGTTACACTGTTGTTATCCAGTGAAATTCAAAACCCTTTGTGCATCACACTCAATTCTGCTCTAGGTGTAAACACGGTGTAACACTGTTATCACCTGACATGTGTATACATGTAGTAGTAGTAGGGCCATAGCCCGACACTGGCATTCATCGTCAAATCTTGAGGTAGCTCTGAGCTCTTCTTTCAAGGTCCTTCAGTCTCCGTTCGGCGTCATAATTGGTGTAGGCTTTCCTGGTGTATGCTCTCCAGGTTGTTCTGTCTGATGCCAGGTTACACCAGGTGGTAAGGGAGGACGTCCTCTTGAGTGTCCTTCTGAAAGCATCCTTGTAACGCAGAAAGGGACGTCCTGCTCACTGAAAAAGAGGGCTTTCATGTGTGAACAAGAGTTAACTGTTGTAACCTGACATATGTTATAAATAGGCTAAATGAAATCACAACACAATGCACAGGTATAGTGTATTTTTATGTCATTCAGCCTTCAAGAAAAACTCTGCTAGTGTCCAAATGTCAGGCCATTGAAATAGTTAATGAAATAAACTGTTATATTTTTTTAAACGTTACCTTCCTACATATTCAATTGCATCATTCATAATATTCACAAGTTTGAGCTCGGGGGAAAATGCGGATTGTCATTTAAATGTACCGTGCATATTTGTATATGTACATGTGTGTCTAGGACCTTCTTCAGGCAAGCATACTACACCTCTGTGACAGTTCCAGAAATGCTTTGTTAAGGCGCGTGCATTAGACTTGTTCCAGGGGTAACCAGTGCGACAATCAACTATGCATGCACTTTATGAAGCAATTGTGCAGGAACTGGGTGCACTTTGTAAGCAGCAAAAATAGCAAGTGACACGTGATGGTAAATGACCAGTGGGAAATCAGCTCTCAATCATGAATATGCATGAGGTATAGTAGTTTGTAATATCTGCCTCTCTGTGTCTGTCTGCAGGCAATTGCAACACTGACAGTCTGCTACCCTACCACCATGATAACCTACCTCTGGTTGAACGAGTCTAGAGTCCTGTTTCCCCTCTTCTTAAGTGTAAGTAAATGCTGAAAAGGGCTGAATGACATAAAGGTATTTAAAGACACTGGACACCATTGGTTGGTAATTGACAAAGACCAGTCTTCTCACTTGGTGTATTTCAACAAATGCATAAAATAACAAACCTGTGAAAATTTTTATTAAATTGTTTGTGTCGAGGTTGCAAGATAATAATGGAAGAAAAAACACCTTTGTGACATAAAGTTGTGTGCTTTCAGATGCTTGATTTCAGGACCTCAAAATCTAACCCTGGTTACGAAATCAAATTGAAATATTTTATTGGAAAATTACTTCTTTCTCAAAAACTGTGTTACTTCAGAGGGAGCCGTTTCTCACAATGTTTTATACTATCAACAGCTCCACTGCTTGTTACCAAGTAAGTTTTTATGCTGACAATTATTTTGAGTAATTACCATTAGTGTCCAGTGTCTTTAAATAATGATAATAACAGGGTAAGTGTACGATACAATAAATGACATAATTTTAAGTGAGATGAAATAGCTGAAACTGTAACAAGCTTGGATTGATCTAAATAAGTGGGTTTTAATTTCAGTCTTAAATGAGTCCAGTGAATGTGGGCGGGGACGTTGTTCCAGAGAGTGGTTGTGGCAATTGAGAAGGCGCTTTTCCATACTTTTTCTAAGCTTCATTATCAATTAGTTATCTGCTATTCTCTCATCATTGGACACTTGATATCATTGGGAAAAACAAATTGAAGTTTGATGTTGTTTAATCTGTAGCCAAGCAGACGACCAAATGAAGATCTGAACAAGAAAGACATAATCAAACACCTGACACGATTCAACATTGGCTACTTCCTGGTGTCATTCAGTGTAAGTGTTACCCTTTACACATTCGGCACTGTTTTTACAAAGAGAAAATCTTCTTTCTTAAATCTCACATTTTGGCAAATCAGTGTTTTTGCACACTTAGAATGTTACTAGTGACTTCAACATTTTCCCAAGTTTAAAGTGCTAAATCGTTATATATTTTTTTAAATAATACTCATTAGCGCAAGGACCATTTTTACCAAACTCACTTTTGCGTTCTCTCGACACCCATACTTAGATTTGCCAATTTTTACATTGTATTACATAGCACTGGCACAGGGCCAAAACCGTATACTCTGTGGGTTTTTAGTTTTCAGGAAGGGACAACTTGTGTGACCTAGATAAATTTTAGTTTACACGAACAGACACTCATCTTTTCAAGCACAAAATGAGAGAATGTTCCAGATTTAGCGGACTTGAAAATTTTGAACCAGAAATATCATTTAACTTGTGTATTATAAAGGTTCATATATGTAGGTAGTTAATAGTACAAACATGTTGATAGTTTTAATCTTTAAAGGAAAAATCCACTTGCAGAGCTTCTTATTAATATGTTTTACATTGTGTCAACCTTTTCCCCAGTTGTGTTTAATAGTGTTTTGGATTCCTGGAGTCATTACAACTCTGCTGATGGTTCTGCTGGGCGTGAGCGCAGAGATTGCTGAGATGTGTGTTCTTCCACTTAAAATCGCCACAGGACTTCCTATCATGGGTAAGGTGTAAGGTCCTAAAACAAACTAGAGAGCTTTTCATATTTTAAAGGAACATACCGGCTTACCATTTATGTATTTTAGTGATGTAGAATTATATAAAAATTGTTTAGATGGTTGTAAAAACAAATCACGACAAATATCATGTAATTAGTGAAAAAAAAAAAATCAAAACCTTAAAACGGTCATTGTATATTTTATTGTTCTCTTTATGCGCGTACAGGCTTTTGCAGGCGCTTTACAAATGTCTTTTTTATTACATAGTAAAGGTTTGCGGTAACACCATATAATGATAATCTCTACATGAGTTGGGGTGGTTCTGATAAGAACCGTTAGTTTCAACTCGACGCTTCGATCAGTATGCTCTGATTGTCTTCTGGAGAAAGCTGGACTATGATGCTGCATGCTGCTTAAGTACTGATGATACGGATTAGCTTGGTGATACACAAAGCGTCGAGTTGAAACCAACTGTTCTTTTCAGAACTACCCCAACTCACTTAAAGATAATCATTACATGGTGTTACTGCAAACCTTTGCTTTATCGTATTTCCACCATGCAAAGTTTCAAATCCTACTTGTCTTTATTATTGTTTACCTTAGTTTCAATTCGAGCTCATATGATCTCCTGGTTGATGTACATGAAGCAGACAGCAGCCATCTGCCCAAGTGCCATTCTACGTCTTGCCTTTGTCGTTGCTTTCCTTTTCCTGCTTCCACTGATGGGGTAAGTACATTACAAAGTCATCTCTAGAATTACTTGAAGGTATCGTAAAGGATTGGTTGAGATGACAAATAACCCCAGACAGTGTTCATGGTTTGTGTGATCATCCATACACCTGAAACAACAAACCTGCAACATTCTGGGCTTAACTCGTTGTGCGACTCAGAATGGAATAGTGAAATACCACACACAATGTTCAGCATGTAAACACATTGTCCTTAATTTTGGTTGTAACAACCCAAATCAGCTGACTGTTTTTTTTAAAGGTTTTCGGATACAGTTTTCTGGTAACTTCATTTTCAAAAAAAGGATGAACTTTGTAATCAGTAAGCTTTCAGACTGAAATTAAAAAAGGATGTTGTGTATCCTTACCACTCTTGTATAATACTTTCAACTCTGTTAGTGCCGAGGCTGTAAATGCATCTTTGTTGTGTTGGACAGGCTTATTTGTTTATTTGTTGTCCAGAATTTTGACAACCTCAAAAAGCTGGGCATTTTTAGGTTCAAATAAAAAGCGTGCACTGGAAATCTGAGTGTACACACAAAATAAGTGTGCACCGAGATATGCTTTTGCATGGCATTTTTTGAGATAAGTTTTTGCAAAATTGAGATACAACATTTTTGCGCTGACGTGACAATATGTTACATTACTGGTTCACATGATGTGGTACTTTACACCCATTTTATATTCCTTTACAGTATGCATGGTGCTCCAATGGGCATGCTATATAGGACTTCTTTTTTTGCTTCACAGCAGAGACATATTTGTGTAAAGTGAATTGCCGGCACCTGCCCATGTGCACTGGATCATTCTTTTGCACCCTGAAGGTGATTACATTTTGAGACGCCCCCTTAAAATACACTGGAAGTACGCGCCTAGATACAACATTTTTGCAAGGAGTAATTTTGTTTGTTTTTGCAAAAATTAATGTTTTAACCCCTTAATTCTTAATTGTTTTACAGTATGCATGGTGCTCCAATGGGCATGCTAGCACTCCTTTTTGGCTTCACAGCAGAGGCTATTGGAGTTGTTGCTGGTGCTGCTTGTGTCAAACGATTCAAAAAGGTAAGAAATGTTGGACGGTTTGATTTACTCATGATTTACTCATTTGAAACTATGTTGCAGAATTTTTAAAAGTTTATAACAACACACATACAAACCATTGATTGGTGGATTATGTGTCACATGTCATCCTATAGTGATTACTATCGCACACTCCAAAATTTAAATCGGAGAGGCTCATGCCCAGTGTGGAATTTCGCTAGATGCTTCGCCGTGTTATTCCTAAAACAATAATTTATTGCGGTTAAGAGCACCAAATTCAAACTCTGGTGTTTCTGATCAGCAGAGTGTGGGTTCGAATCCCCAGCCGTGACACTTGTGTTCTTAAGCAAGACACTTAACCATTGCTTCGCCCTTTGGATGGATGTGAGTTTGCATAACAATGTTAGTGCTTTGTTGATGTGTTGCTTAGAATGTGGGCTGATTGTTCAACATTTGGAATAAAATACAATCCAATGTTTCTTATTTATCTTCCTAGCCATTGAGCCACAATATAACACTGCCTAATGGAGCCAATACTAAGACCCCACCTTCAAGCCTCAACTCCTCCAGTGAGAATCTCAGGTGTAGTCACAGATACGCACCTATAACTGAGAAGGAGACATCCCTGTAGAGTGGATGCAGAAACAGTACCCCAAAGAACTTTATCCCGCCAAGAATTGTATCCCGCCAAGGATTGTATCCTGCCAAGCATTGTTTGAGGGTAGACATGGCTGACTGTGCACAGGTACACTTTTACTTAAAGTACCAAGTACCAAGTTGGGAATTGACCTTACAGGGCACATTTTCATAGCTCTGCTTACCGCCAAATTCTGTGCTTAAGATCACAGTTCCCCGCTTACAAGCAAGCGCCAAATTTCTGCGCTAGCCTTGTAAGCATAGAATGCCTAGTAACGTGGAGTACGCACAAGCAGAAGCCAAAATTCGCCGCTAACCCGTGAAATACGCTTGCTGTAAGCACAGAATTCCCTGCTTCCTTAAGCGCCAATTCTTTACTACGCAGAGCCATGAAATTGGGACCTGTTCCATCACTACTCGGGGATTTTTATGGTATGGTTTATTTAGTTTATCCATATAGAGTCAGAAATGTGTATAAAAATAAGTAATGATAACCAATAAGAAAGTACAAACTTACATTTACGAGTAAAGAAGTATTTTTTTATTTAGGAATAAAAGAGTAGAAGATGAGATATAAAACTGACAGGGTTGTTGCTGTGAAATAAAGGAAGAGGTCCTTTAGCATAACTCTTTTATACCCATCATGAATACCTTTCTATCCAAAACATACAAAAACCTTTGTTTGTTGTAGAGCATGTCTTGCAGTTTAGCTTTAGCTCGGTTGACGCTGCGTTGAATTTCTATCCATGTTGACCGCTAAGTAGCTTCTTGCGCAAATTTCAAACAGCCATGTTTAAGTTTCAAACTATTGCATACAAGTTTCAAGCTTGCACAAGCCAAATATGCCACCACCAACATTCAATCTGCGCATACGCTTAATCATGTGATAGCGCCCTCTTTTTGACTCTCAGTGGTCCAGTGGTCAAGTGCACTAGACTCGAGCCCTATATAGGACTCTTACTCTGGGCTGCACATGGATACAGAGTCCTAGCTATTAAGGTCCGTTTTCTGGGGCGGGAAATTTTCAAAGCTTCATAACTCAAATCTTACCTGCAAGAAGCCACTAATCTCAACAGATTCACATTCCATGGCAGCACACATTTTTCTGCGGTGGGTTTTGGTCGTCATATATTCCTCACAAATCCGTCATTTTCGTGAAATAATGCAGCTCCCAATGTTGTAGCATCCACGCAGGTGTTGGTCAGCGTATCTTGACTGCACAGCGTTAACTTGCAAACGCAATAATGCGCATCGTGCGTCTTGCATACGCACGGCAGACTGTTAGATTACGATCATAAACGGGAATTTTTTAACGTTGGGAGCTGCATTATTTCAGGAAAATGACGGATTTGAGAAGAATATATGACAACCAAAACCAGTGGTTTGCTGGTGCTTTATGATGTGTTTGGCTGCAGTAAGTTTGTACCACAGCACTGTGAAATTTATTTTGTATGAAATCGTTTTTTTCCAAACATAGCTCAACTGCAGACAAAAAATATATAGTGCTTTGCGATGCCCTTCTGTTGTAAAAAGCGCTTTAAAAAATCTGTGTTTTATTTTTAATATAATTATTAATGATGAGATGACTGGGCAACGAATTGGAAATTTTTATTGGAATAGTAGTGGAAATGTATACTATCACAAAATATATAGAATATATTTATAATATAATGTGAAATTTTGACTGGATCACTGGAATGTTGAACTCCAGTGTATAATTGTTAATCCGTAACTTCTGGGAAGTTGGTTCGTAATTTTACTTGAGCTATGATTGTTTAATATATATTCGGTTTGCGGTAACACCATGTGTGTGTCTACTTTCCAGGTAGATTTTTGTTTGTGAGAGAACTGTCTTGCTCTATATTTTCAGTCCAGTAAAGAACTGTCCTACTTTTTATTTAACTACTACTTGGGCGGAAGGTAGAAAATCGGCTGGGACTACTACTTACAGAGGAGATCGTTATTAACTTCACTACCACAGAGTCATTTTTAAATTAATGTGGGGGGGGGGGGGTAATGTCACATTTCAACTAGCTTGCTCTGGTCATCATCAGAAATGACTTAAAGACACTGGACACTATTGGTAATTGTCAAAGACTAGTCTTCTCACTTGGTGTATCCCAACATTGCAGAAAATAATAAACCTGTGAAAATTTAAACTCAATTAGTCATCGAAGTTGCGAGATAATAATGGAAGAAAAAACACCATTGTCACACAAGCCTGAGGTTTCAAAATTAATTCAAATATTTTACTGAGAAATTTATCAAAAACTATGTTACTTCAGAGGAGCCGTTTCTCACAATGTTTTTATACTATTGACAGCTCTCCATTGCTCAATTCCAAGTCAGTTTTTATGCTAACAATTATTTTGAGTAATTACCAACAGTGTCCAGTGCCTTTAAGCAAGCTAGTCGATACAAGACCAAAGTATATATTGATACCTCACCAATCATGCAATACCTCAAATACTTTTTTTCCCTCACAGGGGCTCATGATCAAAGCAGGCCAGTGGCTGTACATGAACTCTCATCCAGTTAGGCCTACTGCATGCGCGAGAGTGCTCACCATAGATCCAGTTACTGCATGCGCGAGAGTGCTCACCATAGATCCAGTTACTGCATGCACGAGAGTGCTCACCATAGATCCAGTTACTGCATGCGCGAGAGTGCTCACCATAGATCCAGTTACGGCATGCGCGAGAGTGCTCACCATAGATCCAGTTACTGCATGCGCGAGAGTGCTCACCATAGATCCAGTTACTGCATGCGCGAGAGTGCTCACCATAGATCCAGTTACTGCATGCGCGAGAGTGCTCGCCATAGATCCAGTTACTGCATGCGCGAGAGTGCTCACCATAGATCCAGTTACTGCATGCGCGAGAGTGCTCACCATAGATCCAGTTACTGCATGCGCGAGAGTGCTCACCATAGATCCAGTTACTGCATGCGCGAGAGTGCTCACCATAGATCCAGTTACTGCATGCGCGAGAGTGCTCACCATAGATCCAGTTACTGCATGCGCGAGAGTGCTCACCATAGATCCAGTTACTGCATGCGCGAGAGTGCTCACCATAGATCCAGTTACTGCATGCGCGAGAGTGCTCACCATAGATCCAGTTACTGCATGCGCGAGAGTGCTCACCATAGATCCAGTTACTGCATGCGCGAGAGTGCTCACCATAGATCCAGTTACTGCATGCGCGAGAGTGCTCACCATAGATCCAGTTACTGCATGCGCGAGAGTGCTCACCATAGATCCAGTTACTGCATGCGCGAGAGTGCTCACCATAGATCCAGTTACTGCATGCGCGAGAGTGCTCACCATAGATCCAGTTACTGCATGCGCGAGAGTGCTCACCATAGATCCAGTTACTGCATGCGCGAGAGTGCTCACCATAGATCCAGTTACTGCATGCGCGAGAGTGCTCACCATAGATCCAGTTACTGCATGCGCGAGAGTGCTCACCATAGATCCAGTTACTGCATGCGCGAGAGTGCTCACCATAGATCCAGTTACTGCATGCGCGAGAGTGCTCACCATAGATCCAGTTACTGCATGCGCGAGAGTGCTCACCATAGATCCAGTTACTGCATGCGCGAGAGTGCTCACCATAGATCCAGTTACTGCATGCGCGAGAGTGCTCACCATAGATCCAGTTACTGCATGCGCGAGAGTGCTCACCATAGATCCAGTTACTGCATGCGCGAGAGTGCTCACCATAGATCCAGTTACTGCATGCGCGAGAGTGCTCACCATAGATCCAGTTACTGCATGCGCGAGAGTGCTCACCATAGATCCAGTTACTGCATCCGCAAGAGTGCTCACCATAGATCCAGTTACTGCATGCGCGAGAGTGCTCACCATAGATCCAGTTACTGCATGCGCAAGAGTGATCCCCATAGATCGGATTCAGAGGAATGGCATGATGGTGCATTAAATCGGTGAGAGCTTACAATTCCATGTACCGCCAAAGGCATTTTGATCTTGATGAAACAGCCCCCAGGCCTGTATGCTGGTTACTGAAAGGGCAAGGGCACCAAGGCATTTTATTCTTGGTAAAGGGCACCCTATAAGGAAATTTAAAATTTCTATTGCAGAGCATTTCAAGGGCACCAAGGCAATGGCCAAGAGCATGGAGGCGATTGCCTTCGTTGCCTAGGGCCCCTTTTATAGTTATTTGTGTGTTTTTTATGATAATGGCCGATAAAGAATAAGGAATATTATTACTTTTTCAATACAGTTTATAGCATACCCATGGGTTTTAATGGGTACCTGCGAGGGGTAGAGGTTGATATTGTGTATAAAAAAGCCTTTCGGAGCGCCACGGCAGCTCAGGGCTGTATATTCCCCAGCAGGGAGCTGAGAAATATTAAAGGGATGTTTATTGGCCCAATGACCAGGGCACTAATATAAAAAGCGCAATGATACGGTTATTGTGAAATGCGCTATATAACAATGTTTTATTGTTATTTTTATACATGTACCCTTATATTTTTGGAAGCTATTGTATACGTCTTTAGTTTTGACATCTGTATATTTAGAGGTATTTGTTCAAAGAAATAAACTAAAGTTAGGATAATGAAACCTGCATCTAGGTTCTCTTTGTTCTGGTAGTTTTGTTGACCGTTTTCAAGTGTTGTAAACTCATGCTTTGCATTCAGACGCAAGTACTAATCGAGCACTGTTTTGGTTTCCATTCTCAATACTCGACTGAAAACGACCTCTAATCAAAGTCAAGTACTGTACTTTATACTTGAAGGAAAATGTAATCGGACTTTGATTTTAAAGATACTGGGGTCGATTTCACAAAGAGTTAGGAGATATACAAATTGCATGGAGTGTCCTAAGTTAGGACGAGTAACTGGTCCTAACTCGAGATAAGACTAGTCCTAACTCTTTGTGAAATCCACCCCTGGACACCTTCGGTAATTGTCAAAGACCAGTCTTCTCACTTGTTGTATCTCAACATATACACAAAAAACCAAACCTGTGAAAATTTGAACTCAATTGGTCGTCCAAGTTGTAACTAAATATATTCATTTATTCACGCATCTGACCCCAGATCAAGTGCCCCCAGCGGTGGCTTTATTTTCAAATTCATCAATTTGGGTCATTCAACTCTATGATGTCAGGAGAAACACACATCTAACAACTCCATGTTATTTCTCCGAACAGGTAATGATCTTTTTCAATTTTATCTCACATTTCCCTTTTTTTAAATCATAAATAGTTACTGAATAATTTTTTTTTATATGTGTGCTTAGATTTATAGCCCATTTTTAACGTTCTTTTGGCAATATTCCTGATTGAGATTCGGCATCGAGAGTTCCGCCCTTATCAGAACTTAATTTAATCAGACTTTTTCTTATTTTATGACATTAGTTTGGATTATTATTATGATCTCATGATCTTGATTGATTCAACTCTATGATGAAACACACATCTTACAACTACATGTTATTTCTCTGACAGATTTGCAATCAATAAAGCCTGGAGGCATGAGATCATAGAAATTGTTTCCACATTTACTCCATCTTAACCATCGGTCACATCATGGAGGAAGGAACCCCCCCTCCTCCAAGTACACACTCAAGGCACATTTTCAGGCAAAATTGACTCAAGTACAGAAAAAACTCAAGGTAAAACCTCAAGGCTAAAGCCTTATACACATTTTCAGGAAAAAATTTAAAAAACCACATTTTACACATTGTTAGGATTTATTTTGGATAAAACCACAAGGCTAAAGCCTAGTACACATTTTCAGGAAAAATTTGATAAAACCACAAGGCTAAATAAAGCCTTCTACACATTTTCAGGAAAAATTTGATAAAACCACAAGGCCTCAAGCCTTGTACACATTTTCAGGAAAGATTTGACAAAACCACAAGGCTAAAGCCTACACATTTTCAGGAAAGATTTGATAAAACCACAAGCCTTGTACACATTTTCAGCAAAAAAATGATAAAACCACAAGCCTTGTACACATTTTCAGCAAAAAATTGATAAAACCTCAAGGCTAAAGCCTAGAACACATTTTCAGGAAAAATTTGATAAAACCACAAGCCTTGTACACATTTTCAGGAAAAATTTGATAAAACCACAAGGCTAAATCCTAGTGCACATTTTCAGGAAAAATTTGATAAAACCACAAGCCTTGTACACATTTTCAGGAAAAAATTGATAAAACCACAAGGCTTAAGCCTAGAACACATTTTCAAGAAAATTTGATAAAACCACAGCTAAAGCCTAATACACATTTTCAGGAAAAATTTGATAAAACCACAAGCCTTGTACACATTTTCAGAAAAACAAATATGATAAAACCACAAGGCTTGTATACACAAGGCTGTAGCTGTGTACACATTTTCAGGTACATGTACACACGGCACAAGGCCCATAGAGCTGTGTTTACACTTTCATGCAAAATTTAGGAAGTACACATGCCATACATTTTTAGGCAAAATTGTATACATTTTCAGTCAAAATTTGACAAGAACACATGGCTGTAGCCTTGTACACATTTTAAGGCAAAGTTTGATAAGTGTACATGATTTTAAAGGTTTGGCTTGGGTTCTGATTGTCATGTCAGTGGTCAGTGTCAATTGCATAAAATGATTCAATATGAATGATTAATATTGATGATTCTTCTAAAGTTCTCACGCATTTCCCCTAAATTTCCACAGAGCCACTATTCAAGCCATGTTTGCTAATTTAATAGACCAATAATGATTACTATAAATAACTTTTTCTCTTTTTTAATCCTTTGCGAATAAAACCCGATGCCAATGTCACGGAAACATATTGCATTTGTGAAGAGACAGGAGTAGTTAAAAAGTGTGATGCAAGTTTAATTATAAAATAATGACACATTGTACAAAAATGAATCTTTAATCTTTTGAACTACGTCATCACGTAACGTTTAACCAAACACCATGTTTTTGTAATAAACAAAAACTCTATGTCTACAATCCGGCCAAAATGCTTGGGCCACCCATTTCTAACGTTATATAAAACCATTCATGTCCACTTCCAACTGACAATAACAATGTCTCCCCCCCCCCTAATTTAGGCCCAAATTTGACAAAACTGCTGGACTTGCCCCTTGTGAGTCTTTCTCAATTAACTAATCAATTTCTTGTTGTTCATTATCCATACAGATTCTAACCAAAGTCTGATATAAATTGGACCACACATATGTTGGACAAACCCTGATCCCTGATGCACTGTGCTGTCTACTGTGCAGTTCTCTGTCGACAGGGAGACAAGTAAACAGCTGTTGCAGCCTTGGAACTATCAGCATGTGATGCAAACAAGCAGATGACGTCAACACTTAAAACGTTTGTTCGTTCTTGGCAGAATCAGTTGAGAAACCGTGGTGACGTGGTCTTCTGCTGTGCAGTTCTCTGTCGACAGGGAGACAAGTAAACAGCTGTTGCAGCCTTGGAACTATCAGCATGTGATGCAAACAAGCAGATGACGTCAACACTTAAAACGTTTGTTCGTTCTTGGCAGAATCAGTTGAGAAACCGTGGTGACGTGGTCTTCTGCTGTGCAGTTCTCTGTCGACAGGGAGACAGGTAATACACCTGTTGCAGGCTTGGAACTATCAACATGTGATGCAAACAAGCAGATCACATCAACACTTAAAACGTTCGTTCTTGGCAGAATCAGTTGAGAAACCGTGGTGACGTGGTCTTCTGCTGTGCACTTCTCTAGTCGACAGGGAGACAAGTAAACAGCTGTTGCAGCCTTGGAACTATCAGCATGTGATGCAAACAAGCAGATCGCATCAACACTTGGCTAATGTGGCTATATCAAATTTGGCTTGAAAATGCGTACAAGGCCTTGTGGTTTTATCAAATTTTGCTTGAAAATAGGGCTATATCAAAGTTTGCTTGAAAATGTGTACAAGGCTATATATAGCCTTGTGGTTTTATCAAATTTTGCTTGAAAAATAGCCTATAGCCTATAGCCTTGTGGTTTAATCAAATTTTGCCTGAAAATGTGGCTTTTTCAAAGTTTGCTTGAAAATGCGTACAAGGCTATTATAGCCTTGTGGTTTTATCAAATTTTGCCTGAAAATGTGGCTATATCAAAGTTTGCTTGAAAATGCATACAAGGCTATAGCCTTGTGGTTTTATCAAATTTTGCTTGAAAATGTGTACAAGGCTATAGCCTTGTGGTTTTATCAAATTTTGCCTGAAAATGTGGCTATATCAAAGTTTGCTTGAAAATGCGTACAAGGCTATAGCCTTGTGGTTTTATCAAATTTTGCTTGAAAATGTGAACAAGGTTATAGCCTTGTGGTTTTATCAAATTTTGCCTGAAAATGTGGCTATATCAAAGTTTGCTTGAAAATGCGTACAAGGCTATATATAGCCTTGTGGTTTTGTCAAAATTTCCCTGAAAATGTGGTTTTATCAAATTTTGCTTGAAAATGTGACAAGGCTTTTATCAAATGTTGCCTGAAAATGCGTACAAGGCTATAGCCTTGTGGTTTTATCAAATTTTGCCTGAAAATGTGGCTATATCAAAGTTTGCTTGAAAATGCGTACAAGGCTATACCCTTGTGGTTTTATCAAATTTTGCTTGAAAATGTGTCAAATTTTGCCTGAAAATGTGGCTTTTTCAAAGTTTGCTTGAAAATGTGTTTGTGGTTTTCTCAAATTTTTCCTGAAAATGTGGCTATATCTAAGTTTGCTTGAAAATGCGTACAAGGCTATATATAGCCTTGTGGTTTTGTCAAAATTTCCCTGAAAATGTGGTTTTATCAAATTTTGCTTGAAAATGTGTACAAGGCTATATATAGCCTTGTGGTTTTATCAAATTTTGCCTGAAAATGTGTTCAAGGCTATAGCCATGTGGTTTTATCAAATTTTGCCTGAAAATGCGTACAAGGCTATAGCCTTGTGGTTTTATCAAATTTTGCCTGAAAATGTGGCTATATCAAAGTTTGCTTGAAAATGCATACAAGGCTATAGCCTTGTGGTTTTATCAAATTTTGCTTGAAAATGTGTACAAGGCTATAGCCTTGTGGTTTTATCAAATTTTGCCTGAAAATGTGGCTATATCAAAGTTTGCTTGAAAATGCGTACAAGGCTATAGCCTTGTGGTTTTATCAAATTTTGCCTGAAAATGTGGCTATATCAAATTTTGCTTGAAAATGTGGCTTTTCAAAGTTTGCTTGAAAATGTGTTTGTGGTTTTATCAAATTTTTCCTGAAAATGTGGCTATATCAAAGTTTGCTTGAAAATGCGTACAAGGCTATATATAGCCTTGTGGTTTTGTCAAAATTTCCCTGAAAATGTGGTTTTATCAAATTTTGCTTTAAAATGTGTACAAGGCTATATATAGCCTTGTGGTTTTATCAAATTTTGCTTGAAAAATAGCCTATAGCCTATAGCCTTGTGGTTTAATCAAATTTTGCCTGAAAATGTGGCTTTTTCAAAGATTGCTTGAAAATGCGTACAAGGCTATTATAGCCTTGTGGTTTTATCAAATTTTGCCTGAAAATGTGGCTATATCAAAGTTTGCTTGAAAATGCATACAAGGCTATAGCCTTGTGGTTTTATCAAATTTTGCTTGAAAATGTGTACAAGGCTATAGCCTTGTGGTTTTATCAAATTTTGCCTGAAAATGTGGCTATATCAAAGTTTGCTTGAAAATGCGTACAAGGCTATAGCCTTGTGGTTTTATCAAATTTTGCTTGAAAATGTGAACAAGGTTATAGCCTTGTGGTTTTATCAAATTTTGCCTGAAAATGTGGTTATATCAAAGTTTGCTTGAAAATGCGTACAAGGCTATATATAGCCTTGTGGTTTTGTCAAAATTTCCCTGAAAATGTGGTTTTATCAAATTTTGCCTGAAAATGCGTACAAGGTTATAGCCTTGTGGTTTTATCAAATTTTGCTTGAAAATGTGAACAAGGTTATAGCCTTGTGGTTTTATCAAATTTTGCCTGAAAATGTGGCTATATCAAAGTTTGCTTGAAAATGCGTACAAGGCTATATATAGCCTTGTGGTTTTGTCAAAATTTCCCTGAAAATGTGGTTTTATCAAATTTTGCTTGAAAATGTGTACAAGGCTATAGCCTTGTGGTTTTATCAAATTTTGCCTGAAAATGTGACAAGGCTTGTGGTTTTATCAAATTTTGCTTGAAAATGTGTACAAGGCTTTTATCAAATGTTGCCTGAAAATGCGTACAAGGCTATAGCCTTGTGGTTTTATCAAATTTTGCCTGAAAATGTGGCTATATCAAAGTTTGCTTGAAAATGCATACAAGGCTATAGCCTTGTGGTTTTATCAAATTTTGCTTGAAAATGTGTACAAGGCTATAGCCTTGTGGTTTTATCAAATTTTGCCTGAAAATGTGGCTATATCAAAGTTTGCTTGAAAATGCATACAAGGCTATAGCCTTGTGGTTTTATCAAATTTTGCCTGAAAATGTGGCTATATCAAATTTTGCTTGAAAATGTGGCTTTTCAAAGTTTGCTTGGAAATGTGTTTGTGGTTTTATCAAATTTTTCCTGAAAATGTGGCTATATCAAAGTTTGCTTGAAAATGCGTACAAGGCTATATATAGCCTTGTGGTTTTGTCAAAATTTCCCTGAAAATGTGGTTTTATCAAATTTTGCTTTAAAATGTGTACAAGGCTATAGCCTTGTGGTTTTATCAAATTTTGCCTGAAAATGTGACAAGGCTTGTGGTTTTATCAAATTTTGCTTGAAAATGTGTACAAGGCTTTTATCAAATTTTGCCTGAAAATGCGTACAAGGCCTTGTGGTTTTATCAAATTTTGCCTGAAAATGTGGCTATATCAAAGTTTGCTTGAAAATGCGTACAAGGCTATAGCCTTGTGGTTTTATCAAATTTTGCTTGAAAATGTGAACAAGGTTATAGCCCTGTGGTTTTATCAAATTTTGCCTGAAAATGTGGCTATATCAAAGTTTGCTTGAAAATGCGTACAAGGCTATATATAGCCTTGTGGTTTTGTCAAAATTTCCCTGAAAATGTGGTTTTATCAAATTTTGCTTGAAAATGTGTACAAGGCTATAGCCTTGTGGTTTTATCAAATTTTGCCTGAAAATGTGACAAGGCTTGTGGTTTTATCAAATTTTGCTTGAAAATGTGTACAAGGCTTTTATCAAATGTTGCCTGAAAATGCGTACAAGGCTATAGCCTTGTGGTTTTATCAAATTTTGCCTGAAAATGTGGCTATATCAAAGTTTGCTTGAAAATGCATACAAGGCTATAGCCTTGTGGTTTTATCAAATTTTGCTTGAAAATGTGTACAAGGCTATAGCCTTGTGGTTTTATCAAATTTTGCCTGAAAATGTGGCTATATCAAAGTTTGCTTGAAAATGCATACAAGGCTATAGCCTTGTGGTTTTATCAAATTTTGCCTGAAAATGCGTACAAGGCTATAGCCTTGTGGTTTTATCAAATTTTGCCTGAAAATGTGGCTTTTTCAAAGTTTGCTTGAAAATGTGTTTGTGGTTTTATCAAATTTTGCCTGAAAATGTGGTTATATCAAAGTTTGCTTTAAAATGCGTACAAGGCTATAACCTTGTGGTTTTATCAAATTTTGCCTGAAAATGTGACAAGGCTTGTGGTTTTATCAAATTTTGCCTGAAAATGTGGCTTTTTCAAAGTTTGCTTGAAAATGCGTACAAGGCTATTATAGCCTTGTGGTTTTATCAAATTTTGCCTGAAAATGCGTACAAGGCTATAGCCTTGTGGTTTTATCAAATTTTGCCTGAAAATGTGGCTTTTTCAAAGTTTGCTTGAAAATGCGTACAAGGCTATTACAGCCTTGTGGTTTTATCAAATTTTGCCTGAAAATGCGTACAAGGCTATAGCCTTGTGGTTTTATCAAATTTTGCCTGAAAATGTGGCTATATCAAAGTTTGCTTGAAAATGCATACAAGGCTATTATAGCCTTGTGGTTTTATCAAATTTTGCCTGAAAATGCGTACAAGGCTATAGCCTTGTGGTTTTATCAAATTTTGCCTGAAAATGTGGCTATATCAAAGTTTGCTTGAAAATGCAAACAAGGCTATAGCCTTGTGGTTTTATCAAATTTTGCCTGAAAATGTGACAAGGCTTGTGGTTTTATCAAATTTTGCTTGAAAATGTGTACAAGGCTTTTATCAAATGTTGCCTGAAAATGCGTACAAGGCTATAGCCTTGTGGTTTTATCAAATTTTGCCTGAAAATGTGTACAAGGCTATAGCCTTGTGGTTTTATCAAATTTTGCCTGAAAATGCGTACAAGGCTATAGCCTTATGGTTTTATCAAGGTTTTACTAACTTCCGTTTTGTATGTACGAAAATAAAGGCTAATTTTTAGGGGTGAATCAATTTAAGTTTTGGTTGCCCTAAAGTCAAAGACTAATATCTCATTATTACTTGAGTCGTCTACTTGGCCGCCATATTTGAACACAGTGCAGCAATGGGTGTGTATTATTTTTACACCTTATTTCATATGCGCAAAAACACTAAAGCTAAAAGCGACTTTATACACACCCTATTGCACTGCAGTTAAACATGGTGGCCTGAGGGTCCATCTGAACCCGATCGAACCCACCCCCAACAGTTCTGTTCAATTTTTTATTGAAAAATTTGGCCAAAAAAAAAGCAGAGTGTGCAAACACCTGTGCCTGTCGGTGGACCCCCTCGGCCACCTGGAACTCGTGATGACCTAAGGCCCAAGTGCAATGGTTGATATGTTCTCTATTCAGTGAAGTTCAATTAGATGTACTCCTGGTGTCTACTTCAATGTTGTAATGTCTCACAAAATATACGCAAGCTAGACGCAATTTTGCGCTGTGTTTTAAACGCCAGCGTTGAGCAGAAGGTAGTTGTTGCTTGCTTAAATGAACTGGTGCCCTCAAGGGCCAAAGATTTCACCGATTGTTGTCTTGCAACCAAGCCGCACTGGTGGTGCCAAGAAATGTCGACACTTGTTCCAATGGGATCCTAACTCGACAGATGATGACGACTTCTATCCAGATGATGATGTGCTGATCGGAGAAACAAGTTCTTCAATGGCCACTAATTTTCCCCTTGCGTTTCATGGGGCTGCAATTTGACGTTCGGATGTAATAAACTAACGAAATTACTACAAATGAACTTGTTTTGGGCCAACTTTGATTGAATACAAAGTTGGCAAGTGTGTAAAACACATGGCATGTACCAAAAGCTTCAAGGAAAATGCTTGACGTATTGACGCAAACATCGCAATTTTATTTAACGTTTTAGTAAGCTGAATAGGGTAATTTTCTCCCTACATGATTGCAAATAAATGATAACAAAGATGACTTTGGATTTCTATAACATGTACCTTCCTAAAAAAGACAGACTTTGTTTGGCCTTGCAAGAAAAACTTGCACATGTTTTTTCCCCTCGAACTATTATCTAATAAAATAAGGGGCTGTATGTCTTAAAATACAGTTTTATTTTGATTACTTTCACTTGATTGTATTCAAGCAGTGTTGCCTGTGAAAGTGTAGAGAGAATACGCAAGACCAGGGGAATTATGGGTAATTCAAAACATGTGAAAGTGTAGAGAAAACTACACCAGTGGAAGTATGGGTAATTCAAAACACATGTGAAAGTGCATAGAATAAACCACACCAGGGGAATTGTGGGTAATTCGTCACACATGTGAAAGTGTAGAGAATAAGCCACACCAGGGGAATTATGGGTAATTCAAAACGAATTACGGGTAATTCAAAACACGTGAATAAACCACACCAGGGGAATTGTGGGTAATTCATCACACATGTGAAAGTGTAGAGAACAAACCACACCAGGGGATTTATGGGTAATTCAAAACACATGTGAAAGTGCAGAGAATAAACCACACCAGGGGAATTATGGGTAATTCAAAACACATGTGAAAGTGCAGAGAATACACCACACCAGGGGAATTGTGGGTGTGGGTAATTCGTCACACATGTTAAAGTGTAGAGAATACGGCACACCAGAGGAAGTATGGGTAATTCATCACACATGTGAAAGTGCAGAGAATACACCACACCAGGGGAATTGTGGGTAATTCGTCCCACATGTGAAAGTGCAGAGAATAAGCCACACCAGGGGAAGTATGGGTTATTCAAAACACATGTGAAAGTGCAGAGAATAAACCATACCAGGGGAATTGTGGGTAATTCGTCACACATGTTAAAGTGTAGAGAATACGTCACACCAGAGGAAGTACGGGTAATTCAAAACACATGTGAAAATGCAGAGATAGACCACACCAGGGGAATTGTGGGTAATTCGTCACACATGTGAAAGTGTAGAGAATAAACCAAACAAGGGGAAATATGGGTAATTCAAAACCCATGAGAAAGTGCAGAGAATAAACCACACCAGGGGAATTGTGGGTAATTCGTCACACATGTGAAAGTGTAGAGAATAAACCACACCAGGGGAATTATGGGTAATTCAAAACACTTATAAAAGTGTAGAGAATACATCAAACCAGGGGAATTATGGGTAATTCAAAACACATGTAAGAGTGTAACGAATAAACCACACCAGGGGAATTATGGGTAATTCAAAACACATGTGAAAGTGCAGAGAATAAACCACACCAGGGGAAGTATGGGTAATTCAAAACACTTATGAAAGTGTAGAGAATACATTAAAAACCAGGGGAATTCTGGGTAATTCAAAACACTTGTTAAAGTGTAGAGAATAAACCACACCAGGGGAAGTACATGTATGGGTAATTCAAAACACATGAAAACGTGTAGAGAATAAACCACACCAGGGGAAGTACATGTATGGGTAATTCAAAACACATGAAAACGTGTAGAGAATAAACCAAACCAAACCAGGGGAAGTATGGGTAATTCAAAACACATGTGAAAGTGCAGAGAATAAACAACATTCGTCACACATTGAGAAATGTAGAGAATACACCAGTCAAGGGGAATAATGGGTAATTCTGCACACATGTGAAAGTGTAGAGAATAAACTACACCAGGGTTCCTATGGGTAATTCAAAACACATGTGAAAGTGTAGAGAGAACATGAAGACCATGGGAAGTATGGGTAATTCAAAACACATGTGAAAGTGCAGAGAATAAACCACACCAGGGGAATTGTGGGTAATTCAAAACACATGTGAAAGTGTAGACAATGAACTACATCAATGGGAATTATGGGTAATCCGTCACACATATTCAAGTGTAGAGAATACGCCACACCAGAGGAAGTATGGGTAATTCAAAACACATGTGAAAGTGCAGAGAATAAACCACACCAGGGGAAGTATGGGTAATTCAAAACAATTGTGAAAGTGTACAGAATATGCCACACATCAGGGGAATTATGGGTAATTCCTCACACATATTCAAGTGTAGAGAATACGACACACCAGAGGAAGTATGGGTAATTCAAAACACATGTGAAAGTGCAGAGCATAAACCACACCAGGGGAAGTATGGGTAATTCAAAACACATGTTCAAGTGTAGAGAATACGCCACACCAGAGGAAGTATGGGTAATTCAAAACACATGTGAAAGTGCAGAGAATAAACCACACCAGGGGAATTGTGGGTAATTCGTCACACATGTGAAAGTGTAGAGAATAAACCAAACCAGAGGAAGTATGGGTAATTCAAAACCCATGTGAAAGTGCAGAGAATACACAACACCAGGGGAAGTATGGGTAATTCGTCACACATTTGGAAGTGTACAGAATACACCACTCAAGGGGAATTATGGGTAATTAAAAACACATGTGAAAGTGAAGAGAATTTGCAACACCAGGGAAGTTTGGGTAATTCAAAACACATGTGAAAGTGCAGAGAATAAACCACTCCAGGGAAATTGTGGGTAATTCGTCACACATGTTAAATTGAAGAGAATACGCCACACCAGAGGAAGTATGGGTAATTCAAAACACATGTGCAAATGCAGAGAATAAACCACACCAGGGGAAGTATGGGTAATTCAAAACACATGTGAAAGTGTAGAGAATTAGACCACACCAGGGGAAGTATGGGTAATTCAAAACACATGTGAAAGTGCAGAGAATACACCACACCAGGGGAATTGTGGGTAATTCAAAACACATGTGAAAGTGTAGAGAATTAATCACACCATGGGAAGTATGGGTAATTCAAAACACATGTGAAAGTGTAGAGAATACGCAACACCAGGGGAAGAATGGGTAATTCAAAACACATGTGAAAGTGTAGAGAATAAACCACACCAGGGGAAGTATGGGTAATTCAAAACACATGTTAAAGTGTAGCACAACACGACCAGACCCTAAGAACCTTGACATAGAACTGATTCTTGACCTCTTCTCAAACCAACCAATTCAAAGCGACTACAAATTATAGGAATCCAATGTCATCTTTGGTATCAAAAGGCAATCAATTGGGTGTTCTTACTAGATATTTTTTGTGTGAAGTGGCATGACCAAGCAGAAGATGTTTCTCCAGCCCTCATATCATCAACTGGATAGAAGTCCTCGTCATCCACCAAGTCCAGATTCTATTGGCTCAAGCAAAGACATCTCAAAGCACCTTTGATGACCTCGAAGGATCCCCAGTACAAGCCTGTTTACTCAAAAACAAAAGAATGACGTGACCAACAAAAGGCTAAATTATAAGGGGCCCTCATCCCGACGTCTTGAGAGATCTTGCCGACCAGAACTTTTTAGGGACCAACCACTACCTTCCAGCTCAGGCCCTAGTATGAATGCATGCTTCCAAAAATGCTCGCTCTAGCTTGTCAAATTTTGTAAGGCATTACACCAGTGAAGGAGAACACTAGTTGTACATCAAATTGAATTTCAGTGAACAGAGAACATACCTTCCATTGCACCCGGGCCAGCAGGACCAACACTTGTTCCAGGCGGCCGAGGGGGTCCACCAACAGGCACAGGTGTTTGCACAACTCTGCGAGTTTTTCAGAGGGTTTGGATGAGGCCCTAACATACATGATATAATGAGTTGCTCCAACACAATGAGTCCATGTTTAAAATCTTGAAAATTTCATTGAAAAAAACCTGATCCCCCCCCAAAAAAATATATATATATATATGAAGAAATGCAAAAAAACAAAATGTTGTTTTCCCTTAAGACCTGACAAAATGCATTTTGTTTTATAGAGTTGTCCATACCTATGCAAGATACTGAGATTTCCACAGTTTTGTTCATGTTTGGTCAATGAAACAAAGTTAATGGCTTTGCTTGCAAGAAAAGTCATTACTTATTAAACATTTTTACAAATTTTACCATAGTTTTGTTTTTTATGTTTGGTCAATGAATTAAAGTTAATGGCTTCACTTGCAAGAAAAGTCATTACTTTTTTGTTAGTTTCACTCTATTAAATGGTCTCATTTTGTTGGTGGGAGCAACTCGTACATTTAACTTAAATAATACAAAGACCTATGATTCAGATTTGATTTTTAGTCAAAATAAAGTAAAAATTGTTTGTGTATTTCAAATCAAGAATTAAAAGTACTGCAAAGTTTTATTTGAAATGTCTTCGAACAGTTTCAATCAGAGTGCTCTCTGACTGGTGAAATTGTTTAACAACAAGACAATCAGAGTGCCCTGATTATCCGCAGACAATCAGAGTGCCCCGTTTATTCGCAAGGGAAGGTATTAATTATATTCATCCAAAAGTTCTGTTAACAAAATTGTTTAAAATGCCTTTAAACAGTTTTGACTAGTAAAATTGTTCCCAAGAAGACAATCAGAGTGCCCTGATTATCTGCAAGGGAAGGTTTTCTTTGATGAATTTGGCATGTAAGTTTCTGAATCATATATCTGTGCGAGTGTGAAAAGGATGGATCTTTATAAAGTGGAAAATTCATTAATTTAGCACACAGGGGGAAGTGTGTGTAAACCTAAGCAAAAATCTAAGAGGGTGAACGTGTCTGACAACACAAGGGAGTGTCAGTTACTTACTACCGGAGGAAGTGTGAGCAACTCAGAGTAACACAAGGGAAGGTGTCAGTTACTCATTACACAAAGGAAGTGTGAAGATCACTCGGAGTAAGACAAGGGAAAGTGTCAGTTAGCGCTACACAAAGGAAGTGTGAGCAACTCAGAGTAAACAAGGGGATGTGTCTGTAACTTACTCAACACACAAAGGAAGTGTGAGCATGACTCAGAGTAACATAAGGGAGTGTCAGATACTCATTACACATAGAAAGTGTGAGTAACTCAGAGTAACACATGGGAAAGTGTCAGATACGCGCTACACAAAGGAAGTGTGAGCAACTCAGAGTAAACAAGGGGAGGTGTCTGTAACTTACTCAACACACAAAGGAAGTGTGAGCATGACTCAGAGTAACATAAGGGAGTGTCAGTTACTCATTACACATAGGAAGTGTGAGCAACTCAGAGTAACACAAGGGAAAGTGTCAGATACTCGCTACACAAAGGAAGTGTGAGCAACTCAGAGTAAACAAGGGGAGGTGTCTGTAACTTACTCAACACACAAAGGAAGTGTGAGCATGACTCAGAGTAACATAAGGGAGTGTCAGTTACTCATTACACATAGGAAGTGTGAGCATGACTCAGAGTAACATAAGGGAGTGTCAGATACTCATTACACATAGGGGTGTGAGTAACTCAGAGAAACACAAAATACTCGCTACACAAAGGAAGTGTAAGCAACTCAGAGCAACACAAAATAGAGTATCAGTTACTCGCTACACAAAGGACGTGTGAAGAAAACTCAAGAGTAACACAGGGGAAAGTGTGAGTAACTCAAAGTAACAAAAGGGAAGGTGTCAGTTACTCACAACACAAAGGAAGTGTGAGCAACTCTGAGTAACACAAGGGAAAGTGTCTGAACTCAACACACAAAGGAAGTGTGACACACTCCGGCACATCCTGAAACGTTGACTAATCTATAAAAAAAAATATATAAAAAAATAACTGATAAATAAACGCGAAACACTAAGTCAAATTTTAATTGACTCCTAAGAATTTAGACACTAAAGTGTCTCCTATTTCAGTCATGCAACTCTATATTTTGATAGTGATTTGACATTTCCAGAAATCCAGGCACAGCAAGATTTTGTGCTGTGTTTTTTTAAACTTTTCTATGGCTGAGAAAACCAAAACCACACAAATCAGATATTGCATGCCTGTTGCTGATGTTTGAGATGGGCAAAACCCCGCCTATCTAATACCCTCTGGGGAAAAATTCCCATCCGGCTCCACTATATGGCAACCAAGTTTGTCAACTCCATACATCAGCACATCTAAATTGAATGACCTAAATGAATGTGCTAGAAGAGAAACATTCTTTCAACTAAGCCTTTGACAACGTTTCAGTTTGTAAACTTGATAATTCACAAGACAATGGGCATTCACAGCACAAGTTGGAAGTGCTAGAAAACCACTACACAAAGGAAGTGCGAGAAATTCACAACACAAGGGAAAGTGCAAGCAAATCTACACATAAGGGAAAGTGTGACTGATTTACAACACAATTAATAACCTTAACTCTATACCTATTAATCTACAACTAATATACAAACTACAAAAAGGTTGAGGCATCGGTGATGAGGCATCGTTGATAGGGGCATCGTTGATAGGGGCATCGGTGATGAGGCATCCGTGATGAGACATCGATGATGAGGCATCGGTGATGAGGCGTCGGTGATGAGGCGTTGGTGATGAGGCATCAGTGATGCGAGATTCCTAAGGAGGCAAAACAAAAAAAGGCAAACAATTAGGAAGGAAGTCTTTTTTTTCTTCAAAAGGTGTGAAATTGGTGGTCGTGCTTCTGATCTTACCTTTAAATTAGAACCTTTTTCTGTAAACATCTGGCTATGAAAAAACTACTTCTTTTGAATTGAGACAACGTTTGAATTAGTGGCTACGATATAGCTGGATAGGTGCATCATCGTGCGTTGATGATCTCAACACACATAGCAACACTCGTAGCCGTAGCTGTAGCTGCCAATTTTGATAAGAAAATTGCACTGTAAGAAAGCATGTTGTAGACAGTTCCAACTTTGCCCTTTTTTTTTACTGTTATTGTTTGTTTGCGTCTTCAGAGTCAATGCACATCTCTTTATACACTGGCATACAAGTGACTTCATACATGTAAGACGGAACAACGCACTAACTAAGTCAACATTGACTGAGTCAACATAGGCTGAGTGTAAGGCTACATGTATAGGAATAAAAGACTTCTAGCTAGAATACTTTTATTATTTAAGTGAGAAATTACCTCTTTCTCAAAAACTACGTTACTTCTGATGGAGTCATTTCCCACATTGTTTTATACTATCAACAGCTCTCCAATGCTTGTTACCAAGTCAGTTTTTAAGCTAATATTTGTTTTGAGTAATTACCAAACGTGTGCCTTCCCTTTAATAATAATAATAATAATAATAATAATACATGTAATAATAATAATATAATAATAATAATAATAATAATAATAATAATAATAATAATATAATTGTTAATAATAATAATAATAATTCTAGATGAAATAGGGACAAATGTGAGGGTAGATCTATTACAGAAGGCAGCGCTTTTGGGAACAGCGAGGATCCTGAGAAAGACCCTTGAGATCTAAGGCTACGGGACGTAGCCCGGCTCGAGGAGTTACCGGCACAGAGGAAAATGAGATCTTTCTTTTGCATGCTGTGATAAAATGAAATAATAATAATTATAAGACTTGCTTGTGAACCCCAACTTTGATTCCCTGACAGTGACAGAAGCTCTGCTGTTTACTCACGGTCTGTATTAGTCAGGCTTAATCATGCTGAGAATAAAGTTTCTTGCCGTAGGTTATGCTCAAGTAAATAATATGTCTTAATAAAAGAGAAAATATAACAGATTGGTTTCTTATCTCCTGAAACCAAACATTGCTGGTCTGAAATGGGGGAAAACAGATTGTTATCAAAGTGTTTGTGCTTCAAGGGGGTGGTGTGTCTAAAAATACGTTACATCAGAATTTATTGCAGTCTGCAGTAAGTCAAAAACAAATTCATTTTCACTTTTCATTTAATTTTTTTTCCCCATATTGGCACACCATAGAATCCCAAGCAACCACATCACATGATGGATCTAGTGACTAAAGAATAACGAAACTCAATCTAGCAGATGATAATTTTGTTTTGAAAATTTGAGGTTGGATGATGTTTCTTAGACTCATTTGATTGTTGGCAATGCACTAGTGATTTATACCAAAAATTTATCATTTTATAAATGTTTAGTGAGCATAATCTACGACAAGAAACTTTGTTCTCAGCATGATAACCTGATGAAAATGCAGACCCTGAGTAAACTACAGAGCTCCGTGAGTAAACTACAGAGCTTCTGTCACCGGTGCAGCTTGCACAATCTCCGCGGAAAATGGAAATCAAAGTTTGGGTTTGAAAACATATGAGGGTCTTTAACAACATACGAGTCATGACCCACAACAATAAATAATTATAATACGCACATGAATGTTTGAGCATAACCTACGAGTACGACAGTAACTTGTAAGCATGATTGAGCGTGATGAAAATGCAGACCGTGAGTAAACAGCAGAGCCTCTGTCACCGGTGGAGCTTGCACAGTCTCGCGGTAAACGGGAATCAAATTCAAAGTTGGGGGTCGAAAACATGCAAGGGTCGATAACATAAAAATGACCCTTCACATTCATACAAAAAAAACCGATACGATACATTTTACAATATCCTGGTGTCATGTGTTTTCAGTAGGATAACAGGAAAATTTTTCAAATCATCTATCCAATTTTTTAACAATAACACTTTCACTTCATGGTGTGTTCAAATTTTTAAAGTTTTGGTTTTACGTTGCGAGAGACAGTCTCTATTAACAGTGCTTATGCGTGCATGACATTGGAGCAACGTCATATATATGTTTTCACACCTTTCATTGGTTGATATTTTATTGAATATTCAGAAGCTAGTATGGCGTGCAAAATAAATCAAAAATATTATTCAATTAGTACTTAACCAATTTAATTACATTTTTGTCCTAAGGCATTATGGCTACTATATGAGAATCCAGAGATATCATAAGGCATGAAAGTAAAACACCCCACCACCCCCCTTGATGCACTCACACTTCATATAAATCCGTTTTCCCCCATTTCAGACCAGTAATGTCTAATGAGTAATGTTTGGTTTCAGGAGACAAGAAACCAATCTATGATATTTTCTCTTTAATGTAGACTTAATATTTATTACGCTTATTGGAATTTATAACAGTTATGCAGAAAATAAATAAAAAAAATTGTTGCCATTTTCACTTAAAATATTTTAATATTTTCCCTACATTTGCACACCATCCCATAGAATCCCAAATAGTAACCACCTCACGTGATCCATCTAGTGACAAAAGCAGAATGAAACTCAATCTAGCAGATAGTTATTTTCCAGGTTGGATGATGTTTCTTTGACTCATTTGAATTTTGGCATAATAATGCACTAGTGACAGTATAGATAATAGTGATTTGTACCGAAAATCAATCATTTTATAAATGTTTTAAGAGCATAACCAACAACAGGAAACTTTATTCTCAGCATGATTAAGCCTGATGAAAAACCAGACCGTGAGTAAACTGAATAGCTTCTGTCACCGGTGCAGCTTGCACAATTTCGCGGTAAACGGGAATCAAAGTTGGGGACCGAAAACATATGTCATGAGGGTCGATAACGTATGACGCTACGATATTATAAAATACTGAAAGTTAAAACTTCCCCACGAGTCCACGACATCTACATCAACCCTAAGTGACCTACAACCTATGTTTAGACTTACTTATCAACAAACCAAGCAAATAAATTCTTACTTACCGATGTTTTATGACGAAATTGTCGTTTTATGATTGTCGAGAGCACGAGGACATGCAGGGAACACTGTACAAAAAAACTCACAAATAAAAACAGCGCCCTCTTTGTTGAAAAAATAATTATTTGAATAAAGCGCCCTAGCCAGCCCTCTAGGGGACAAAATAATTGATTGGAAAAAAAATAAGTTAAATTGAATACAGCGCTCTCTTGGTTGAAAACAAAAGTTTATAGAAGAATTTTAAGATTTTGTTTTCAAGAAAAATAACACAAAAATCACAAAAACAAATTTGGCTCACCCAGTAATGGTAAAAAAACACTCACCCCAATATGGACCTGTACAAGGGCATGTCTAATTTCAACACAAATGTCTATGCAAAAAACAACTCCAAAAAAAAATGCTTGAAGCATAAGATTCCCTGATGAACAAACAGAATACAAAGAAAGAGTACAATTTGACGATGTAATATTACATTGACCATTACTGATTCAGAGTTTATTTCAAATACATGTAGGCCTACAACACACCCTCGAGTTACAATAGAAAGCTTCCCTTCTTCAAAGAACAATTATGTAATCTGAAAATATCATATAAGGCAATAATTCAAATTAGGATTCTATTACAATGGAATTTGTTGTTGTTGGGTTTTCTTCGTTATTTAACTTTTTAGCATTAAAGTTGAAGTAAATTTGAACTTGATCAACTTGGGGTTCACATTATTATCAAAACTACTTACTGCTAACAAAAACATGTGACATTAGCAAATACTTAGTTCTAAGACTTGTTTATATTTTATTGCAGTACAATGATAGGTCTGTCTCTATATTGAACCGAAATGGCAAGTTGTTGGACTGATTTTGATTGGGAGCTGTAGCCTTTATTCAAGGCGAGTGCGGCTGTGGTACCCCAGATATCACGCATGAAAACAAACATACCATGCACATTGACTAAAGGCTAATTGAGCCAAGGAGTAAAAACCTCCTAAAAGTGTGATTATTTTGGGCAACTTACAAGCTATGGTCAATTTTTTTTAAGGGTGTGAAGTTTAATTGTAAATTATTGTGAATAAATCAAATAAAGAAACTTTTACTGCTTTCTAATAATTTTGAGAAAAATACTGCTTCCATAATTCAATATAAATTAAATATTTTAAACTATATTTTAGTCAACAGAAAACTGAAACAAAATAAACAGCACCATAAAGAACTATAACACACCTTGTTCTCAATCTGTATTCTGGTTGGCTGAAACACGACCATGTGGGGTGAACTAATATAGTCTAGTGATAGCGCACGCATGTTTTGGGGGAAGTGCCCACCGGGCACTAGTCTTTGAAAATAGTGCCTGGTTACAGCGCCCTCTCTTGACTTTAACCATGTACAGCAACTACAAAACTTCCTTTCTTTTCCCAATTTCTGTCTTATTTCACATTTTAAGACCGAGGTGTGGTATAAAACACATATTGACTGGATTAATTCGGTACCTAGTGTATGTCTATTCCCCTCGGGCCTGTGAGTGACCAGAGAGGGGCCTATAATTTCCCTCTTATGGTGACTCAAAAAGTCCCTTGGCGGAATAGACGTACACTAGTTACCTCATTGCCAGTCAATATGTGTATACTAGTGTATGCCTTGTTGTTACATCATTGAATACATCAAACACAGTTTCAACAACTTGAATTAACAAATACGCTTCTACAGAGAGCATGTACAAAAGGTTCCCAGTACACATATTGAGTTCAAATTCAAGGCACACAAAAGTAAAATCTCAAAACAATAACCATCATAAATACTTAAATTTTAAGAGCCTCTATAAGTTGTTTATGTGAATCAATCAATTAACTGAAACAAAATAAATAGTTTTGTAGTTTCTGACATGCAATGCTGTTACCTAATAAAGGGTGATTATTAATGACCTTTTGTGTAAAAAGTATAACTAGTTCACAACGTTGTTTCACTTGTTGTACACTGATGAATTGAGGTGAGCAATGGCTGGCCGAGATAAACATTTGCAAACACTGCATACCATAGATACCATGAGCCTGTTTCACACTAATCTATGCCACAAGAAAGGCCAGCCCTTTCACACTTGAATTGCTTAACCCTTGTTCTACCCTGGTAAACCGACAAATCCCAGGAAACTCCAGCAAACAGTGTTGGACTGAAGACCTCAAAGTCTAAGAGTGAGACCTGAATTTCCGAGACCAAGACCAAGACCTTCCACACTGACAGCAAACCCTGCTCTGGAGTAAGGGATAAGCGATAAAACCCCGGGGTCTTCTTGAAACCTGTAACCAGAACCCTGTGGAAAAGGGGCGTGGGCAGGGACAGTGCGAAAGTGTGCCAGGGTAACTGTGGGGTTCAAATATCTGGGTCTCCCCAGGGCTGTATTCCTCGGGGAAAAGAGATAGTGTGAAAAGGAGAATGTGTTTGATAGTGTAAAAAATATCAAAGACAGACCTTCATCAAAAACCCTAGAGTGATAATTCCATTGATGTAATTGATCGCAAAAGTAACATCAGGTCATTAATAAAAACATACTTTAAAACACCAAGAAGAGTTCAGTTAATGTAAAGATGAAGTTCAGTTAATGTGGAACAAGTCTCTACACAAGGAACGACCTCAACTCAGTGGTTTACCAAGAGAGGGTTGTTCTAAAAGAAATGTCACAAAACAAAGACTGACAACTTCTTCTGATCAAGTTCTCTTGATGGGTACCCTATGATTTTACATTGCCATTCCATTCAAGTCCATATTCTGAAATAAAATTTAGCACACACACACAAGACTTGAACTGTTTGTTTGTTGAAACGAAGAGCGTTAAGCCTGGTTCATACTTCTCGCAAATGCTTTGTGCAAAGCAAAATTTCCTTGCATCATAATTAGAAAGGAAGCGCGTACCGTTTATTGCAACTCCAACATTTGCAGGAAGTATGAACCAGGCTTTAGTCTCCTTGTGTATTGTGTAGATACCGACAACTTTAGCTCATGTCTTAAATAATTCTTTCTGCCAGATGGAATAATTTAAGTACAATCATACTTCCATCAAACATAACACTTTTTAACTTATTTCAAATACCCCAAAAATAAAGCTGTTGCACCTTATCTTTCAAAAAACTATCCCATCAAATTTCATCAACACTTGGAAAATAAAACTTGACTTGTTAACACACAAACTGAACTTCTGTCATACAACAGCACTAAGTGATTTTCCATTTACTTAAATTATTATACTCAGTAATATGCAAATAATAACCGTCTTAAATAGTTTTGCCACATAATGTGAGCAGATAAATACATCTTATTTCTCTGATTAGCCACATTAAATATACTATAGATATATTTACAAAATAATCAATTTGAAGCTAACTTTCAAGACATGTTTGACTTATTTAAATATTCAACTTAAATTTTAAATATACAAGGTTTACAAGTTGCCTAATCACACACGATCTACCATAACACACAATCTTACCAGCATTCTACAGCAATGTTTGTTCAATATCCAAACAATTAAAACCTGACCAATTAAGTTGAAAACCTTTCAAAGAAGGACATTTTTTTTTTGGGGGGGGGGGTGAAATGAGTGCAATTTTAAAGCATGTACAAATTCTTAACTTCCCCGAAGGACAACATTTGTGTCATGAATAAACTTACAAATATTGCTGAAAAGCAGAAAGTTCAACTTTTCAATATGAAATTGTAAGAAGGGTTCATTTCTAAAGTTCCTTCAAATAAATTTACAACTTAAGTTTCTTGATATGAAATTTACAACTTCAATTATTTAACCCGGTTACTTTGGGATTCAAAGTTTCATAAAATAAATCCACCATGTCAAACAAGACAGACACCATTTATATAATGACATCAAGCAACCTTGCATAATTATGAAGCTACTCCAGGGAATGATTTCACAAAGAGCTAAGATTAGTAAAGTTTGATGTCACAATACAAATCACTATCATGGTGATACTGACAATTTGTCTTACGATGGATTGTATGTCTTTGTAAAATCGAACCCAGGTTGTTCTAACATGAGCACAATTAGATGGAACATTACATGTTGTATATCCATTCTTTGTACCTGTAGATCCTGCCTTACTCTCCCACATACTACATTGCGATACAAACACTAAATCACAGACAACGTCAACGCACATAAGCGGCAAGACAATACCCCGCAATTCCTTTTTTTTTTTAGAGCAGTTAAAACTTACAATGGGGTTTCCTTCATGTAGAAACCTACATGTACACAGAGATAATGGATGTTGTACAAATGCTTCATAATTCCGAAACTTTAAAATTTTCAATGAAAATTTATTATTTTTTCCCCTTAAACTACAGTACATTTTACAAATTTCAAAAGCATGTTACACATACTAAACACGGAAGGGAAAAGTCCCCAAATGCTAAATTTGTTTCTTAATAAAGTTTTACTTTAAGTGTTTTACACAAAGTTGTCCCAAGAATCACCAGACAAAAGGCTTAAGAATGGCACTGGAAACAAACAACTTATTGTTACAAATGTAAGCTCAATGTGTTATGCATGGAGCTCTGTAGTAATGTTGGTGAGATGCATAAAGGCTATGTACAAGTAAAACATAGAAAAAACCTCATTTCTCCCCAATGTCTACGTAGATGGGTTGCAATACGCGTCATTGTCCACCATCAAATATGGCAGCCGATGACGCATATTGCAAACCATCTATTACAGTTATGTGTATAAAGTCACTGGAATGTTTCCATATTTTCAAGATGAATGCCAGAGGAACAGATTACCAAGATTCTTTTATTATCCCATACTATAGAAATATATCCCGAAGAACGCTGAGCTCGATCGCCCTCTGTGGACGCTGCGTATAGATACCACCCTATACGCATGTATGGCAAAATGATCATCATGTGCGTAACACGCGCGTATTGCAAAATGGCAATGCACATAGACCGTTTCTACGAGTCTTCATTGCTAATTTTTTGCGACATACGCATACAAAAAATGGCGTACGCTCGTCCATAAAAATGGTCTCACGAGGAAATTGGATGACAATGACACCCTGAGTGTTCTCCAGGTTCTTTTTCTAAGTCCCATACACACTCATCATTGTACAAAACATCCACAATAGACAGTTGATTGATTATTTTAACATTACGAGTTGAAGTACATCCAACCATACAGTCAGTACAATTTAGAAGTGTTTGGGAAACTACACTTTACCACTCTATGTCATATCCATTTCACTTTCAACATTCGTCATGTTTCCTGAAAAAGTTCGGGAAGATAACTAGATAGATTATACAACCAAAGAATTATTGGGACAATTAGTGACGAGGGTTTGTTCGACAGTAATAAGCCAGTTTTAACTGGAACTTAAAAGTTCCACTTATGTGAACAGTTCAGAACATAATATTTCTTCAGAAGACTTAATCACATTGTCTTGTTTACTTCATGTACCAATTCAATGCATGCACTGTGGTCTCTTGCTTAGCACATTAGGCAAAAAAAAAAGTCAACATGCAGTATCAATTAAAGACATTGGAAACTATTGGTAATTGTCAAAGACCAGTCTTCTCACTTGGTGTATCTCAACATATGCATAAAATAACAAGCCTGTGAACAATTGAGCTCAATTGGTTGTATAAGTTACGAGATAATAATGAGAGAAAAAACACCCTCGCCACACGAAGTTGCGTGCTTTCAAATGTTTGATTTTGAGACCTCAAAATCTAATTCTGAGGTCTCGAAATCACATTCATGGAAAATTACTTCTTTCTCGAAAACTACGTTACTTAAGAGGGAGCCAATTCTCACAATGTTTTATACTCTCAACATTACTCGTTACCAAGTAAGGTTATATGCTTAATACTTATTTTGAGTAATTACCAATAGGGTCCACTGCCTATTAATCAAACTGGCCAATTACTACAAGCTGTGTCATACAAGGGAATTTTAACAGGCAACTAGTGGGCAATCCAAATCTATGTATGCACAAGCAACACTTTTGTAGTAGCTTTCTCCAGAAGACGATCAGAGCATACTGATCGAAACGTCGAGTTGAAACCAACGGTTCGTTTCAGAACCACCCCAACTCATTAGAGATAGTCATTACATGGTGTTACCGCAAACCTTTCTATACTTTTGTAGTACACTAGATCTTTTCCTTGAAGCATGTTACTACATGTATTCCCCAAAAAGGTGAACATTTCTCTGAAATTTGTTTTCTCTTCTTGGTGAGTGCCTAGCGGTGCCTTGTAAGTTGCCTGAAGTCAAATGGCCACAAAGGTTTACAACAATAACCACATAATAATAGTCCAACTTTACTTTCTTCGGGAGATTGGAGTATATTTGTACTTCACATTACAAGGTTATATACATTTTGTTTGAAAAACCTCATTAAAATGATAAATCATCAAGAGATTGTTTTGTTTGACCGAACCACAATGTGTCTGTCACTCAATGCCAAAGTCAGGTTTCCCAGATTGGATATTTGGGCAAAAAACATTGGTGTGTATATTGAACAACATTGCAGATACCAAAGACACAAAATTGCTGCAATGTGAGAGGTACCTAGCCAGTGTGGATGGTATATGCCGTGTTCAAATTGGCGGTGTCAGCTAGGGCTACAGCGAGATTTGCCGATCAATATGTGTTGAGGTATAGGAGGTCCTTAGCAACATTCTTAGCAACAGCCGTAGCCGCAGCTGTAGATGCCTATTCGGATTCGACTGAACACTCTTCAGCAGCATTGGTGAATAGTCAGTGGACATTATCTATATTAACCAGTGTGTGGTGAGAAGACTCCACTTTCATGAGTCACAATACTTATTAGAGTCAATGTGAAATCAGCGGTTAACTTGGGGGATTCGAACCCACAACCTTGTGATTGCAGCAGCATTGATGAATAGTAAGTGGACAGCATCTCTATTAACCAGTGTGTGGTGAGAAGACTCCACTTTCATGACTCTCCATGGAGCTAGATCTTGACAAATCCTTCTTGGTGTTGGTTGGGGATCGAACCGGGGACCGTGACGGGGAGGTACAAGCGGTAAAACTATGAGGGGAAAGTCCCACAGGGGAAGAGTTCTCTGAGTGGAGAGATAGTCGCCATGATAACTGTTCCTTCTCCATAGAAAGGCGCTTTTTCTCGTTGACTTCTCGCTCATAGTTTTCCCGTAATGTGATGTGGTCTGATGAGAGTTGCCTGTAAAAGAAATCACATAAACTAAGTTAGAACTCTTAAATTCATCTCTAAAAATTATTTTGGTTCAATGTTTCTGACATTTGTTGTCACATTACAGTAACCACAGACTACAATCCTTCAAATTGGAAACGATATGCTTGTGTGTGTGTCGTACGGGATTGTGCATTTAGTACATCTTGATCGCCATTGGGTCAGCCTTTCGCTGCACTTTAGAGTAATCTCTTTTACGCTCATTCAAACAATAAAAAATGCTAGCGTGGGATGGATGATCGTGTTACCCCTAACGCACCCCCACCCTCATTTCAAACCGGGCTCACATTGAACTCTGAGAGATAACATTTTGCCTCCAAAACACAGGTAAATTCTCCTGCCTGTCATGTCTTCACGAATGCAACACAGGCAATTGCCACTGTTGCCCCTGGTAATTGCCTCGGTGCCCCTTGAACCATAAATTGGAAATTTCCTCATAGAAGTGCCCTATAAAAAGGTTAACATTTCCTGGTACCCTTGCCCTTTCAAGAACGAAGCCCGATGACTTTTATCTTGCCCCCTGAGTAAATGCTTTTTTGTTCATTGGAATGTTTACCGTTGATAGTTTTGCTTTTCCGCCACCATGGCTTGAAGGTCTTCTACTTTGGCTTGGAGTCGTAGAATCACATCTTCCTTTATAGGTAGTTTCTCCAACTGTAAACAAAAAAAGTGGAAATAAGCAAAATGCATGTCTGTGTAAAAAAGAAATTTAATAAGGAAGAACAGATTTAGAAAATGCTCTAGGGTTAAGAGGCAATACTGACGCTTTGAGGAGTTTGATTTTTCAAGTCAATTTGGATATCCGCTTGAATTAGCCAAAATTCCTTACAGTGGAGATAAAGACCCTGGCAATCTGCCCATCAGTAACCCATGGGGATATGCTAAGCTAGGTACCTTGATATACATGTACAGATGCATTCAGCACACCACAGGCCTAGAGTTACATGCTGGCCTCGGAGGCATAGAGAGAGGGTTTGGCAGGTGTGTTTTCTGGTATAGTTGGCTACAGATTGTAAGCCATTACATATGGTGCTAGAGTGAATGGATCTAACATTGAAAACAGTTCGGCATACTGCGTAGATGAGCACTTTGAGAAGTTCTCAGGGCCCAATTTCATAAAGCCTGTATATATAAGCACAACAAATTGCTTAGCATGAAATTTCTTCCTTAATAAAAACAGGATTACCAAACAAATTTCCGTTTGTTGCATAGTGCTTGATACTGGTATTCAGCTGTTGTTTGCTTATCCTGAAAATCATGTGGCAATTTGGTTGGTAATCCTGTTTTTATCAAGGAAGAAATTTCATGCTAGCAAATTTTTGTGCTTACAGGCTTTATGAAATTGGGCCCAGGTGTGCAAAAGCGACGTACAAGAACTGCATGTTTTATTAAAACTTACCTCTTTCTTGAGCAGCATACTTTCTCTTCTGAGCTCACTCAGCTGATTCGCTCTCAGGTCTACTACTGACTTCATGCTATCAACGTCTGCTTCAAGTTTCCTCTTCTCCAAGATCGCCGCCTGTAAAAATAGATCACAGCTCACAGATAAAGTGTGCTCAACCTTTAGAGGCTGGTTACTTGATGTGTATACATCATCTTGAAAATATATTAGTGTATCTGGTGTTTCCTAATCAGCAGAGTATGGGTTCGAATCCCTAGCCGTGACACTTGTGTCCTTAAGCAAGACACTAAACCATTGCTTCGTCCTTCGGATGGGACCATAAGCCGTTGGTCCCATGTGTTATGTAAAAGAACCCAGTGCACTTATCGAAAAGAGAAGGGTTTGTGACGTACAAAAAGTACCCAAAACCCTTTAAGACGGTCGTCTCATTCTCAACATCATCACCACAAGATAAGGTTAAGGTTTATCCTGAAACACTGATGAAAATACAAAATAATCTTGACTAAAACCTTCAGTCAATTTACCTGTACTTTGGAGTCCGAGTCTTTCTGAAGGGCCTCCTCTAATCTAATCACTCTCTCTTTCTGATTCTCACACTGGAATGTCCACTTGTAGATCTCATCCTGACGACAAAACAACAATAATAAAATAAAAGTGTTATTATTTTATTACTGACATCTCTAGTTTAACATCTATTATATCGCTGCGGTACCTGCTGCCAAAACATCGGATTTGAACTGCCTCTAGCTACTGGGCAATCTCGGTAGTCTAGTTGGTAAGACAATCTCATCCTGACAACAAACAACAACAATAGAACCCAGTCAAATATAATAATCAGGTCTTTTATAAAGCTCTTTATACACCCAAAGGGCATCTCAAAGCGCTTCCAACATTAGTACCCCTGGTCACTGGGCCATTTAAATCGCTCCTTAAATTATCTCAGCTCCCTGAGGAATATACAGCCTGTGCTGTCAAGTATGTAAAACACCAAGTTAAATCAATCACAAGAACCATCTCTGCCCTCACAGGTACCCATTTACCTCTGGGAGGAGAGAAGCAATTATAGTTAAGTGTCTTGCTCAATGGACAGATGGGCCGCGAGCGAAACAGAAAACACGAGAGCTTGAGTTCAGTGCTCTTATCCGCTCGGCCACGACAGCCCAAAAAGTATGTATAAATGCTCTACCCTACATTGAAACTGCACCATCTCTTTGTTTCTTAGAGGAGTGAATTCAATCTGATCCCTGTTCATTAGTAGCATATTTATTATGTGAAACACATGCAGATGGCACTCCCAGAATGGAGTTGTTATGTTCATCAATAGGCAGTCATGCATACATTTCATAGCTCATAGCTAGCTGTGAGACTTTTAAAGGCACTGGACACCTTTGGTAATTATCAAAGACCAGTATTCTCATTTGGTGTATCCCATCATATACATAAAATAATAAATCTGGGAAAATTTGGCCTAAATTGGTCATCGAAGTTGCAAGAGAACAGACAAAGAAAAAACACCCTTGTGGCACAAATTTTTGTCCTTTCAGATGCCTCAAACGGGTTCAGGTCTGAAGTCATTTATAAGATTCAAATATTTGAGTAAGAAATTACCTCTTTCTCATTAACTACGTTACATAAGAGGGAGCCATTTCTCACAATGTTTTATACTATCAACAGCTCTCCATTGCTTGTTACCAAGTAAGTATTTAACTAAGAATTATTACCAAATGTGTCAAATGCCTTTAAACACTACATGAAACACAAACAGATGGTAATCTAGGTCTCCCATGGAGTCATCATATTCCATAGCAGTGATGCAGATACAAATATCTTACTTGTAACTCTTGTTTCTTGGATTGCATTTCCTCCCTGAGTTGTTTCTTATCCTCATCATGTTGTCTGTTTAACTCCTCCATGTGTTCTTGATGTTGTTGTTGTATCTCGGATACTTCTTCAATATGATGCTCCTCCATCTCATGTACGGCTTGATGGTGTGAAGACGTAACCTCAGAGATCTTAAGAAACAAGATGAGAACATTTGTACAGTAGAAACATTTTAGGGGGAGAATGGGACTGCAGGTTTGACAAGAATCATCAAGCAGATTCAGACCTAGATTTAACATTGAATAACTTCAGTAAAAACGTATTTGAACTGATGAAATCTCTCTTAAAGGTGGACACTATTGGTAATTACTCAAAATAATTATTGGCATAAAACCTTTCTTGGTGACGAGTAATGGGGAGAGGTTGATGGTATAAAACATTGTGAGAAACGGCTCCCTCTGAAGTGCCATAATTTTCGAGAAAGAAGTAATTTTCCACGAATTTGATTTCGAGACCTCAGATTTAGAACTTGAGGTCTCGAAATCAACCATCTAAACGCACACAACTTCATGTGACAAGGGTGTTTTTTCTTTCATTATTATCTCGCAACTTCGATGACCGATTGAGCTCAAATTTTCATAGGTTTGTTATTTTATGCATATGTTGAGATACACCAACTGTGAAGGCTAGTCTTTGACAATTACCATTAGTGTCCACTGCCTTTTAAGATGCTATGTCAGAATTTTGGCCGATTTTACCCCAAAATTTTGATTTACAATTCAATAGGTGTTTTGATGGGGGTCGAGAAAGTTACAAGCTTTCATTTGAGCCATTGCTCGAAAAAGTCCGCCAATTATTAGTAGCAGTGAAATAAAGTGCTCAAAATTAGTTTTTGTCGGTATCCCGACAATATATCACGTGACCAATTCTTATGTGTTTTATAAGAAACGTTTTGAATTTTTTTCAAGGTTCCTGACCATTAAAAGTAAAACTTTTTTTCGTTAGAGCTGGTGATACTCTTTGAAATACCATTCACTCAAACAAATCTATTTTTTAATGTTTGGGTCCAAAAATCTGACATAGGATTCGGCTTCTTTTTCAAAATGTCCACAGATTTACATTAAACTTTCAGGGTTTGAAGATAATGATAGTGGAAAGCTTCCCTTCAAATATTACCAACTGAGGTTGTGTAGTTTTTGAGAAATGAGTAAAACAAGTCACAAAATAATTTTCGTCTCAGGAAGTTTAAAATTATTTTAGCATGCAAAATCCCATTAACCAGTTATGAAATTATACCAAAACCATAGCATAACTGGTTACGTTTTTACATGCTAAAACTTACACAAAAATTATTTGTTTTACTTATTTCTCAAAAACTACAGCACCTCAGTAAGTAAAATTTCAAGGAAAGCTTTCTTCAAACTGTGTAAGTTTAATGTAAATCTGTGGACATTGTGTTTTGTGTTAGGAAAAAGTACATAGACCCTTTAAAGGCACTGGACACTATTGGTAATTGTCAAAGACCAGAATTCTTCTTTGGTGTATCCCAACATATGAATCAAATAACAAATCTGTGAAAAATTGGACTCAATTGGCCATCGAAGTTGCAAGAGAAAAACAGAAAAAATATCCTTGTTAATTTGTGTTCTTTCATCAGATACCTAAAAAAGGCTTCAGGCCTTAAGTCTTTTAATATTTGAATGAGAAATTACCTCTTTCTCAAAAACTATGTTGCTTCAAAGGGAGCTGCTTCTCACAATGTTATACTATAACAATTATTTTTAGTAAATACCAATAGTGTCCAGTGCCTTTAAGTTAGTTGGAAAGATGAATAAATTCACAGCTTTCATTGAGTCATTACATACCTGAGCTATATGGTCTTCCTTCATGGAGGTAATTTCACTTTTGTGTTTGCCTTGTACTAAAACAGAGAGAAAAAACCAAGCTTTTTATAAAAGTGCAGCTATTGCCATTTTAACGGATGTGTATTGTAACCCACTTCTTATTACAGCATTCAGACTATACTATGCTTTAGAATCAACTCAGGTTTAATCTAGCCTCGCTACCATGGGCAGCGCGCTGTATCCATCTTGTCACTAACCCCTGGGAGGGATGAACTGGGAAACAACGCTGATTGGCTCAGGAAATTGGTTATGCATTAGATGTCAAGTGCGTGCGTGCGTACTTTTAAGGCATGTTGATCACGCCCGCCTTTTTAATGACACAATTTTTTATTTTTTTTTAACATTCTTTAAGATGAAAGACATGCGTGTGCGCGCAGAAAACATTGAAAATGTACACTCATTCATGGCTCATTTAAATGTGCTAGCATATACATGTAGCACATTTAAATTTGCCAATTCCAGGGGTTATGGTCGAGCAAGGCATGCCGGGAAAAAAATGGCGCAGTGAGATCGATCACCCCTGGGAATGAGGTTGGGTTTATTCCATAGAGTTATATATAAGAACTAGAGGGCGCACGAGTGATGCTTCGTGCACAAACGCCACGGGACCGCAATATGACAAGCGCGTCATTCTGCACGCGCGTTGAATATGAAATACACGTTTGAAGTTTTTTTTATTGAACGCTCACGTGATGCTGTTTGTTCAACTTACGAAATGGCTGCACAAAACACACGCTGTGAGATGCCAGTTTTGTCAACTTAGAAAATGGCCGCCTGCGCGCATGCCGGAGCGCGTATATAGGCCAGTGCGCCCTCTAGTTCTTATACATAACTCTATGGTTTATTCTTATGACAGTTCCAGTCAGTGTGCATACCTCTATCTAGTTCATCTACATGTTGGTTATTTAATCTCTGTTCTAGGCATGTGAGTTGTTCAAGGTGATCATTCTGTAGTTCACTGATTTGTTCCTCATGGCTCCGTCTTGTGTCCACCAACTCGCTCTGGATGCAACCAAGCTCATCCTCTTTTTGAACTACGAACAAATCAAAATCAGAGGGAAAAATTTGTCGGTCAAGTAAGGTTTTATTTTGGGAATTTTCACATTGCAAAGGTACAGCTGTTGCATGTTATGATCAGGGTCCAATTTTATGGCTACGCTTAGCCTTACCATGCAATTCTGTTCTTACAGGGACCTGAAAAGCACAGTTTAAAAAGTGCTAATAACAATAACAATATATTTGATTTATATAGCGCCTATTGATGGATGAATAGATAAATAGTTTATTAAAAAACTGTCCTCGCAGCACAAAGGCTGAATTACAACAATTTTACATAAGTTTAAAAATTGAAATTAAATAGGAGGCAAATTGGTAATAAAAATCTAAAAAATATGTGGAATAGTTTAGTCACTCCCCTAAACTAACACATTGAAAATTGCACATTGAAATTAATTTTACTCAAAAATATAACTTTACTCAATATAAATCGCTAGGTGCTTTACAAAGTATAATAAATAAAACAAAAGTAATGTAATATATATTCATTTTAAGGCAAGTTTGCCCCAATTAAGGCTTTAATCTACTCTTGATAAAGGGGTACAGGAAGAAAAATATCTGAGATGAAACAACTCAGGTGAGCTGAAGGTAGAACTGATACTCCTCTTAAAAAAAATAGATGTTGGGATGTACTTTTGAAGGACCCAATCACTAACAACCAAAGACAAAAGATTCATACCTGTAAGGCTCTTTGCATCTTCAAGTTGTACTTCAATTTCTTGAATTCTCGTCTTGAGGTATGGGTTTGCAAAGGCATCCAACTGAAACAGACACAAACAATGGGTGCAAAATATTAAATTTAAGATGGTTGTTTTTGGGGTTTTTATTAGACAATCTCCACAATTTTTGTTTAAGTACAACAAGTGGACAAAAACAAGTTAAACACAGACAAGAATCATAAAAGATCTGAGGAATCGTGGAGTTTATTTCCACTGTGGTCCTCTGTATAAAATTACAATCAAAAATGCACTCAAGAAGATAAAACACTAAAAAAACATGGATGACAAATTTGTTGTGCGGTTCAGTGTGGCAGTTCTGCCCCCCCCCATACAGCGACTGTGTACAAACTATACTTCTGCTTGAATTTTGACCCCTGCATTTCCTTGAGCAACATTATTTCCCAAAACGCTAAAAAAAACATGGATGACATTCCCCTTCACGATCAACATTATTTCCCAACACACTTCATACCATATTTGGCAATTTTCCATTTTGGTTAACTACAGGTTGACCTCTTTGCATGCTGTTTCTGATCTCAGACTATGCCCTCTGTAATTAGCCTCTTGATCTAATAAGTAGCAGACAGTTCATAAACCCACGAGAACAAACTTATTCTGTGGTTACGGTGTGGCAGGAGATTCTGTCGAAAATCTGTCGTCCCACCCCCGAGATTCTGTCCCTCCATACAGCAATAATTGTACAAACTACTTCTGATAACGCCCTCTTTTGAAACAACCTCCTTCAGCTCAACATAAGATGATTCCCTATTAACCCAGACCAGTATTGTGCAGTCTTTCATATCCATAAAAATAAAATGCTAGAAGACAGATATAAATACACAATGCACATGTATGCACAGTCAAAAAATCCCTTTAAAATACACCCGATAATTATCCCATCAAGTTAAAGGGTCTAGGTACTTTGTACATAATGTCCACAAATTTACATTAAACTTAAACAGTTTGAAGATAATGATAGTAGAAAGCTTCCCTTAAAATAGTACTTACTGGGGTGCTGTATTTTTTGAGAAATGAGCAAAACAGTGTCACAAAAATTATTTTAGTCTCAGTTTTAGCATGTACAAATGTATTAACCATTTATGGTATTTAACCATAACAACCCCTAACTGGTTAATAAATTTTTACATACAAATTTTTTTTCGTCTCACTGACAGACTGAGACGAAAATTACTTTCATGACATTGTTTTACTCATTTCTCAAGAACTACATCACCTCAGCAAGTAAAATTTTAAGGGAAGCTTTCTACCATCATTATCTTCACACTTCACACATTGTGTTTGTGCTAAAAAAAAAAAGAACCCAAGTCCTTTAAAGCCACTAAGGGAATATCACTTACTAACAACCAAGGTCTTCACAACAGTAAATGGTCATGGTCAGAGCTAAGTAGGTCAAAGCACAAAGCCTTAGATTTATTTCAAGTGTTCCCCAAAGAAAGCCTGCTCAAAGGAATTTTAAATAAGGTAAAGAACAAGGACACCCCTGTAAACAATGCAACTGTTTCTACCCTTTCTTAAAGGCACTGGACGCTGTTGGTAATCACTCACAATAATTGTTAGCATAAAAACTACATGGTAACGAGCAATGTAGAGCTGTTGATAATATAAAACATTGTGAGCAATCGTTTCCTCTGAAATAGTTTTTGAGAAAGAGGCAATTTCTCACTCAAATAATTTAAAAGACTTCAGGCCTGAAGCCTTTTATCTCAGGCACAAATTCTGCAACAAGGGAATTTTTTCCTTTCATTATTTTCTTGCAACTTTGATGACCAATTGAGTCCAAAGTTTCACAGATTTGTTATTCTGTGCATACATGTAGGGATACACCAAGTGAAAATACTGGTCTTTGACAATTACCAAAGGTGTCCAGTGTCTTTAAAGGCACTGGACACAAAATAGTTTTTAGCATAAAAACTTACTTGGTAACAAGCAATGGAGAACTGTTGTTTTTTACAGGACAATTACCAAAGCTGTCCATCAGATTTCACGAAACGCTAGGATTAATCCCATCTCAAGTTAGGACGAGTAACTTAGGACGGGGTCAATTCAAAGCGTCCTAACGTTTTTTGATACGGAACTTAACTCGTCCCAAGTCCTAGGATTAGTCCTAAGTTAGTGAGTTTTGGTGACGCAACAATTGGTACGCGCTACGTTTCCCTCTGTGACGCAATGAAATTCGCTTGCATGAAGTATGAACCAGGCTTCAGGAAGAGTTTGGTGAAATCGACGGCAGTGCCCTTAACTTATGCATAGTGTAAGGTAAGACCTACCTTCTGTGTGAGATACTGGACTAAGATGGTCATAGCTTCAAATCCCTGCAGTCCTGACTTGAGATTCATCTTGACCATGTTTAGTTCCTTAGTTCTGCCTTCACACAGAGCCTCTAAGCGCTTTACATCAGCATTAGCTTTGACTAAGAGACCATGGTCACTAGTTGGAGATGGGCTGGAACGACCCTTAGCAGACTTAGTGGCATCAGCTTCTGGACAGAAATCAAAGAGACATTGATATTGAAAACAGGAACGCTGTATATTATATTGAAAATTATAACATCTCTCTGTAAAATTTGAACTACACAAATAAGAAATATTAACACAAAATACATACACTTCATTATTTATTCACTGCAAGGAGTCAGTGATATTTGAATTATATAAAAATATATATAAAGGAGATGATTTGTCATGAGGTCACACTCCATTGTTTCTTCTTGTTAAAAAACAACACAGGAAACATGAGTACATCTTTATGTTATGGTTTATGCTGATTACAAGTGAGGTTATCTCTTAAATCTGACAACTTGCTGACAAACACCCAACAATCCATGCTACTGGAGGATGTTTTTACAATAAAACAATCTTTCGTCAGACCCCTGTGTTTTCCTGGATGTGGGTTTTGGGGTCGAGTTGTAGCCAGAGACATCAATTCTGAATCTTCCATAAACAATGACTCATCCAATCAAAACAAAGCAGCTCTGCATAAAGATGTTGTCTAGAGCCCCTTTCACACGAGAGCATTTTCTTGCTAAAATGTAGCATTTTACAAATAATGTACAGCGTGTGAAAAGTACAACTGTACAAATTCTCTTGCAGAATCTTGTCAACCGAAAATTTTACAACCATGCTAAAAATTAAGCAAGGGACCCCAGTTAAATTGCTGTTGTGTGAATAGCACTTAGTACTAGCTGCATGTTCATGTTTGTTGTTGCTGTCATTTAGCCTTCGAGAAAGACTCTGCTAGGGTTAAAACGTCAGGCCATTAACTATTTTTTGCCGGTACAAATATTTACAACACGAAAGTAATAAAATGTTCATTTATTTGTACAAGGCCAACTGCAAAAATAATGTTTCAAAATAGAAACAACATTTTTTCAAATACAAGCCAGTATCCCAATGACCCCACAACAATAGGGACTTTTCGTTTTCGGCGACGGATGGTTCTGCGACGGTTGTTCAGCTAAACGTTGTCGTTTTCAGCACAACGAAGATTCATCCCAAGTACTGTCGTAGAAATTGAGGGACGACCGTCCTCAAAGCCGACGCATGCGCAGATGACGCCAAATGTCATCTTTACCGTCGCAGAACTATCCGTCGTTGAAAACGAAAAGTCCCTACTACATCAAAAGCAGACATCTGTGAGTCCTGATACTGTAGCTTTCCTTATTCTCAAAATGTGTTCCTAATCTTGAAAGAATGTTAATAAGTATTGCCATCATGTAAAATTATGCATCAGTTAGACAATTACTCGCGATAATGTACTTCAATGTTTCACATCATTATAGCAGCTTATTTAGTTCTGGCCATTTTATGTAGAAAGGAATTTGTGTGAACAAAGTTATATGATGCTTCTTTCCATTGACGATTAATGACTGGCAGTCACACAATTTTAACTGATCTCATTTTATGTAAATCTCTTTTTCAGTAGTGATATGGTTCTGAAAAGAACCGGTGGTTAAAGAGATATTCACAAAGTAAACCTCTCTTAGTTGTACTTCCACAATGCAAACTATCAAATCCTACTAATCACATTTTGATATAATTTAATTCTCCTGAAGTCCAAAAATGTGGACAGCAAACCAAACAGCTCTTCATTCTTAGAACAGCAAGCACTTCTTCCAAATCAGATTTAACCAGGTGGTACCAACAAGAATTTACCAATCTTTGCGTTTTTTTTATAGTAAATCTTTATTATAATACCCACAGCCACACGGTATATCAGCAACATGAACCCAGACATTTTGGGTTGCCACTCGCACCGCAATGGTTCGCCGTAGAGGTGACGATCCTTTTGAGAAATGTCGGTTCATTCTCCACACCATCAGGACGTCGATCTACAAGTGGAAACTCCTTCTGAGAGTTGATCAGTTCAGACAACGGCGCCAACTTAAAAAAAAACTGCCCTCCTTCTCGGAGCTTGAAAACAATCAGCTCATCACAAACTCAGCTTTCAACTGAGTGTTTACCATTGCTTAGTGACAAAGCAGTTTCTGAAGATTCTCAAGTTGAAAGATTGACAGAATTGAGTTGAAAGTTTGACAAAGTCAAGGCTCAGTGAGTGCTGCCACAACAAATCACAGTGTCAAAGAGTCTCATGGCGACTCAGAAACTAAAATCCTCAAAAAAGGGAATACAAACTTTCCAAGTGATTGGAACAGGAAATATATAATCAAAGCTATTTCTGCGTTAGACTAGTTACTTTGCATGTGTGCAGTTCTTCTGCTGTATACATGTGTCTTACTTTGACATATACGGGTTACAATGTGCTGAGCGTTTGTGAGTAATAGACACAGGAAGAGGAAGCTGTCACAAATGCAGTGTCATAGCAACAGTGTTACATGACGGCCATTGTTGACTGCGCCAGAACAGAATCGATTGCAAACCAAAATATGTCATGCCCAAGATACATGTATCTGGACCTAAAAAAGCCATGATACTGGACCTAGACAAGCAAGGATACATTTGGGTTAATTGAAAAAACAAGAGATAGGTGACCGCTGCTAAAACATAGGATTGGAACTGCCTCTAGCTACCGGGTAATCTCGGTGATCTATAGTTGGTAAGACACTGCTCTAGAATTGCAAGGGGCGTGGGTTTGAATCCCACCAGAGTAATATGCCTACAGGTGATTTTTTTTTCCCACAGGACTCAAGAAAGGACTGAGTATACAGTGCTACACACATTGGTGTAAGGGTAAAACCCCAATTATCATTTAAAAAGAGACAACATTCATATTCAAGAAATGTTTGTCTGAATGAAGAAAGAGTATTTTAGAAGCATTCTACTGGTGGACTTGAAACTACAACTCCAGTGTATTTCAAAGAGTTTGTGACAGCTGCATCTTGGAACGGTAGATCGATGAATGCAAATATCATCAACAACAAGCGGCAGAATTTTTTTTACTCCCTCATGGCTGCCTATATCTCAATATTTCAACAAAACACAACTATCCAAACAACTGCAAATGGAAGACGAGTCTTCACAAGAACTAGCCAAGGTGTATCGTATAGTAGCTACAAATGTATATGACACCATATTTGATATGGCTCTAGTTTAAAGGCACTGGACACCTTTGTTAATCAAAGACCAGTCTTCCCACTTGGTGTATCTCAACATATCCATAAAATAACAAACCTGTACAATTTTGAACACAATTGGTCTTCGAAGTTGCATGAGAATAATGAAAGAAAAACACCCTTGTTGCACATAATTTATTGTGCTTTAGAATGCCAAAAGGCTTCAGGCTTTGAATTTTTTTATATTTGAGTGAGAAATTTTGAAAACTATGTAAGTTCAGAGGGAGCCGTTTCTCACAATGTGTTATACTATCAACAGCTCTCCATTGCTCTTTACCAAGTAGGTATTGATGCTAACAATTGTTTGAGTAATTACCAATAGTATCCAGTGCCTTTAAACTGTTCAGGGCTTTGCACTCTGCTCCCACTGTAACAGAAGTATCTGGGCATCTCATATAATATGATAGGATCTGAATCAGGTTACTACAACACACACGAAGGTATCAAATGGATAATCTCAAACCAAATAGGGCCACCATCATGTACCAGCTAGAGAATTTCACAAAATGTAATGTATTATGGACAAATAAAACATCACAGATCAGGCCTGTATTGATTTGTTTCTGAAAGGGCAAGGCAACCTAGGCATTTTCTCCTTGGTAATAGAGGGCACCCTATGAGGAAATAGTAAAATTCTACTGGAGCATTTCAAGGGCACCAAGGCAATCAGTAAGGGCACCAAGGCAATAGGGGGCATGCATGGAGGCAATTACCTCCATTGCCCATGTCAAGTATCAGGCCTGAAAGCTCCAATGGCAAAGGTAAAGGTACAGGCATACATGTATGTATTTGTCAAAAACTTTGAAATGTCACCACTGATCCATTGTAAGTATAAACCCGACCAGAATTTGCAAAAATAAATAAAAAATTTGTGCCTTTGACCAAATATCATGATGACTGGACTGGATTGTCTGTGTAATACATGGAGACTATCCATTAGAGGATTATTTTTATCAAGGGATGCTACACATGACAAGACCCGATAATGACCCCTCGAGGTCAACTCAACACAGGAAATGGTGACAGTGTTGAGGACTGTGATTCACTGGTACTATACCACAAGGCTGTTGTTGGATGTAACAGTTTTACACAGTGGTACCAGCTGTCTGACACCCAGACATCACCTATTGACTGACACATTGATAATTGGTGGTTGACCCTTAGCGAACTGACTACTCGTGCCTGTTGTAATGAGAGTGAAAGCGTGTCAGACTTCTGCAACAAAACCCTGGACCTACTTGTAATTTCATAGAGCTGCTTTTTAAAAAGCAGAAAATACTGTTTATTTTTTGGGGCTTAGCAGAAATGAGCGGGATACCAGTCACAAAGTCTAAATATGACATGGTATTTTGGCTGGTAAACCTAATCTAGTAATTAAGCATAATTATGTTGCACTAAGCTACTTTTTGTGGTTTAGCAGCTCTATAAAATTGGACCGTACAAACATGACTACAGTTGGATGAACCAGAAACACTTTGCGTATACTTTGTGTATCTTACTCCAGAATTCTTAGTTCTTGAACAAGTTTACTTTACCAGGGACTACAATTTATCCTCGGGTCCAACAAAACAAGGCATTGATTGCACTTGCCAACAAAAGTTGAGAATTTAAACTACAAGAGCTGACATAGCATTCGCCAAGGCAGTGGTGCAAGGTAAATATTGGCATGAAACGACAGGTGAACTGGACAAATGCCAGAAACTCTATCACATCATCATTCATGTGGTTCTTGTCTCTATTAATCTTATCGAAAGAAAGGAAAAAGTATGACCAGTGCAGGATATTATCATGTGGGAACTGAGCCAACATGATTCTGCAAACCGTAGGTTTTTTAAAGAAAGGTAAACATAAGTTTTAAATGCGCTCACTTTCTTCAGTTATCAGTTTTGAAAGAACGTATTCCCAAATTATTAGGATTTCAGTAAACGCAATTTGCAAAGTTTTGTAATTAGATTGTTGAATTTGTTGTGTTTTGATGTCAAGACAAAAAAAAAGAAAATTGTCCTGAGATTGAAATCAATAGAGTATTAATTTTTTCCAAAATTTAATCAACCCCCTCAAATAACAGTTTAAGATTTCTTTTTTTTGCAGTGAACTAAATACCTTTGATGGAAGCTGCTTATATGAAAATCAAAGAATCCCGTGACAGGTGCATGCACAAATCCAAGGAGCTAAATTGGAATACCTTTAAATTGACTTCTTTTGCAAACTGAAATTGGATGCCATGTGATGATGAATCACAACGTTGACATTTAAACTAGAATTAATCCCTGTGATTACACTACCCCATTACATCGGCAGGTGCATTCGTTTACACCTGCAGCAATCCACTAATAATAGATCCCAAAAGGTAAATCTGGATAATACCAAGGGACTTTAAACTAAATGGGTGGACCTGATTTGGCTTGGCCCTGATTGAAACAATTAGGTACATAACTATGGGCTCCATAAAGAAACTTGACTATGTCCCAGCAATGGTTGTCTTCTGGGTTTTTCTTTCCAAAATAAATTTCCTACAGGTTGTAATGTAAAGCTTAAGGTCCTCCATCCTTCACTGTTTATATCTGCACCAAATCAGTTAGCGTAGATGATCTTTCAATTCAATTCAATTAAATTCAAATCAACTTTGTTGGTCCTACCATGGAGGAAATTCACTATGCATACATGCAATACAGGACAAAATTAATAACACACAAACATAAATAAACTACTGGAAATAAATAAGATCGGTTCCGGAGCCGCTGCCAATTATCAATATTTTTACAAGCGTACAAACTGTACGCTGGGCGGAGGGGGTTTAGCCCCCGTTGTTTTTGTGTTCTATATATATATTTTTTTAAACATAGCTTCTTGGCCCTTTTGCACCATTAGGTAAGACACTTTAATACCTTTGGAAAGTCAGATTAGCTGCATCTTGTAAGCAGGAGATTACAGCATTATACTATTACTAATGTGTGTTTAACACGTATACATTCTTGATATAATTCGCATTTAAGCAGTCCTAGACCATCTGGCACAAATACATTGAGATCAATATTTACAGCAATCCGTAACAAATTTGTACTTTTACAAATTTTCAATTAGAACCTGCTTCCTCGGCTTACCACAAATAATTTAGCACTACAATTAGACCAAGTTCAGGTCAATAAGAGGTCAGTCAAGTCCTGCAGCAACAAAAAGCATAGTGTAATATACGCATTGTCCTTTCCAGATACTTTGAAGAAATCGATACTGTATACTTCAGAGTCTTATTGTGTAAGGCTCTTAACACCTTTTACATGACTGATGTATGAGGTAATTCAAATGAGAGATGTTTTTCTCTGAATCTAAAATTAGATCTTTTATAGGGTGCGTTCGTTTAGCTTCCCTGGGTCGACCCCGGTGTGTGGCGTGTTTTTTTCCAGGACAAACGTGTGCAGATAATAACCAACGTTCGTCCTGGGAAAAAAACTCGCCACACTACGGAGTCGACCCAGGGAAGCTAAACGAACGCACCCATTGTAAGTTCTCTTTCGATGACTCTAGGGTTATAAGTTACCAGTTAATACAGAAGTTGCCATGATAATAAAAATAATAATAAATAGTTCTTACATAGCACAGTTCACAATTAGTCCCCTGGTTATTGTGTCAATAACATTCCTTTAATCTTTCTTAGCTCCCTGGGGAGTATACAGCCCTGAGCTGCCAGTGGCGCTCCAGTGGCGCTCCAGTGGCTTTTTCATCATACACAATATTATCAACCTCTACCCTCACAGGTACCCATATTACCCATGGGAAGAGAGAAAGCATATCGCTCAAGGACACAAGTGTCATGACTGGGATTCATTGACTTAGCCACAAGAACTTGTATCTGATTTTCTAAACCACTTGGCCATATGACACCCTAAGATAGTAGCATTTTCACTTTAATCATTTCTTTTATGTTTTTGTATGAAACTATAATTCAGCGCGCAGTTTTCTGTGTTTTTCAGAATAGAAGCATATTTGCAGTAACTATTCTTGTCATCTACTAAAATAAGTAGATGAGAGTTGAAAATAAAGCTATACAAACATTTACTTTTCACTTCACTTCTAGAATTCTGCTTGGAGAAAATCACCCCCAAACTTGTGTTATAAGACAACATTCTGTGTTCTGCAAGCAAATGAAGTACACACTATCTTACCTTTACCAACAGAGGGCCTCCTTGTGACATCTTGATGTGTAGAGTCTGCCTTCTTGTTGGGTAGCAGAGAAGTTCTTTGCAGTCTTGTAGCACTTGTACGTCTCACCGGTGCTGTAAGCATCAAAACAATTTGTTGTAAGTCTGACAGTACTAATGGTTGCTACACAGTGTGAAACTCACTCAGGGTGGTTCTAAGATACTGCTTCAGACCTGGAATTTCATTTTTGAACATGTTAAAAGGGCAAGGCCATTTTCATTTTGCAAAGGGCACTTCTATTGGAAAATCTTAACATCAAAACTTTTGAAGGGCACCAAGGCCAACACAAAGGGCAACAGAGGCCCAGGCCTGCTGTTTCTAAAATGTTTCCTTCACAACCTCTGATGATAGTGTACACAATTCGTTGTTTCAAACTTAAATTTTCAGCACAACAACTGGTTCGAAAAAGGGTTCATTACAGTTTACGCTTAAGGCTTTAGTTGATATGCAAACTAAATCCTTGAAGGTCTTGAAATCTACCTGCAGCTGAAGTCTAATCACCTAGCACTATGACCATTGTTATCTAGGCTAGACATGTATGTTATGTGTGCAGGAAACCAGAGGTTTCAAGCAGGAGGTTAAAGATATTGACAAAAATGGAAGACTGCCAACATAGGGCTAGATAGCTCAGTTGGTAGAGCGCCGGCACCCAGAGATCGTTGGTTCGAGTCCAACTCTAGTCAAATTGTTCAATCCCAAATCATTTAAAATTTACCCAGTCAGTTTCCCTTGTGGTTTATAATATTTGATACCAATTTAGAATTCACACCGAAGTGGTTACAAAAATCCATTCAAGTATTTATCTATGTGCATGTTATCCATCATTTGCAAGATTTGTATGTGAAAGCTCAACACCTTGTAAAGTCCTGACACTCTGCTGACTACAAAGTAAATCAGCACATACATATCCATAATAAGTATTTTGCATTGAGCATGTATATTTTGGGTATGAAGGGAGAAGGTACACAGTCTCTTGTCAATGCCTATAGAGCAAGCTAATCAAACAAGTGTGACTTATTAAGAACTCACTCTATGGTAGTGAAGTTAAAAAGGCAGTGGACACGATTAGTAAATACTCAAAATAGTTATTAGCATAAAACAAGTAATGGCATGGTAACAAGTAATGGGGAGCTGTTGATAGTATAAAACATTTTGAGAAACCGCTCCCTCTGAAGTAACGTAGTTTTCGAGAAAGAAGTAGTTTTCCACGAATTTGATTAAGAGACCTCAGAATTAGATTTTGAGGTCTTGAAATTAAGCATCTAAAAGCACACAACTTTGTGTGACAAGGGCGTTTTTTCTTTCATTATTATCTCGCAACTTCGACGACCAATTGAGTTCAAATTTTCACAGGTTTGTTATTTTATGCATAGTGTTGAGATACACCAAGTGAGAATACTGGTCTTTAAACAATTACCAATAGTGTCCAGTGTCTTTAATAACAAGTCCCCAAACATACATTGATACCTCATCACGCAAAGCCTAAAGACATTCTGATAAGAAAAATGACATGTTACACTAAACCTGTGATCCATACCATCCTGCTATCCTTAAATACCTGTCATTTGTCCCACTATGCAAGCTCTCTATCCATCTGTCATCATCTACCCCCTTCCCTCTACCCGTACCACCTGAGGGACATCATATAACACTAGTACACTACCACACCCAAAATATAAACAGTTCCTGTCTACCCAAATGGCACTGAGCTACATGCACCCCTTCAACATTTCATAGCCATTTTATGGAATGTGACTGAAATGTTATATGAAAAGGTATTAAACACAGTACCTGTATGATTTGGCCATAGGAAAAAAATAGGCAAATATAATGGAGTACAAGGGCTGACCTACATGGCAAGAGGCTTAAAGGCAGTGGACACTATTGGTAATTACTCAAATTAATTATTGGCATAAAACCTTTCTTGGTGCAAGTAATGGGGAGAGGTTGATGGTATAAAACATTGTGAGAAACGGCTCCCTCTGAAGTGCCATAGTTTTCGAGAAAGAAGTAATTTTCCACGAATTTGATTTCGAGACCTCAGGTTTAGAACTTGAGGTCTCGAAATCAACCATCTAAACGCACACAACTTCGTGTGACAAGGTTTTTGTTTTTTACCTCGCAACTTCGATGCCCGATTGAGCTCAAATTTTCACAGGTTTGTTATTTTATGCATATGTTGACATACACCAACTGTGAAGGCTAGTCTTTGACAATTGCCAATAGTGTCCACTGTCTTTAAACACACTATTTAATCATAATTTCGTTGATTTTTCTGAGGGCCTCCCCCCCTCAAAAAAACCCCAAAAAACAACAACAACAACAACAACATGAAATCAGACTTTAGTAGGAAGAAGATCATGCCTGTAAACACTTGGTCTAAAAAAAGAGAGTAATTCTTCACACTTTTTGTGTGAATTGAATCGTGTATTGATTTTAAAGTCCTTTAAGAGGCCATTGCTAACACAATACCAAAATACAAGGACAAGTATAATGGATACATCATTCAACATAATAACATTAGAAGGATTATGATTGCCTTGTTAAGTTTGCTACTTATCTCAAAACAATAGCTGGATAATTTCTAGCCGAGGTCAAAGCTTAGTTAAGTTTTCTAGGGACCTTTAATCCAATAACAATGATCCTTTAATGGACTAATTCTTACCAGCATCCACAGCTGTTATCCCATTGGTTAATGAGCTGGATAGCTGAGAGTCATTCTTGGACTGGTTCCCGTCAGACTGTTTACCAGGAAAGCCCTTATTAGCTGCAGAAGACTTGGCCAGGGATACCGGTGCGGGTCGACTTGGCCTAGAGAAACTGAACGTCTGCAATCGAGGTGGTGGATTTGAATCTTCTGTAAGAATTGAACAAAAAAATCAAGTTATATGACAGGTAACTTTACCTTATTGCAGTATAGGGTCATACTAAGGTTTCTAATCAGCTAATTACTGTTGGTTGGAATTTATATCCAAAAGATTCTAAGAAATGAGTGAAAGATATGTTTAACCATAGATAAAGTCCTTGCCCTTTGGTTAACAATCAGTCACTTTCGATTAATGCGTAGTAATTTTGACCGCGTGAGGGCGCTCTCAATAGTATTTTGTATCACTTCCGGGGGTATACGCGAGTCGTCCTGCACAGTTTTAATGGGCGTTCTATCACTTTTGTTGCGCCGTAGTTAGAGGTTGATTATAACCGCAAAGGTCTTATTGTCCAAGATGGATATGATATATGTAGTCGTAATGTGTTCCAGTCTTTATAACTGTTTTGGTATGAATGAATATACACCCGGAAATGATATAAATATGTTTGAGAGCGCCGTCACGCCGTCACAAAATACGGCGCATTCGTTGTCAACTTTTAGTCAATGAGTGGGTCATTTGCAATGTCCATTATAATAACTCTTGAAATGTAAACAACAAAAACAGTTGAACTTTTTCACACAACACAGAAACAGCAGAATGAATGATACAAAAATGCTGGCTCAACATTTGAGGTTTACAAGGATAGAAAGAACTTCAGGAATCACATTTAAAATAACTTGGACTCATTCTTTCCCTCATGCAGGGAGACGCAAAAAGCGAGGAAAAACAAATAACACGTAATGACAGGCCAATTTACAAACACTCTCTTTTTAAACAGCTTTCAGCCACAGATAAAAACGCTTTGGGAAATTTATCATTTCTGTTCATTTGTGATAAAACAAAAAGCTACTCATGTGGCCTTGGAATTGAAGCTGGAAATAGACCAAGCTTTTTACTTGTCTACACCATTAAAGGATAAAATGTACATGGTGAACTATTGGTGCATTCAAATTCAGGTGAATTGAGTGCATATACATGTATATCAAACCCCAAGAAAAAATAGGAAAACAGGTTAATTACTTCTCTTTGAAGTTATAAAATGTATTCAATTCATATGTGTGGTTTACCTCCAGGTATTAAAGGGAAAATATAAAACTATTGGTGCATTCAAATTATTGTCTGAATTAAGTGCATATTAAAGGAACACATTGCCTTGGATCGGTCGAGTTGGTCTTTGAAAAGCATTTGTAATCGTTTGTTATAAAATGCATATGGTTAGAAGGATGTTTTAAAAGTAGAATACAATGATCCACACAAATTTACCTAAAAATCTGTGGTTTTCCTTTTACTTTGCGAACTAACACGGTCGGCCATTTATGGGAGTCAAATATGTCAGCCATTTATGGGAGTCAAACATTTGACTCCAATAAATGGCCGACCGTGTTAGTCGACCAGATAAAAGGAAAAAGAAAAAACATGCAATTTCGAGTGATACTTAAAACATCTTTCTAATCATACGCATATCATAAAAAACAGTTACAAAGTTTTCAAAGACCAACTCAACCAATCCAAGGCAACGTGTTCCTTTAAACCCCAAGAAAAAAAAAGGGAAGAAAATTGGTTAATTCCTTCTTTTTGCTGGTATAAAATTCATGTGGTTTACCTCCAGGTATTAAACAAAACAAACTACGTAACCATTTTTTTTTTACAAACTCTGAGGAGAACATAGTGGTGACTGGTGTGGAGGGTACACAAATTTATAAAATGTATCACAAAAGTTGAAATGGAAGTGCAAATGTAACAAGCGCATATTTTTATTCCCAAACAAACATGATCGAGTAAACTTTAATTTAAAATCATGACATGTGAAAATACATGAGGAAAACAAAATCTGATTTAAGTTTTAACAACAACAAAGAGCAAAATAACCAACTCCAAAAGAAAGGTGTTTAAAGGTAATTATTCATCAATTATGGCGCAATATTTTTAAAGGATTTCTGGGCCCTTAATTGAAGGAAATAAATCTTCTTATGTGGATAAGCTCTTCGTCAAATCTCACATAATGACATTTTCAAACTGACTGACTTGAATTTCTTTGCTTCGCAAACATTTAGTGGGGCACCAGTCACAACTATGTAATTTTGGATGGTAACCTGTTTCTGTTAAGCAACAATTTTCTGTGCTCAGCGAATCGTTGAGCTTACAGGCTTTATGAAATTGGGCCCTGCTACTGTCGTCATACAAGGGTTATAAATTGAAGTGGGGACTTTTTAAATGTATGAATGATCAACAAGATAATCACAGCCTCAAGTTCAGGCTGGTTCATTGTGAATATAAACGGGAAGTGGGTTATTACTGTGAACCAAACTACTGCCAAGGCCATAACATTTGCTTCAATTTCAGCTTCTTTGGTCATGTGTCAGATAACAATATTATGCTGAGTAATATAGCTGAAAAGTTGAGTAAATGCATCAAGGCAGGAATTATTTTAATGCAGTTCTTTCACCAATAGTAGGATTTGTTCTGTTCTGGGTTTTTATTTTTATTTTTTGTTTTTATATTTATTGTGTGCTTTTTGCTGGTTTATTTATTGTATTCGTTTTTATTTTGATTGGTTCGTTGCTTTTCGTTTAACTTTTGCTGTACTTTTTGATGTACTTGTATTTGTTGAGGTCAAATAAATAATAACAATAATAATAATAATAATAATAATAATAATAATAATAATAATAATAATTTGAACTGTCTCTAGCTACCGGGCAATCTCGGTGGTCAAGTTGGTATGACACTGCTCTAGAATTGCAAAGGTAGTGGGTTTGAATCCCACCAGAGTAACATGCCCAAATGATTTTTTTTTCACAGAACTCGGGGAAAGTACTGAGCACAAACTGCAGTGCTATGGGTAAAACCAAAATAGATACCAAAAGTGTTGAGCACTTTGATCATCACATGTAGTTGGTAATAATATACAATGTATGTTTAGAATTCTTAATTATTAGTATACATGTATTTCCCCTGTGCAATGTTGACATAGAGTGGGCAAAACAAACCTCGTTATATTGTCATTAACCTGTCAAATTACCAACCAATAATAAATGTAGCAAAATTATTTATTAATAACCAAGGGGGGAAAAGGGTTATGGGATAACACCAACACAGATTAAAAGGACAACTGAATGATCATAAAAGCAGTGCTGTAAAAAAAAAAGTAAAGTAAAAACTAACATGAGTTTAATGACACATGTAAAACGTCAAATTTAAAAAACACCCAACAAGACATGAAGAAAAAAATGAAGCATGGATGTGGTTCAATGACTACAGCATGTTGAGTTTAAGACAAGGTGGCTAAAGATGTCACACCGAATCAGATTTTATGATTTTTGTCAAACGATGCAGGACTAATATTAATTTTGGTTTTACCAAAATACACTGAGCAATATGCCTGTTATTTTTTTCACAGAGCAAAGGAAAGTACGGAGTATACAGTGCTAACAACACACATCGGTGTATATGGGTAAAACCAAAATGAAAATTTCCATTTATATGCTGGACTGATACACATAAAAACAAACAAAGAAAGTACAAATAGGCTTTGTGACCAAACAGTTCTGCCGAGTGATCTGAAGAGTGCATCTCTTTCTATCATAGAAGAAGTTGAAACTTCAATGCAATTTAAGAAAATGAAAACAGTTTCTGAAAGTATTACATGCACATAATTATTTGAAAAAAAAAAGCAAAATTGGATTTTTCTAAATGCAAATGAACAAAAACAGAGCAACCCTCAACATGCTAATGTCATAATTTGTCAAAGAAATGAAGCGATGAAAACTTAAATATTTTAGACACTTGAACTTTGACCTCTGGTCTGGTGTACTTACTCCTAGGGGCAGGGCGAGGGCGCTTTGCATGTTTAGCTGTTGTCAAAAGAAGTTGCGTTAATTATAAACATACATGAGAACACAAATACAAAGTAAACATGTATTACATAAAAGGAACTTCACACAATGATTTTTATTTCAGTGATAGCACTGCTTAAAATAATTAACAACGAAAATAAAATGTTCAGTTTGCTGCTGCTTTCTCATGGCAAAGGTATGCAAATTTCATTCCGTTCTGTTACAATGAAAATCATTGAAAGGTTTCATCATGTGATGTACTAGGGAAGTACATGTAGCGGTTACTTTTCGAAGACTGAAATTTACATTCCAACTCTTCGTTTTATCAAGTTAATTTGCAAGTTAAAATTTTTTTGTTACCAGGACTTTATAAATGCTGTACCTTCCCTTCAAAGTATAAAAAACAAACATACATGTATTGTGGTCAGATAATATCCTCATCTGATGCCTAGTGTTCATGCATAGTCATTTGTTCATAACAAGAAAAAGTGACCAGCCAACACTTTGTGTGAAACAATAAGGTGACTGTGGCAAAGAAGACACAATGTCAAGAAGTAAAATGTTAAAACACACAGGAAAGATTTAACCCCAAAACGAGGAGATACATGTAGCCTATAGACTAACAAATTTAAAATTAACATAAGCCATCTTGCTTTTGGCCTGACTGTAAAAAAGAGATATAAATATTTATTTCCTGGACCCAAATCCGTTCTAATGCATGAACTATACAAATTCTGTTGATTTTTAATAAATGTATAATTTACACTAACAATACAGCACCCATTTAGTTTATACTCAATGCAGCATATTAATGCATCTTATTTTATGCATGACTTGGTATTTATTATAAACAGATGTTGGACAGTGCGCTGTTTCCTTTGGATTATAGTTTTAAAATTTTCCATTGGGTTTGTTTGTAAGAAAGAGTTTATACTAACATTTCAGCGTTGGTTTATTGCAAATTTTCTCTCAGGTGATTTTGGTCTCAAGACGAAATGTTTGTGATATTACTTTGAAGAGACACATATTAAGTTTTTAAATGTTTATATGCAAGTTTTTATGTATTGCACCTCTAAAATAATGTCCCTTTTATATACTTGTAAATTTTTATGTAATCCGTGTCTGTATCTTATATAGAAATATCTTTATGGGCAGACTGAACCTTATAGGTTGTAGGAAAATTTACATTTTCCTCCTCAGCCTAGCCTTCTTCATATCTTTTTTATATCTCTTTTGTGTGTAATTTTGTTGAAATTATGAAGAGAAATAAAATAATAATAGATAATAATAACCAGAAAACAAAATGCTTGTGTTTGTAATATCTTTAATATAAAAAATTAGCCTAGACATGATTCCTCACAGCTGTTATCTACATATAGTGATTCAAAATCTACGTCCCGGAAATAAAAATTCAATCCAATTCGTTCTAAGTATGTTTCAGTCCCTTCAATGTTGTCATTACTACAAGGAAAGGCTTTTGATATGATAAGAAACAAAAACAAAAGCAAGAAAGTGCTTCAAGTATTATTTTCACTTTCAACACTCGACAGTCCGAAAGCCCTTGGCGAAAAAATCCATTTATTAAATCAATCAAACACGGCCTAAGTTGCCGACTTCCATGAAACCCTATCTGAAGTTAAAGGAATATTACAGAATTGGTTTTTGCTAACAAAACAGTTTCTGGCAGTGTAAGCATTTTATGTAATCCACTATATATCAACTGACAAACATGTAAAAGTTTGAGATCGATCGGCCATCTAGGTCGCGAGAAATTAGTGAAAAACCAATTACAAATTTTGCATGATATCGATTTTAAAAAAAATGAATAAAATGCACTGAGCGTTAAACTCCAAACGGGAAATTAGTTTTATTTATGTCTCACCAAATATGACATTTCAGACAGAAATATTTCAAGGAATGTTTTCTACTATCATCATCATTAGATCATGTAACTTTTATGTAAATCTGTGATCTTAGACGATTTTATTTTTATTTTTACCAATTCTGCAATGTTCCTAAAACATGAAGGAGCAGAGTATAGGGAGTTATGATGATGGAGTCTCTATGCAGCGTGTAATAATCTCATCTTTAGAAGTGACTGACATTTCATCTGATAGGAATGAGCTTGAATTCAGTGTAACATTATCTTGAGCTACTCTTAGATTACCCTGAAATGAATGTTTGCATCTTGATGCTATTACTACTTGGGATGTCGAGGGAAAACAATCTCCATATATGGTCAATAGGTCTTCTTAAGGATGCTACTCTTTAAAAGAAAACTGTGGATAAAATCATGTGTTTATTTATGCCCATAATATACATGAATACTGTAGTAGAGTAATTAGATACATCTACAACTGTTATCTCTGCTATGGTTTCATTTTCATTCCATACTGACTAAATATATCTAAGAGAAACATCAGGCCATTGCAATAAGATTCTAATTACATTTTGCTACATGTACTTCCTTGAAAACAGTAACGAGCTACAAAGTACACTAGTTCTAATATTGCATTTTTTAAATATTTTCTTTTAAAGAATATTATAGCATTTCAAGTTCTTTGTGCCCTCCAAAGCTTGCATTTTTATCTAACAATATGTTTATCTTCGAAAAGCAGAAATGTTTTGAAACAAATCAGAGTGATTTGTGGTTTTGCAGTATATATGCCAAACCTGTTAAAGTAAGAGCAAGTCTCTTGGGCCCAATTTCATAGAGCTGTTTAGCAGAAAACACTGCTTGATAAATTTATTCGCTAAGCAAAATATGAGTGGGGCACCAGTCGCAACAATGTAAACTTTATGAAATGTTGGCTGGTAACCTGTTTTTGCTAAGCAAGATTTTCCTGTGCTAAGCAGATTTTTGTGATTACAGGCTTACAGGCTTTAAGAAACTGGGCCCAGGTCAGAGCTATGATTGGCATGCATTCCTAGATGCTCGATCATTCCTTATCTTCCTGTATCTATGTATTTAACACGTGCTTCTACAATTCATGGCATACTTTCCCAGAGCATGCCCAGAGTAACCGGGTCGTGAGAGCCTGTAGATTATCGTCTACAGATGTGCGATTATGTTAAGGAGAGTGGACGAGATTGTAGATTCGTGGATAGTAGGAGCCGCAGGCGAGTGAATTGTAGCCACGAAAATCTGATCACAAAAATCTGGTGGATCTTTTGAGACAAACATGCATTACATACTTGCATTAATGCAAACATGTTTCACATAAAGTTTCAGTTGTTTTTGTGTAACACCTCTCTTCAAGACAGACCCGTAGATTCCCTTTCAACTGAAATATTTTAATTTTGCTGTATAAGCTTTAGTTTAAAAAGACTTCCTTCTCCCACTACTTTATATCCCAGCATTATTCTGTTAAGTGTTCTTGCTCATGACTACACAGTCTTCTACTGTAACTGATATGTTCAGACACCTTTTAATCAATCAAAGCTTCAAGGATGAAACATCATCCACAACACTGACTAGTACAGTAGCTTCAAGCTTCACTTGGATTATATCAAACGCTTACAGGCCAATACAATCACTGTGTAGTGTGCAGTGGAATCTGAGAACCATGCATCATGAAATAAGGCTTATTTAATAGACATCTTAGTGTCTTCTGCAAATTTTCTCCATCTTCCCTGTTACTAGAATGGGAATGTTCTAGATTGTTAATGAAGCATCAATCATGCAGCATAATTACAACCTACATGTAGTTTCACAGGTAAAGATGGTCAGTGCTGTTGTTGAACTGTACAGATAAAAATCGTTTTGCAAAGTAAAACTACATGTACCTTTCATATACTTTAAAACCTGAAAACTCCAATACAAACTGAGTGAATTGTTAGGAACTCATCTCAGATTGGATGTTGAAACTTTGTTCAAACTGACTCAAGCTACATTTGTTTTCACAGAGCTCGGGAAAGTATTGAGTATACAGTGCTTACGCAAATCGGTGCATCAGGGTAAAACCAACATTATAGGAAACTTAGTTTATAAAACCATTGCACAAATCTTCACAACATTCATACCCAGCCAATATGATGAGTCACAACAAAATATATTTACCATCTGAAGTGGAGGTGCTGAGTCTTGAAGACAGAGATGTTTTTGATTCAGTCCTCAACGAAGTGTCAGAGTTCACTGTTGATGTACTCGTCTTCCGTTCAGAATGATTGCGGTCTGTGTGGCGCAGAGATGAGGTGGTTTTATTGGCTGGTTTCCCTCCTGCGTCAATGCAAAAGGGGAAAAAAAATTACTAATGATAAATGACAGTTTTCTGTTTTTTGTCATCTTCAGGGAAACACCTCTTCCAAATTTTGTAGTTTCTAAATTTCGTACAACTTGATGTATGTAGCTTTAAAATGAACAAAATTTTCTCATGTAATATCCTACATGAATATGAAATACTAGGAGGAATCCACCAGTGCCAAATTTCAAAGCGATGCTTAACGGTAAGCTTATTTTTGTGCTTACTGTAGCACAACAAAATATGCTCATGTGTATAAAGCGTATTTCACAAGTTAGCAAGAAAATTAGGGGGCCATCTTGTACGTTCAACATGGTTTGCATTCTGACGTCATTCATTTTCGTGCAGTAAGCACTGGAGCGTTAGTATGCCTTTTCATGATTACAGTTAGCAGCGCTATGAAATGGAAATTGACAGCAAGCGCGAAATTGGCCAGTAAGCAGCTCTATGAAATTGGGCCAAGGATACAACGCAATTTGAAAAGCATGTACTTTAATGCAGTAGACACACTGTACGTATTGCTGTTCGTAGTGAAACAAGTCTCAATTTTATTTAATGTTAGTTGATATTTTCAACATGGGAATATCCTACTCATGGCCGAAGACAAATGCAAGCGTGGGTGGGCATGACACAGAGACAATGTGATGTAAATTCTGTTGGCTACTAAAGCAAGTGTTAACTGCTAGTGTTTTGGTTTTTGGTTTTTAAATCAGTCTAATCAATGTTAGTTTGTAATGACAAAACTTAAACTAATTCAATATGATGAATTTTTGCCAATGACAAACAAACACACTTCTTTTTCAAACTACAAATCTAAAATTATCACTTTTGTTCGTTTTAAAAGAGAGGCAACTCGAAAACAAAAAGTAACCTCTACATATAAGACACTGAATAAAAATACAAAACTAACAGCAGACGACTCACCAATAGAGCTGCTCCGACTACTTGTTCTGGTAACAACACCACTCAGATCAGACTTCATGCTCCTGTTGGACGAAGACAGGCTATTTGGTTCAACCTCCAAAGATGATGTACTATTTTGACCAGAGGACTTCTTGTTAGGCAGAGTGAAGCTTGACTTGTTGCCTGTCATGTCTATGGATTTTCTCCCTGTGTCTATTTTACTCTTTACACTAACACGTTTGATGGAAGAATTGCTGTCCTTGTTGGTAACTGCCTCTGCCGCCTTCTGTTTAGAAAGTTCTGCAGCCTTTTGTTTGAGAGGTTCTGCAGCCTTCTGTTTAAGTGGTCCTGCAGCCTTCTGTTTAGGAAGTTCCGCGGCCTTTTGTTTTGGAATGGCATTACTGCTGCTGCTGTGACCTTTGTTAGTAGCAGAAGTGGGATTCTTGTTAGATTTCCAAGAGCCTGGCTTGTAGCCTCTCTTGGCCTTGTTATCTACAGATGAACCTAAAGAAGATGTTTCTGTTTTACAGTCCAATGACTTAACAGCAGTCAGCTTCAGTTTTGTTGCAGCTACGTTGCTTTTCACAGATGATTCATTGTCTCTGGTAGAGCTGAATGACTTGGGCTGCTGGAGGTATGACATGCGTTTCTTAGGCAACTTTGAGCTGTCACCATTTTCCTTTCCCTTTTGTGACTCGATCTGTGTTATTTCATTTGACTGTGTCGCACTAAATGTAGAGTTAAGCAGTTCTGGTCCAAACTTCTTTTTGTCGTATGAGGGTGACGTCATTTCAGCCATTTCAAACTGTGTTACAGTCTCCAGCTCTGCAGAAGGACATCGTTCTTTGATTGTTAGTGGTTTGTTCTGTTCCTGGTCAGGAGACATGTCAGCAATGACAGTACTGGCACTTTCACTGCTACCTTCTGAAGCAAAGCTTCTCTCCTTCTCAGGGCTTGTTGCATTTTCATATCCTGTACTCAGAATATTCAGAGTCACAGAGGGGCTAACAGCTTTCAATTGATCCTTGGGCTGATTGGACTCTATACACACAGATGAATCTCTGTTCTCCACAGTTAAGTCCTTTTCATAATCGCCCACTGTCACAAACGTTGCCGTCATTTGCTGCTGTAGAGATTCCACATGGCAGTAATCCACTGCTGAGGTCAAGTCACTAGGATTACCTGAAGCTCCTCCACTATTGGTTTCAGGACTCAAACTCTTCTCTAATGTACAAGGATTAGGACATGAAGTTTCCCCAACAAAGTCTGTTTCTGCCTGTTGGACCAAATTCTGCCATTCGTTACTCAGATCATCAGTGTACACACACTTATCGTCCTCACTCGGTTCATTACAGTCTTCATGATGGGCATTACTGCTGGTGGAATGTCCATCTGGCACTTCAGTTATTGAGGCAGGTTTCTCTTGAAGATCTGACCCACAAGGATTTCCATCTGATTCATTCATTGCTATAGAATCTGCACAACTAGTTCTATCCTTGCCCTTAGGGCTAATCTTGGATTCAGGCTGGTTGACTATCTCTGTGTTGTTGTTTGTTATGTCACTACTGTCCTCTGTACTCCATTTAGGAACTGCTTTAAACTCTTCGCCTGGTAACTGTTCATCTCCTACTGCTGCTTGATCCAATACAGAATTACAGACTTGCTCCTCTGTTGATTCCAACTGACTTGCCTCTATTTCTGTTGTTTCTAACTCCATACTCCAGGCAGGAACCAGAAATGAAGGGATATTGTAAAATGTTGTATCACTTCCGACTAACAGGTCATCCTCGACGACTGTTAAAGACTCCAAGACCTTAGGCTTACAATGATCAGTGAGTTTGGGAGCTGAGTCTGACTCTTCAACGAGTGGTGGTGCAGTTTCACTTTGTGGACTGTCCAAAGGAATGTTGCAATCTTTTAAAGCTTGTTCAAACTCTTCCGGTGTCAGTAAATCAAATCGTAACCGACCTGTTGGAGTATCAAGTGCTGATGGTACAGCCCAGAATTCATTATACTCAATATCATCACCCTCCTCAGCGTCAGGAACTACAAATGTATCTTTTATATCAGATTGTGAGATTCCATCCGATTCCCAGTAGTACGTATTCTCTGTGGATGATAGAGGTGTGGATGTGACCTTATCATGTGCATCCCATGATAAAGGTGAAGTGGAGTTCAGATCTGTGGCTGTTGGGGTATAGCAAGTGGATTCTTTAGTGTGTTTTTTCTCTGTTTTTAAGGACGGAAATCCACGAGGACTTTTCCCAACTTTAAATGTTTCATTAAGGCTAGTTTTCTGTCTCGTACCGTCCTTTTTCAGCTTTGAACTATCGTCTTCCAACAGCTGTGTCAAATCATTTAGACTGGGCTGTGACGCCAGTCCCCTTTGCAGGCTTCCAGAGGACGATTTCCGGGTTCTCGGACTCGACTGCTCAGGAGTCTTCTTCCTTGAAGGGGGACTTCTTGAAGGGGGACTTCTGTGGCTGGATTGATTTCTCTGAGGTTGACTTTGGTCATGTGCTACTGTAAAGGTAGCATCATGGGATGTTGTTGAGGGGGATTTGGAATGGATTGAGGGAAGTCTACTCTGTAGAGTCCTGTCATGAGTCCAGCCTGGGACAGTGATCCCAGAGTCCGCAGGACTGATTCTCTTTTTTTGAAACAGCTTGCTGCCGTTTGATGCCTTCTCTGCAGAAAAACATTCAATTCTGGAGATTTCAGAACGTTTGGCAAGCCCTCTTCTGCCTACAGGCTGTGGTTTGTCATCATTCACTGCTAACGATTTAGGTCTGGCAATCTTTCCACTGAGTCCTAGAGCTGGTATCTTACTAGCAGGTTTAGTCTCCTTCCCGGATCCTTGCTGTAACAAAGCAATCTTCCCACTTGAATTAGGCGCCAGTTCTAATGGTTTCCCCTCGCTGGCCGAGTTCACAGCCTGCACTTTGAACGCATGGATAAAAATCCCATGGTTTGGGCTGCATTCAAAGTACTGAATCCCATCTACACTCCCGTCATTCTTCCCAAGGGGATCGTCAAGTCTAATGCCGCAGAGGCAGCCCTGCGAGAAATGAGTCTTTCCCTTGAACTCTAGCGTCCCGATGCGTCCGTCAGCTGTCCAGACGCGTTGACCAATCAGAAGATGCTTACTGTGTAACACACTGGTCTTCTGAGGGATTCCTGAAGGAGACACTGATGGGACAACGTTGATGGATTTGAGGTCTGGTGATTTGATGGAGTTGGAGATGGTCTTGGGAGCTTGCAGAAGTGATCTTCTGTGTCTGGTGGCTGGAAGCCTGCTCTCAACTTGAGTGGCCTGTACAGAAAAATAAAAAAAATAAAAAATATACAGTGAGATCACTAATGTCTTTAACATTACGGGTTGGTAAAAACCAATTCTAAATGTATCTATGACAATTTTAATAGAACCACCGAGTTGGATTTATTTTGAAGAACTGCATCAAAAAAAGAAAGCAATTAAGTTATAAAATCACTCAATAAATTGCAGGCAATAAAAGAATGTGTCTTTGTGTAGTTGAATCAGGTCCAGCAACAATAGATCTTTATCACCCTGTCACCATCTTGGTCATGTTCCCAGTTTCAAATAACAGTAATGAATGCTAACATTCATTGCACATGGCACCAGACTATTATTTCGTCCAGCCTCAGTTTGGTTACAATGAGTTGGAATGGAGTAAAATCAAGATGACCGCACCATGATAAAGGCCTATGAGTTACATTGCTCATCATCTGCGTTTACAGTGGGAAACCTCCTCTGGAGTGTAATCGCGTCATTGATACTTGATGAAGAAGTTAACATTAACCCATGCTTCATTTCTCAAAAGGGCAAGGGCACCAAGGCATTTTCTCCTTGGTAAAGGGCACCCTATGAGGAAATTGTTAATTTCTTCTTGGGCATTTCAAGGGCACAAAGGCAATGACCAAGGGGCATGGAGGCAATCCTGTCCCTTGCGTCCGTGAAGTATCAGGCATGTCGATGAAGAATTTGTTCCAATAGCCCCTCCATGGCTATCATCATTGCATACATTGGTATTCAACCTAGTCTGAGGTACAGGTAAGTATCACTCCAATATCTCTATTGCCATGACAACCGCCAAAAAGCAGAATAAATCAGACATGTTAATGCCAGGTGAGGTGGTATGACTCACACACACCATTAATAGCTAGCATGGTCTGCATCCTACTTCACTGTATAACAAAGACACAGATGCTGGATTTATTATCCCACAAGTATTAATATTTGCATCAGCTGCTAATTATTTATCCAACACAGGAATTTCCATCTTTGTTATATTATTGATTTAATTTGTGTTTCACATAACTCAATGATTTTAATCTAATTATAAACTTCTAGATTCAATAAACATGTAAAAAATGTATTTAATAATGTATGCCCTGTATCTCCAGGCCTGAAACAATATACATGGAGGGCCTTGAGGCAAATAAAGTGATTGCCTCCCTGCCCCCTGGTCATTGCTATGTATGGTGCTCTTGAAATGCTCCAGTACAAACTTACAATTTCCTCATAGGGTGCCCTTTATCGAAAAGAAAATGCCTTGCTGCCCTTGCCCCTTTGAAAAACGAAGCATACAGGCCTGAATTTCTTCATAAGCAAAGTGAGATAAAAACATTGCACTTGTACTCTTCCTACAATTAGTACAATAGACCTTAATGCACATGACATCATTTCAGTAGGGCGCCCTCACCTAGACGTCAAAAGGAGATTGTTCGTTGGCCAATCCTGTGCGCCGCGCATACAAATCTGTGCGTTTCGATTGTTTCGTCAGCGTTTTTCCACTAAGATGGCCGCTGGATGACGTCAATGCATAAGGTCTATATAGGTCTACATAAAGCTGTATTGCACAATGACCCCAAAACTCCAAGCGCAATCTAGAGTACAGTACAATGTGCTTGCTGTTGGTAAAACCGTCGAGCAAGGATAAAACTGTAGACCAATCTCACTCTGCCCCAAATCCAACCAAGTAGAAAGAAATCAATGGTGAGCAACTTAGGTAGAGTGACTAATGCAAATTCGTGCCACGCTGTACATGTACGTGTATGACAGGTATTTATTTACATTCCCAAGTGAAATACATTAGGTTTGCCACATAATATTAAAATTTGGGTCTGTGAACTTTTAAAAAGTGCTGATGGATATGGATTTGATGTGGAGTCATCTCTACACTTCGAAGTACATGTAGTGCAATAGTTTGACAACAGTACTTGACTGACTGAGACAATCCCTTTATTGCGATGCACTTTGAGGAAAATAATTTATTAGATATATAGTCAAGTTATAGGGTTCATCTAGTACTACACAGTCCGACTACATTATACATCCATTTCTGAGACTAGCAGAAGACAGGATAGAATGGGAGAATGGGAAAAGCTTATGTCTGCCATCTGTGAGTGCAGCCGACTGATGATGACATCCATGTTTGTGGACAAATGTTTTGCAGAAACATTGTTACATAATATTGTACAGAACGCTTATTACAGACACTTTGGCTTGCATGTGGCCTCAGTCATCCCATATCCCATAAGATTGCTAAGCTGACTCTGTAATTTACAAGCACTTGTTTAGGGTTACAGACACTTTGGCTTGCATGTGGCCTCAGTCATCCCATATCCCATAAGATTGCTAAGCTGACTCTGTAATTTACAAGCACTTGTTTAGGGTTCAATGGCCTCATACTCAATTATTTACTTTGGCAACTGGAAGCAAGAATTTGGACTAAATATTACTGTGATAACAACTCTAGAAATTTAAACATTTAAAAGTACAAGATCAGGTACATGTACATCAGCAACAATGTTGTATTTTTATACCAGCTTCGATGAGAATTAAACAAAAAATAAATCGTAAGGTTGTAAATCTCGGCCCCAGTAACGCACAACAAATCCAGTACATCTTTAATACAGACAGACTTCAAAGAGTGTGTTTGGATTAGACAAATTGAAGGAAATTTTCCTTAGTACCCCTGGGTTAAGGTTATGTCATAGCCTAAACCCATACATGTAATAAGGGTGATGTAAACGGAAATATTAGACACAGTGGGATACTGCAAGGCAGTTTAATATCGTAATGACTCTCTTATTATTACAAGACTGCATCAGCAAGCAGAAACTTGTTACCTACAGGAGGTCTTCATGCATCATGAGATAACATCCTAAAGGTGTACCCCCAAGAGACTCTTTCCATATGGTACATGTACATGAATTCTACAGAACCTGGGCTTCTTAAGCAGAAATTAATGCATAAAGATTAACTGCTTAGCCAAAATAATCAGGATACCAGTCACAGATTGTATGTGACATGGTACATGTAGTTTAGTTGGTAAACACATCCTGGTTAGCATAATTTTGTTGTGCTTAGCAATTTTTGTGCTTACGAAGAATAGAATTGGGCCCTGGTTGTGTTTATAAAATTCTTTAATGTCAGATGTCAGACTCAGAATTTCCAGGTGTGAAGAACATCAGAGCTATTGTTCTCATTTGAAGGATTACATTCCATGGATATTTGAAGGCAATTGAGCAGCCTTAATTAAAAATGTAGCAGCTTCCTTCATTGGACAGCATTATGATAATTGCATTTTATAGAAGCTGAAAAAACAAAAACATCACTGTTGTGTATTTGGCATATATGAGATGGCTGTTTATTAATTACGTCAATTGTGCTTTGTTTGAAAAGGCTTTGAAAATACTCTTACGCTATTTGTTTGTATGTTGGTTTTTTTTTTTCCCGTCTATCTTGTTTCTTTTATTTCTGTCTTCTTTTTTTAAGGGAAGGAGGTGGTTTGTTGTGAGATCAGCATAGTTTGCAATAATATAGCGTGTCGGTTTAGAGCCCTTTTCACACGGCACACCAATTACCATGGTCCTAAATTTTGAGATCGCTGATTATTGTCATCGTGCACTGATTTAGCAAGCTTTCACACGAGGTACATTTTACAACCATGCTACAATTTACAGTAGCAAGGAACCATTGATAAATTGCTCTCGTGTGAAAGGGGTAAGTCAATACTTGATTTGAAAAAACCTAAAGCCTAATCAGTCAAAGAAAAAACCTCTTCTAATATCATCTCTTGATGATGCAAAGTTTTAAGTTCTAAAATATTCTTCAAATTTGTAAATTAAAAAGAAGAAACTTTCAACAAGGGTTAATTTTTAAAAAGAATACTAACCAGTCTGTAGCATTAAAAAAACACTACATTAAAAAGAGAACTATTTAATTTTGTGTTTTTTAATGCGATACAACTTGTATTTAATTGGATTAAATAGAAGAATGTGTACAAATCCTGACTACAGTGCATAGTCAACAAATAATATTTTGATATCAGGCAAGTTGTGAATCCAATCAATTTGGTCTAAAGTACTGTAATTGGATCTCATTCTTTTCTCTTCATTCCTGACAATATAGCATAAAGCGGTCTCAATAACAGACAATTCCACTTGCTATCAAACAAACCTTCAGCAGGTGTTTTTAAATCCATGGAGATTTATTCCAGAGAGAACCCCTGCACGGACGCTCAGATATGATTACAGGGTTGCCGTATGGCATGTATATGGTGCACAACATCCACAATATGTGCCACGTCAATTCAAACACATCAACATGCTCAACTCAATAGTATTATAATCAGCTTGAAAATGTCACATAACAAGAGCACATGAACAGTAAGGGTATTGTATTTATAGGCCTAATTGTAATGTTTTATTTTTTGAAGGGTTGCCCTTAACTGTTACAGTGACTAACCAGCCAGGACCAGGCCACTCGCTTTTGATTCTACATTGAGTCCTGTCGTTCATATCTTTAAATACATGTTGTGATACTTTCGGACAATGAACTGGCTAGCCACTTGGTTGGAGTGAATTTAGACTGATCCTCCATTGTTTTAACTTGCATTTAACTGGAAAGCTGTTTAGGCATTTGTTTAACTCTATAATACTCATAATCTTTTAACATACATGTATAGGCAGACTTTTAACATGTTTAAGGGAAACTTAAGCCAGATAATATATAAACATGCAGGTACCTGTAGCCTGTACAGTATCCACATCAATTACTGTGTGTAGGCCTACACTCATGTGCGTGCATTTTGTACATTGTATTTGTACATGATTTTACCAAATAAGCACTATATAAACTCAACTCATACATATTTTTCTGAATAGAAACAACAACTAAACTTAAAAAATTTACAACAATGAGAGTGAATGGTGTCTGTCGAAAATTCACATCAAAGCCACCAAGTTTTCTTACCCAAAATGGTGTAGAATGCATACGAGGATATATAAATGCTGGCTGTGCCATGAAGACCTCCTGATCATCTACATCCAGAACTCAGAAAACAATTCCAGGTATCAGATGAAGTACAGAGCTACATAATCCGTATTGTTTGAAACAACAAATCCGTATTGGTACAACCCTGCTGCGTGCCACATGTTCCAAACGACACTCCTCGTTCGATCCATCCAACAATTTCACTGACAAATATGCCACATCTCAACCACTGCTAGCCTCCTCCGACAGCAGCTCATCAATATTCATGAGCTTGGAGCTTTACTAGATGCTGATGTCACTAGGTGTTGCTAGGCAACCCTTCATAATGGTCATTAGAATGGTAAATCTTTCATGAACATCTACATTGCATGGTTTTGATGAGAGTTTTACAACGATGTAATTTTTGGTACATTTGTAGGCTTTGAGGAATTCATCAAAACACCTTGGCCATGTTGGCTAGATTCAAGTATTTACCCCTTAATAATCCTGACATGATGTAAAGATACCGTAACGTTGATCAATAATCCTGTCATGTTGATCTTTATGTACAGGTGAAATGTTGGAAAAGTGCTGGCCATGCAGTATAGACTAGAAAGCGTTGACGAACGCTACATTACATAAAATTATTCTTCTTTTTTTCCATTCTTTTTTATCTACCTAAAAAAAACCACAAGAAAGTGTTGATGAATGCTTCATGTTCATTAAATTCTTCTTCTCCTTCTTTTTGTTTCTTCTTCTTTTTTTTTCTTTTTTCTATTATTCATCTGTTTTGCCAGCAAACTATTCTCTTTGAATGGATAGCATTGTTCAACTTATTTTTTTTTTACAAAAGCAAAACATTTGTTTGGTTTGGTATAAAAATACTGATGTTAAGGAAATGCCCCTTTTCATTCAGAGTCTTACTTGAAAATAGTTTAATGACAAACACCTTCCTGTGCCGATTGATGGTGAAGGTCATAATTTAGTATTTTAGTATTCTCAGGTTAGATTAAAAACACAATTTTATTTAATTTGGTGTTTTTTTGTCAAGCAAAAGCACGTAATGAAGTCGCCACTTTAAGAAACATGTAAGGCCTTATGTAATTTAGTCCACCTTTGAAGCTACTACATGTAATCCTTGCTCTGTGCTACACTCAATCCAAGGATACTCTATATGAATTCTCAACATCACCTCCAGAACCGAGATGTCATAACAATAAACATCAACATAAAATGACAAGTGCTACATACAAGTAATGTCATGTCAGGTGCACACATTGCAAGTAAACTCAAATCTTCACCATCAAAATAATAAGACTCCTCATCCTTAACTGTAACAGTTTCAGACTTATAACAACAAGTCTGTGAATAAATCCGGGCTACTATTTTAAAAATTCAGTAGAATTTGGTAGATTTCACTTCCATTTTGTGAAGAAGAAAAAAAAAGTGAAAAAATAGTTAATGGCCTGATGTTTCGACCCTAAGCACTAAAAGTGACAGAATAAGACTCATAACAAACAATCTGTCAATAAATCCAGGCTACTATTCTGAAAGAGTCGGTATATTCCCACTTCCATTTTGTGAAAAAAAGGGTGTTAAAATTGAGAATGTTCTTGTACATGCACTTCACATTTTCTCCATATGATCACCAAAGAGTAAATTTTCTCCTGAACAAAAAAAATTGTCTTCCCTTTCTAGTCAATCTGCTCAGAAACTACACACTGAATACCAACTACACACTGAATACCATCTTAATCCTAACATCTTGCACTCTCTTTAAATTCAGTAGATTTCCACTTTCATTTTGAGAAAAAGGTGTCAGAATAAGATAAAGAATGTTCTTTGGTTTGAGAGTACACCTGTACACTTACATGAACTTCACATTTTCTTCATAATGATCACCAAAGAGTAAATTTCCTCTTTCAAGAACAAAAGTATCTATTCGGAAACTACACAATGAATACCATTGATACATCACATCATCTTAATCCAAACATCGTTGCATTCTCTTCAGCATCCTCCCTAAGTGCACCCCTGAAATTGACTTGCCAGATGAATGAGCAATGACCGATACCAAAAGGAAAAATAATCACAACATCTTCAGACTGCAAACATACATAGTTTATGAAGGACGTAAATGTCACTGCACTAGAGTAAAAGGTGGGTGCATGTAGATGGAATGTAAGGCAAATACCTTCTTGATTAATTAGATTTCATATGGGGGGACTTCGGTAGGAATTATTTTAATATACGTGGATGATGCTTGTATGTAGCAGATGTGCACACTCAAAACACTCTTACATATTTTCATAGAGTCCTACATGTTTTCAATGCTTTATGAACGCAAGATCTAATTAAGATTGATTTATTGAAGAGTGAATTGATCCATTTTTATAAAAAAAAGTGGCAAAACACTTGTCATGACGGCCAGACCTGGTCTATGCTCATTTTCTCCAGGATGTTGTTTTGTTAATAAAGAGAAGACTGTTTAGTGGTTATATAGAGTGAACCAGTTATTTGTTGCAGAAAATGTCAAAATTCAGACCGAGTCACTTGACCTATGTACATGGAGTGAGGGACCAACTGAAACAATTAGAAGGTTGGTTTCTAATGAACCCCTCGAACTTTCATCCCAAAATTCAAATGTTACAAAACAAAACACCTAACAATCTGGCCTGTGAGGAGGGGGATGAGGTGCTGTGGGTGCTGTGGGTATCGATACGGCGCGCTGCCCATGGTAGCGAGGCTGGGCGCTTTATCCCATGGGATAATGGATTCACGCTCCGCACTTGCGAGTTGTCTTGGGGAAAAAACCAGAATCTCTTAGCACAAATTTGTTCGTGTAGGTCTGCTTACATTAAATAATTCTAAATCAATTTTTTCTTCAAAGATTAAAATACTATGATTAATTCTTAGAATATAAAACTTAAAATTATTGCAATGCTTTATTCATACTATAAAGTGGAATGGCTTACGGGTACATGGACTGGGTCTCTGTAAAAACATTCAAATTAAAATTCTGAAACCAGCATTACATGACGATTTCCTCCAAGAACGTTTTAAGAGCACAGGAAGACCTCTACTCCCTGTGGCCAATTCCGTTCTGGTCACTGATATTAGACAGGCACATTTCCTGGATTTTCCCAAAAAAGGCTAACGAGGTCTTGTTGACAAATTGACAACTGATTGCCATTTAAGCTTGAGGGTTTAAATGCGATACGAATTTTGACGTCACAAACTCGCAACGAATACTTCGCAACAGTTGAGTTGTGCTGAACTCCTTCGAACCATTCCCTGCGGAAACAGCTCCGTGACAAAAAAAAATTGTTTTGCATTCACATGAAGTATGAACCGGGCTTGACTGAGTTGGATTGCAGCAGATAAGATTTAGGTTATTTAAATGGATTAAAGACACTGGACACTATTGGTAATTGTCAAAGACCAGTCTTCTCACTTGGTGTATCTCAACATGCATAAAATAACAAACCTGTGAAAATCTGAGCTCAATTGGTCGTCGAAGTATGAAAGAAAAAACACCCTTGTCACATAAAGTTGTGTTCTTTCAGATGCTTGATTTCGAGACCTCAAATTCTAAATCTGAGGTCTCGAAATCAAATTTTCAGAAAATTAGCTGGCACACACATGCCATTTGCGATAACCGTAACCCTCCCTTCTCTTCGCAGTCGGGAGGAGGGTTACGATTATCGCAACTAGCACACACAACACATTCACAAACCTTTAGCACAAGCACCACTAACTAACTTATAATTGTCTAAGACCAGTCTTCTCACTTGGTGTATCTCAACATGCATAAAATAACAAACCTGTGAAAATCTGAGCTCAATTAGTCGTCGAAGTATGAAAGAAAAAACACCCTTGTCACACGAAGTTGTGTTCTTTCAGATGCTTGATTTCGAGACCTCAAATTCTAAATCTGAGGTCTCGAAATCAAACTTTCAGAAAATTACTTCTTTCTCGAAAACTACGTGACTTCAGAGGGAGCCGTTTCGCACAATGTTTTATACTATCAACCTCCCAAGTAAGGTTTCATGTAGTTGCGATAACGTAACCCTCCTCCCGACGGCCGCCAGGCTGGAGGCCGTCGGGAGGAGGGTTACGTTATCGCAACTAGGTTTCATGCTGATAATTATTTTGAGTAATTACCAATAGTGTCCACTGCCTTTAACATCAGGTCCTGAGAATTCTTGGCAGGTTAGAAGGAAAATAATCTTGAGATCTTTTAATATAGTAGGGGATGATGATGGAGTCTCATAGAACTGTTAGGCTTTTATTAATGCAAGAGTGATGGATAGAAAGTGAGGTGTTGGTACACAGCTAGGGCTAAGGGTCCTACTACTTGCCGTCAACTCGCCGTCAACTCACTTGTGCCGTCAACTCGCCTTCAACTCCTCCAATATACATTTAAAATCCACAAAAGAAGCATAGAACGGTGACGTATCAGCTAAAAGAGAATTTGCGTAAGTTTTAGGTCATATTTCGGAATAAAAATTGAGTTTTTTTCTTGTGAAATTTTTTTCTCGAAGCAGCAAAACCGTCGGCCGCCATCTTGCTTTTTCATATGGATTAATCTTGGCCCAAGATGTCAATGGTTGGTACTTTTTTTATCAACACAAAGTCGTTTTTGTGAATGAATTTGTACCGAAAACCATGATAAATATGTAGTTTAGCCCAGACTTAACACTTCCGTGCCCCATTTATAAATTTGTTTAAGTAAATTTAATGAGTTGACGGCACGAAAATGATTTGACGGCGAGTTGACAGCAAGTCGGCGAGTTGACGGCAAGTAGTAGGACCGGGGTCTAAGCATCCATTACTGTTATTTCTAGTCAGGGCAAGAATAATCACAATTGTACTTTATGTATAGGCAGTGAGCAAGGACCAGATAACTAGCTGGCACACACATGCCATTTGCGATAACCGTAACCCTCCCTTCTCTTCTTAGTCGGGAGGAGGGTTACGATTATTGCAACTAGCACACACAACACATTCACAAACCTTTAGCACAAGCACCACTAACTAACTTATACCGAACAAAATACTCTAAAGATATGTGATTTAAAGTACAAAAGTTTAATCGCAAACACTTGATTTAAATCGCAACAAAATAAAACGGCGGGGCATAAAAAACAATAAAGATCTGTTGTTGTGTGTATTCTTACCATTGTATCAATCCTCAAATCTCACCAGATCAAAGTACCTGCTTCAAAAGTTACAGCACCTATGCCACCTGTGTGAACTTTAGCTTCATAAACATGAGAACATACATGTAGAGCAAGTCCTTGCTCTTAGGTGATAATGGTGAGAACATGCATGGAGCTAACAACTCACAACACACACTGTAGGCCTACAGATGTATGGTTTCACTTCAGCCAAAGTACACATAAATTCCTTCAAAACACCAGCATGATGGTCCAGTAGCCTGTGGTGTCTGGGATGTTTATTAGATGTATGAATGAAGAGGTAAACTATTAAAACCACAGGTCAAACCATCACTCCATCACCGCCCTCCATGGTCAAATGTCCCAATGCTTAAACACAACTAAATTCCTTCCTCAATGTTCCAGGCTCTGGATAAAGTTGCAGACTTGTAGCCAAATGATTTCCATATAATATATCAACATAATCCATCACAGAGAAAGGAATCCAAGTGCAATCACAAATCCAGATGAAACTAAAGTGAAATCCAGCAACCTTTCAACTGCACAATCTAGAACACAATCCCAGCAGTATGACTTGACACTACACATCACATTATACCTCCAACAGTCAAGTCCCAATTGTGCCCCCAATGAGTGTATTATATAATCCCATCCTGCGTGCCTTTTATATGCCCTTTTGTCAAAACTCAGTGACAGAGCTATTGTCTGGCAGTAACACTTGGGTGACAAGAATAGCAAATGGCCCTGCAGTTTATTGACTAATAGATAAGTAGGATAGATTCACAGTAAATGTCATTGATTGTAACCCTAACAGGGTTGCTCTGCAGACATTAGTGATTGACTATAATGCTTACAAATCAATTACATTAGGCCTAACTCTAGCAGTGATTGGTGTCAATGATTTTATTAATGCCATTTGATTTTATGTAAGTTAAGATGCGCTTTTTTTAATTACCATTAATCATTAATCATGTATTTTTATACAGAGGACCACGATGGAAATAAGCTTTTTAGTTTTTTTTGTGATATCCTTGACAATTCATCAGATTCCACTGTCTTTTATGATTCTTGCCTGTATTTAACTTGTGTTTTTGTCCACTTGCTGTATTTTTAAGAATTCTGTGGAGATTGTCAAATAAAAACAAACAAACAAACACTTCTTTGATCATTTAAGGATATTTCTTGATGTTTTTAGTGAAACAGGATCAAAAAATAAACCATTATAAATGAAAGTGTGGACAAATCAAAACAACATGCTTTTCAAAAAGTTGCAAGGGATGCAAAATAAAAAAAAATAAAAAAAATACCATTGATATATATGTCATTGGAACCTTTGACGGGAAATGGAGAGTACAAATTGGCAAACCACTCAATCCTTATAAATAAAATTGACTTGGTTTTTTGAGTTATTTTTCTTTTGTTGGAATAAATGAATGAAGGAAACAGGCTGTCATTTCAATCAGGGGCAGAAATCAGGGGCAGAAAGCAGGGGGTGAGCCACCACCTCCTTCCATTACTGTCCTATGAATACAGGGTTCACCAGTAACAGTGGATCGCTGGCCAAATGTCAGTTAAAGGGTCTATGTACTTTTTGTAGGACAAAAACACAATGTCCACAGATTTACATCAAACTTTCACAGTTTGAAGATAATGATAATAGAAAGCTTCCCTGAAAATATAATTTGCTGAGGTGCTGTAGTATTTGAGAAATAAGTAAAACAATGTCATGAAAATAATTTTCGTCTCGGTGATCATGAGACAAAAATTATTTAGGCATGTCAAAACGTATTTTCATGACATTGTTTTACTCATTTCTTACAAACTACAGCACCCCAGCAACTAATATATTTCAAGGTACGCTTTCTACTTTCATTATCTTCAAACGGTGTAAGTTTAATGTAAATCTGTGGACATTGTGTTTTGTTGTAACTACAAAAAGTACCCAAATCCTTTAAAACACACAAGGACTAGTCAAAATTATTTCCCTGTGGTCTGGTTGGCTATTGTTAAATGAATCCATAATTGCTATAAAATATGCACTGGTGAATAAACTAGTGGACCAGTGAAACGACAAGCACTGGTGAATAAACTAGTGGACCAGTGAAATGACAAGCACGGGTCCTGCTGGCTGTTCATTAATAAATTTAAAGGGCAAACACTGGAAGGGCTAGGTACGGGGTAGGCCTACATACATACCATGTACATCTGTAAATAAAAAATAACCTAATTTAATAGTGTCCTTACAGACCGTCATAAATTAAGCCTTAACTACAATCACCATGCCCATATAAAGAAGCCCCAGTGGAGTTCTAAATATAAACAGGCACTGACCTTACCAACTTGAACTAATTCAATTATCAGAGAATCCTGAGCTGGTCAATAAATAATCCATAATCACATCAGGGTTTGTTTCTCCATGGTTTCTCCTATCCCTGTTAAAGGGTTTAGGTACTTTTTGCACAATGTCTACACATTTACATTAAACTTACACAGTTTGAAGATAATAATGGTAGAAGTCTTCCTTTAAAATATTACTTGCTGAGGTGATGTATTCTTTTGAGAAATGAGTAAAAGAAGACACACAAAATCATTTTTGTCTCTCCATAACTGGTTATATACTTTTTGCATGCTAAAACTGAGACGAAAATTTTTGTGAAATTGTTAATTACTAATTTCTCAAAAACTACAGCACCTCAGCAAGTAATATTTTAAAGGAAGCTTTCATTTTCAAACCATGTAATTTTTATGGTAAATCTGTAGACACTGTGCAAAAAGTACCCAGACCCTTTTTAAGCACTATTTTTAAACTCTCAGTCTATACTTGACTGAAACCTGCTTGTACGAGATAAAAGTGTGGACAACATCCGCAGGGAGGGGAAAAGGAGGAGAAGGAAAGTAAAGATTGTCTGGAAGACAAAAACTTCTGATGGAAAATTTTGATAGTAAAACCGTGTTCCCAATTGGACTTTTTTTCCCCAAGGCAACGCGGAAAGTTACTGCGACTGGCTTTGGTGTTATTCTACCGTGCGTTCCCACCTGGAATTCCACAATGTTTGAATTTCGCTTTACAGCATGGTTAGGGAAGGTTTAGTAGAGCAGAGCTGTTCCCATTGGACTAATTTGCTGCCCTGTCAGTTTACCATGGCTGTGCGGAAGTCTTCAGCGATCTCTTTTGGCCTATTTTTTTTTTTTACATCATGGTCACACAGTAAGTTGACTGGTAGGTCAGTTTACCATGCATACCCATTGGATTTAACTGTGTCCTCTACAGAGACGTCGCAGCACTTTGAAACAACAAAAAAGTCCAATGGAAACACGACTTCAGAAACATGACACATTTTTGGAAGGTTACAAATACATAAAGAGTGAAGAAATGCATGGAATAGCAATAAGAAAATACTTCAGATGACTTAGGTAGAGCATGCGTGATAAACGAAAACAAATTGTATGAACTTCAGACCTGCATTCTGGTGGAAGTTCCCTGGACAAGGTCTCAGCTTGCATGATCACCAGATGAAGCAGATGGTAAGATGGTGATGGCCTTTGCTTATCAGGGGCTGGAACGGTGAACAGTGTGAAGATAAACTCCCAAGAAAAGTGCACTCTGTATGCCTAATATCAATTCCAATCAAGACAGTCAAGGATGATGCAGTTTCAACATTCTAGCCGCACTGAGAAATTATACTGACGATCACAGAGGGAAAATAACTCCCTCTCTCCCTCGACTGTAGCAAAGTAAATGACGGTAAAAGCAATAAGTAAAGTGCCCAGTTGCGCCAACACAGATGATGAGATATTCAGCTTTGATGAAATTAAAGTTCTGCCTTTCTGAATTTTAAATCATGAGCAGACCTTGCAGAGGTAGTTTACTTGCAAGCCAGTTCTGGAAATAGATTGACCTGGGGCATATCTTGCAAGCATTGAAATATTAACTGACCGGAGCAGTCTTCCCGATGCCAATAGCAGACTATCATTTACAGATGATGACCGGTGTGTGTGTTCACAAACTCTTGAAACTTCTCCTTCATTTGTAGAAACGGATTAATTGTTTCAGCTATTCTTGTCTAACCTTTTTAAGTACTCTGACTCTCTTCATGTGATCATCCATGAATTAAAAACGAGTATCTCGGTCTGAATCCTTCAAATCAGCAGATGATAAAAGAGTTCAGTCCAATGAGCCACATACATCAAGGGGTGTTCACCTCATAACAGGATATCTGTAAGCTCCAATCTCCTATGAACGAACGCTGTATATAGTAGTATTAACTAACGTACACCCAAAGACATTACCACTTCTCTTAACAGCAGTAACACCTGATTGAGAAAGACACATTTGGGAGGGAAAAGTGTTCAAATGGTTTTCAGGTGAAATTTAGTTTAGTAGGTTATCAGAAAAATGCAGACTCGCTGTGGATGCTCTTGTAACTAGGGGAGAAAGGGATTCTACGAAATATGGTGTACTCCTGATGACGCCAAAAACTGACTTCCTGAGTTTTGATGATTTTACTTCCCCAATTCATCGTTCTTCCCAAAGTGTGAAGTTCCCACACAACTGTTTTTCAACCAGTTCTGCCTTCAATGTTCATTGTTGTTCGGTACAATAACTCATTGTACATTTTATTCAGCAGAGCTGTCAAGTTTGGTGCAAATACGCTTTTGCAAACTGGAGATGTTGACAAGTAGAACTGTGGAATCCACGGTGTAAATTGCTTGACCAGGACTGGGCGAGCACTTATCTTATACTGAGTTGTAGATTAACACAATGTGAGGCTGCCACTTTGATGAACTTGTGCCTGCCAGCTACTCCCAGATTAACTCTCCACACCGGGTCAATGCATCTATTGCCATGATAATTCAACAGTCAATACCACGATTCCCTCTAGCCCCTATTGCGGTATCCATTCTCCAAATGATACAGCGGCTGGATTAGGATCACACATGCGTTGTTGATAACACCAAACCAATCTAGAAGCCGACCAATAATATTTTGAGCAGTGAACGATTTTCCTTGTATAGCAGAGCAAAATGCTACACAAAATGTATCAGTTGCTACTCAAGAATCACAGATTGCTACTTCATAGTAAGCAGTCAGTGTGCACAACACAAGTTTATTCTGGATATTTGGCTATGCAAATTTGCTGGATGAAATGAAATCGTTCCCTGTTATGTACATGTGTGATAAACCTCCTCCTCAGTAGTATTATGACCACAGATGGTTAGATCTAAAGCTCCATCACTATGCGAAAGAGGATGGCAGAGTGGAAAAGGTCATAGCAAGGATGCTGTTACTAAGGACTCTATCAAAAACACAACGAAGTGAGGAGACTCAAAGTCGGAGCGGTGGTCGGTGGCACGCTGGGTCAACTAGCATGTGTCTTTTCTTTCTCGCCAATCGGCTGCCAGATCAATCCCAGTTGGTGGCGTCAAACGCGATTATAGGAAGACCAGAATGCTGGGAGATTCAAGCATAACACAGTTAATCCAGTGACGAAGTTGACAATGTTGACTAATGGATTGTGGCAGCCGGTTTGTGGTGTGCACTGTATGCTTGCACTTCACACACCATGGGCTACTGTGCAGCCTAAAATTATATTACTGAATACCACCACAAAGCTCCCTTTAAATCACACTGTGTGAATAATCCCTTAGGCATGCAGTTTACTGTACTGTGGAACCATGGTTCACAACCTGGTTCTACTTTCTTTCAAAGGATGGTTGAAAAATGAATACAGTTCAAGGTTGCTGCACAATTGTGTTAAGGCACTCTGACAAAAAAAATGAAGAAATGAATCAAATTTCAATTTAGTAGCCATGGTTACTTATTGAAACACAAGAAAACTGATGTCAAATTATGGTCATTGAGCGTATCGGTGAGAAATCCTTGATGAACAAAACCTAAACAAAAGATTTTAGTTCAAAGCCATCTTGAGGGTGTTGACGGAAAATGAAACTACAAGAGAATAAATCTCTCATTACTTATTGAACATTTTAGTGCTGGAATGTACGAATGGACCCTTTGAGTCAGAGGGATAAAGGCTCTCCGTCATTAGTGGGTTTCAGATTCAAAGAATCAACTTCAATAATAAACTTTGTTATAACTAAAATGCACATTTTGGGATAAAAATTCTCCCGGATCAAAATGTGTACTGGACCTGAGAAAAACTTCCTGACACGTAGTATTTTATTTGAACAAGCACTAAGGCATTTAAGAGAAGATTTATCATATAGTGTGTTATTGGTATTAATAACAACACAATTGAATTAATAGTACTCAAAGTGACAACTTTAACATAATTAATTTCTGTTCAAGATGTTACTCAATTGAAAAAGAGGGGGGAAAAACGCACTTCTCCCATCCTGAGTTTGCTAACTAAAATCACGTGCCACTAGCCTGTGGTCCAGTGTAAAAATTCAACACTGCATTCATAAAAACAAAAATATTTGTAAAATCCAACATTCTTTAGCAGAAGTTGAAGAAAAAACAAACCGAAACACTTGTATCTTTTTAAAATTAAAATCAAATTGAATGAATGTGTAATGTATGTTCCTACAATTCCCCTGAGATTGCAACAGGAAATGATGCTAATAAAATCTTATTTAAAGACACTGAACACTATTGGTGATTGTCAAAGACCAGTCTTCTCACTTGGTGTATCCCAACATATGCATAAAATAACAAACCTCTGAAAAATTGAGCTCAATCGGTCGTCGAAGTTGCGAGATAAAAATGAAAGGAAAAACACCCTTGTTACACGAAGTTGTGTGCGTTTAGATGGTTGATTTTGAGACCTCAAATACTAAACTTGAGGTCTCGAAATCAAAATCATGGAAAATTACATCTTTCTCAAAAACTACGTCACTTCAGAGGGAGCAGTTTCTCACAATGTTTTATACTATCAACCTCTCCCCGTTACTCATTACCAAGTGAGGTTTTATGCTCATAATTATTTTGAGTAATTACCAATAGTGTCCACTGCCTTTAAACGATTCTGCAAAGAGGGAAAAAAATGTTGTAAATTTTGTTAGAATTTTGTTGGAATTGAAAACAAAAATTAACAACACCATGGCCCACCCACACAATTTCCCTGTTAAATTCCTGAAATTGCAGCTCAGTACACTGCCTCAAAGCACATCAGAAGTTCTCATTTACAAATAAAGAGGTTTGAAATGCCAATGTACATAAAACAAGAGCGGTCATGAATGTAGCATCCTGTAGAGTACAGGCCAATGTCCAAGGAAAGAAAAACACAACCAGTAAAAAGTACGTTGGGAACGTAATTGACACAGCTGACCTTTAATTTGGGGTCTATTTTGCTAATGCTATGTTAAAAGGTGGCATTTCAAATGAAATTAAATTATAGAGTATATTTTTATGGTAATGTACATTATTTTACAAGCACCTTGGTAGAAAAAAGTTATATCGTTAATGGAAGGTGGTTCAATACACTGTATAGCCCAGTATAATATCTAAAAAGTACTGCCACTAAAAAGTAATTAACTGTATAGTCCATGCTTACCTTATATTCTGTTATTTTTGTATTTTTTCCATCTTTTAATGCTGAATTTCTGAAATATCTTGTCTACATGTATGTTCATACTTTGGTTATAATTTTCCCAAATCCCTTTATTTATTTATTTTAAAAATAAAAGCGTTTTACTTCATATAATAGATGGAAATTTGCATCGGGGATAAAGAATATTAATTGTGGTTTTAACACTGATGTTTGTTAGCACTGTATACTCAGTACTTTCCCCTTACACTGATGTGTGTTAGCACTGTATACTCAGTACTTTCCCCTTACACCTGTGTGTTAGTAATGTATACTCAGTACTTTCTTGAGCTCTGTGAAAACAGATCCCAGGCATGTTACTTGGGTGGGATTCAAACCTACGACCTTTGCCATTCTAGAGCAGTGTCTTACCAACTAGACAACCGACCGAGATTTCACTGTAGCCAGAGGCAGTTGTACTTCATGTTGAGGAATAAAATCAACCTAAGGAAAGCCAGGTTATGACAAGTGGGTCCCGGTGACTGCAAGCTTTTTTCAATTTAACGTCAACATGAATCATACATACGTACAACCTTGTTTGCCTCACAGGTTTTTTAATTCTTAACTATTCACATGTACGTACATGTACGTAGTCAAAGTGGAAATAGATCATCGCTTGCTAATTCCCTTCAGATTCTACATTTTTTTCTCAAAGCCAGATGTCTGGCAGGAGTAATTCTCAGGAATTTTTGGACCTGAAGTACTATCTTTCATACAAGATAGCTTTTACGAAATTACGGGATCATTTTTAAACTCAGGTTAATTACAAAGGATGCATTCTCTCTTTACAGGGTTTTGATCGTTTTGGGCCACAACATGAATCCCTAACTGTTAATGAAGATGGTTTGTAATTTTATTTACCTGTAGAAGTTTAAGCTTAATTGGTCATCAAGTTTTTGCGGAAACAAAATGTGAAAATCACAGAGCAATGTTTCAGGAGAGTCACGTAAATCACTAAAATAATTTGTTTCCCCAAGACAAAAATTATTTTTGTGAATTTGTTATACTCATTTCTCAAAAACTACAGCACCTCTTCAAATAATATTTAAAAGGAAGCTTTCTACCATAATCATCTTCAAACCATGTAAATTTAATGTAAACCTGTGGAGATTGTGTTTTGTGTTGTGCAAAAAAGGAACCCAAACCCTTTAAATCCAGACTGTTTCTGAGGGCAAAGAGCAGTTTGATAACAGATCCCCTTTAACTTTCTAACACGCTGAATTTGGTTTGGACAGATGTTTAGCCAAGAGCACTAGTATGGCACAAAGAGCAAAGTCAGTTTTTGTTGAGTTGAGGCAAAATGAGAAGAATGAGGACAATGCTCTGGAGCAGTCTGAGACGGAAAGAGACGGGGAAAAGAGACGGGGGAAAGATGGAGAGATGAGGTGAGAGAACGCTGTTAGCCCCAAGGGAGAAAGCGTCAATATTCCTTCAACAAAATTCATTAAAGGAACCATACAATATTGATACAAAACAAAACTTGTCACAAAATTGTAAGGTTTAATCTGAGTAGTGACATGAAAGCTGTTATTACATCGTCCAGGAAATAAATTTGTGTACTGTGAATTAATTGATGAGATAACTAAAGAACTGCTTCTGTCCAGTAATCATTTCTGGCGAGTGGAGTACATGTAATTTCATGTACAGTCCATTCCCCTTGAGCAAATGAGTATATTTCTACATACAAACAGGATAAAATAAGTAATTAATATGATTTGTATACAGTTTGTTGTCAGAGTATGATTTCATTATTGTGTGTGTGTTAAACTTAAATATTTCATCTTACATACATGTAATTGTGCATTATCCACTCAACTCAGGCCTGGAACTTCAAAGAGAACACAAAGGCCTTGGCCTTAGTGCCCCTTCAAAAGTTATGATCAACAAACAAGTAAACCTTCAAAAAAAAAAAAAAAAAAAAGACAAACAAACAACTTACAGAACTGTTGATGTAACAATTCCAAGACTAAGAGAAACAGTCTTGGATTTGAAATGATAAATCAGTCCCTAAGCAGATGTTTATTTATAGATCATGTAGAGGGCCATGGGTCTGGACTCTGTGAGTCACTGTACAATGTTAGTAATGATCTCTCCAGGGGGAGTAGTGTGGTATTTTACTGAACTGTAATGAACCCATGAGAACCTTGTACAGTTGTATGAGAAACTGGCAGTTGGAGTGGAATTAGCACGACCTCTGTAAATCGGAGGTCGATATCTCTGCAGCCGATTTCACAAAATGCTTGGATTAATCCTATCTCGAGTAAGAATGGGTTTAATGCGTCCTAGCGTCTATGGATACGGAAATTAACTCGTCCTAAGTCTTAAGATTAATCCTAAGTTAGGACAAATCTGGTGCAATCGACAGCTGGTTTTCATTTGCGCAGGAAATTTGCAAAAAAACAAGTTAAAAACAAAAAACCTGTTGGAAATCATTCGAAATATTATGCAAAAATCATTAAAACAAAACCCAACCAAAACAGTTGTAGATTTGCTGTCAATCAAGAAAGTATTATAATAGGACTAAATAATACAAACTGAATTCAAAAGTACACCCTTTTTAGAAATGGTGCAACAAAATTATACAGAAAAATAATGGAGTGGCCTGGAAAAAAAAGATCTCATTCTTAGCAGTACTTTTTTCTACAATATTAGATTTTTTTGCACATAATGAAACATTACATGTACGTAGTGTCATACATCTTTTCATCTGTCTTTTTGTCTGTCTGTCTGGTTGTCTTGTTTTCTTGTCTGTCTGTCTGTCTGTCAGTTGTTTACAAGCTCATGCTTACCAAAACGCCCCTTACTCTATTTGTTTATTTATGTTTACTGTTACTTAATGATATGTTTGCTTTGCTCCGTAATACATGTAACAGTCGTTGTTCTTTTATGAGAGTATGGCAATAAATGTATTCTTGAATTGAAAAATTGAATACTTCAGACCTGTTAGGGCTATTTTATCCAATCTATAAATGTGTCATCTTATTAATATATACTCATGGTTACAGTAACACTCAGTCTCTTTATGTTTGTAAACCTTATAAAAGTGAATTAAGATCTTTAAACTGAACTTTTTAAATTGAATCAGAGGTAATGTATTTGTACGGATTCCACTAACCTTATCCAATTCATCTTGTGGTATGGAAGTTTTTAATTATACCATCAATTTGAATTAGAGGATAAGTAATTGGAAAAGTGAGCCAGGGGTAATTGGTTTTACCCAGGGATCTGTTTCTCTGAAATAAAGTAAGAAATTACGAGTAATAAATGACAATTTCCGTCACCCTAATTTGTTGGTCATGAGGTGAAGTGGCTTCTTGCATGATCCAAGTCATGTAAGATTAATAACTTTCCAACGAAAATTGAAAAGGATCAATGATTGAAATTGCAGTATTCCTAAGTCGGTAATTACTACTAGTAATTTCTCAAAATAATTGTTTGCACAAAAACTTATTTTGTAATGAGCAATGGAAAGCTGATAAAAACAATGTGAGAAATGGCTCCCTCTGAAGTAACATATTTTTTGAGAAAGAGGGAATTTCTCACTCAAATATTTAAATACGTTTGGGCTGAAGCTATTTATTATGCATCTGAAAGCAACAAATATGTGCAAAAAGGGTGTATTTTCTGTGTTCATTATTCTCTTGCAACTTTAGATGAGCAATTGAGTCAAAACTTTCACAGATTTGTAAGTGAGAGAATAATTTAAGTTATTTGGAATGTATATAAAGGAGTGATTGTCAGAGTCTCACAATTCTTGACTAAACCGACCCTGATAAGATGTCAATGAACAGGATGAAGGAGTAAGGTCATCTTATACTGAAGGGTCAAGGGTTGCAAGGATGACTGGTTTGGCCATCATCTAAGAAATATACTGACAAGTGACAGCAGCTTACTGGTGAACTGCAATTGAAGACTAAAGAGGTACAGGAACATCATGGAAGAAGAAATTGGTTCATGCAGCAATTATCTGTCTAATCTGTTGTCATCCACCACCAATGTAGTTTTATTTCAAGCATTTCTATTTATTGAAATGTTTGTATGCAAGTTCGCCACAAACAAGTATAAAAACCACTCTAGGTATTAAAGGGGCTACAAGAGGAAACTGATTAAACATGAAAATAACTCAGGAGAGCTGGATAATAATATTCAGCAAACAGTTGTAATGGCAGTCTGAAGGTGTCAATAAATTACTCAGTTCATGGGGGTAGAAATAGAACCTCCATGTCAGTTGAAATAAATTAAAAACTCTTTATTTCATTTTCAATTAACAAGCATATTTGGTTCCTGAAAAAAAGTAGGGGTCGAGTACAGCAAGGGCTGAAATACATCATGTGCACATGGTGTTAAACACATTTTAAAAAGATTTTTCAAGGGCAAACAAAAATCAGAAAACAGACTAATATAGAAGAAAAATAATGTCTGTTATTAAAAAAATGAGTATATTTACAATACCTGAACTGGATGGTGTACAGCCAACATCTTGTCTTCTTTAAATCCAAGTATACATGTAAATACAAGTTCCAGAAATGCTCTTCCTTGATTTTAAAACTCAACTTCACTGTGTCTATTGCAAGTCCACTGGTGGCATATTACCAGCATTAAATGACCTCACAGTTCTCTGTACAATCCAATGCACTTCCTGCCCATTGTCATCCAGATGTACAGAGGTGTGACTTTTCAACAACAGTTCCCCAAAACTTCATTCAAGAGATGAACAAAAAAGAACATGTTTTATTTCACCGCAGGTAATGGATGTTGAAAATCTCCACAATAAAAAAATTCCAAGCGCTTTGACAAAATGTTATGACGCTCTACTTCAAGTTGCAATCATAAAGGATAAACCAGAGGTGCATTTCCTTTTGTCCTTCCTGTACGACAGCCATGCGGATCATACACCTGTATCAAATCACTGAATCACTGAATAGGAACCCTATAGAAGTCGGATACACCACTAAATTCATGTCACGGTCATTACTAGTGTAGAATGCAGCTCCTGCACACTGCTGGCTTTTCTACAGCGGCGTTATCCTTTTAACTCTGCACGCTTCCCAATGAGAAAATACAATTATGGAATCCAGATATTAGAATTTGGTGAGCCATGGAGCGCTGTCCTCTGTATCCACAAGTGTGTGTGAAAACTGACACATTCGCGTAGGGTTTGAACATGTTTACTCAGCACCCATGGATTCCCCCACACACGACACCAAATAAAGAGCTGGCTTTCACCACAGACACCCAGTCAAGGACTGAACTGAACCAGTAGAGTTGGTATGGCAACAACAATGGCACTTCAGAGAGTCTGTCTCCAAACTTTTAAAAATGTGATAATACAAAAGTACAAGCTTTAGTTGACACATTAATGACGCAAGGAGGAACATTCACCATCAACTTCACCATCTTATCCCACTATGTCCGTCCACTGATCCTCTAAAGATCCTTTGTTGTATGGCTAAGGCATAAAGCAACATTGACAGTACAGTGTGCACCCAACTCCCAGTCACACACACACACTCATACCTCGGAGTCTGATTGGACATGAATTTGGGGAAGGTTTATTTAGCGGAGGGAAAACCCATAGGGTTTCTAACACTAATTTAATTGGGCACAACCAATCACTTCAATAGGGTGGTACAGTATTGTGGTTTCTTATATAAATTTACATTTTGCGTTCAGTCGTTTCAATCATGGAGCTATTTTATAGCTCCATGTTTCAATGCAAGTAACACATGTGGTCTGGCAAATGTCAGATATTTCACAGCTGCTGTAAGATGTTTGTCATTGAAGATCTGAGTAGCATATTACAATGATCATGCAAGTCCAGGGGCCGATTTCACAAAGATCTCAAATTGATCTGAACTTCAAATCAATCGCAGTTGCTTAGTAAAGTGTGATGTCACAATACAAATCACTGTGGTGATACTGAAAATTTGTCTTGCGATGAATTTTATTGCTTTGTGAAATCGGCCCCAGAGCCCGATTTCATAAAGCAGAAAATACTGCTGAACAAATTTCTTTCCAAAGCAAAAAATGAGTGGGGCACCAATCGCAACAATGTCAACTTTATGGAATGTTAGCTGGTAACCTGTTTTGCTGAGCTTTGCTCGGTGCTCTTATTTCAAATACTGTATTTCTAAAATTATTTATATGCAAAATTTATTGTTTTTGATTGCCCTGTTTTATCTTTCCTTATAGTCCTTACATCTTAAACTGAGATAGTTTTTTTCTCTGTGTTTTTGTTATTTTTTTTTGTTATTTTTTTTTTTTGGGGGGGGGGGGGGGTACGTGTAATTTATTCCTTCAAGTGTGATCTTAACCGTCAGTTCATTCTGTAAAATCTGCATTTCATCAATTGTCTTATTAGTATCAATGAGACTCAACAGGATATTTTTGACCGATTGACAAATGCCTAAATAAAAATTGAAGTTCCCACATGAGCCATGGGTCCTTGTGATGCAAATACAGCATGGAAGTTTACGAACAGACACTCCATTACCGAGTGTAATCACAGCCTTGGGTGAACGCATACTGACCATGATAAATACCCTCACAATATTTTGTAGAACGATAAAATGTATACCTGGCGCGTCTAACAATTTAACAACACAATCTGCCTGGTTGGTCGATATGCTGCCAACAGAGGGGGTACTTCAAGAAAAACTTCAGGTGAAGATCAACTACATTTAATATTGTAGTACAGGGGTGGGGTCCCTTGGTTTATTTTTGCATGGTTGATTTTACTAATTATAAATGATTTTACAAATTATAAAACATTGGACAATAATGTTGGGAATGTCCAATGGGAGACTTTCTGGGACGATAGAGGGCAGCAGACTTACCGGGTAAATCCATTGTTCTCAGAATTATGCGCATGTTCAGAACTACGTAAACAATGGAAATTTACCCGGTATGTCTGCTGCCACCTAGCGTTGGAAAGTCTCCTATTAAGTGCCTAAAGCGAAATAGTCTCTCGGCTCTGACCTGCAACAAAGTCTAATATGTCATTGAGTTTTTCGCTGGTGACTTATGTGTGCATATCATATCAAACATTGGTTGTTAGCTTTTTACTTAAAACTAATCTGTGTGAAAGCTCGCTAAATCTTGTCATGCACGATGACAACAAAAAACTTGATGCTCACAAAACTCAAAGCAAAGATTTTTCAGCAGGTGGAAAGGGCTTGTACTGTACTATATTATGGGCAAGAATTAGACTCACTTCTTTTAGTACTATTATTGCGTAGGCTTTATATAGTTCATTTAAAAGCTGTACATGTATGGAAACCACATGGAAATTCCTAATCACGCTCCTAAACTAAAAGTATAATTCATTGTTACTGGTTTTCAATAGAAGGAACAACTGTTAAATCTGTGTGTGTTAAGACCTGGTTTTAGACCATGTCAGGCCTTGTCACATGGTTATGTACGCCATAGCTCTATTAATAAAACTCTGATAATGACTGATACACACATTGCCCTCTACTATGTCACCATGCACACACCATATGGATGTCTGTGTAATGACGTCAAACTTCAAACCACTGTACATAATGTGGTTAATGTGCATGAACTGTATTATATCTCATGAGTCAGATTTTCTCAAGGGCCACGAATGCTTCTTGCCAGGCCGGAAAACGAATTTCTGTACGAATTGCCAGTCGAAGTATTTTTCTAAATTGAATCAAAATAGGGAATCCTTTAACAAAAAATTGCTGCCAGCCCCTGTCACATGGTTATGTCCACCCTCTCTCTAGCCCTATAAATAAACTCTATGGTTATGACTGATATACACATGTATGGCGCCCTCTGTAGATGTCTGTGTATTGACGTCAAACCCTTCTACTGTACATGATGCTCTCTGAATGAGTCAATAGTTAACAAGCAGTGACAGGGAAAGATGCATTTGAATAAATCAGCACACTTGCATATTATTATTTGAAACATGATGTCATTGGACATCACAAACAAGTGGGTCTGTACATTCAAAGGAATTTTTGTGGCAGTAAAAAATGTCAAATGGTTGACTTTTGTGACGCTGCCGATGGCGGCAGACTTACTACGTAAAACCATTGCACTTGGTAGTGCTCAGACTGCGTAACCAAATGAAAATCTACCGGTAAGTCTGCTGCCACCAACATTCCAAAGTATCCGGTTGGATTGAACTTCAGTCTATTATTGACAGAGAATGAGATTCCTAAAGGATCCACAACACAGCAGGCCATTTCACTAGGCAAAGGTTCTTACATCTTTAAAAAAAAAAACAGAAGCCAGACTTCTCCTCTATTCTAGCAACTGTATGTGTATTTCTCATCTCATATCAGTATTCTTGACCTCACCCCAATAGAAAATCTGGATGCATTCTTTGCGGCTGATATCAATTGGTTTATCTCATACGGTAAAATTCCTTGCAAAGTTTCAGGAGATAAGCATGCAGATGAAGTATTCAGCTGGAAGGTGATCTAAAATAAGTTTAATGTAAGTGAACAAAAATACTGCTTCAGGGTAGTCTATGTACAGTATGTGACATTGTAAAATTATCAGGCCGGACACATATACTTCACTGAGGCAAGGAATGTGATTACCTCCATGCCCCTTGAATTACTCTTCCTCATAGGAGAAAACGCCTTAATGCCCTTGCCCTTGAGGTAGACAGGCCTGGAATACTATTTCTTTTTGTCTTCCTACAAACTAAACGAGCTTGAAATTTGACATTAACAATTATCCAACGGTCAATGCCAAGTTAGATAAACAATCAAGATAATTCATTATGAACTTCAAGTTGAACACATACAATTATTTCTAAAGGTTGCAGTGTCCAAACAATGGACACGCATGAGTCATCAGTAATTTCATTCAATTTCAAGAAGGGACCGGTCACAAGAACACAAGTGTCTATTTATTTGGAGAGGTCCATAGATGTTTGTTTATAGAAGCCAGAGATATGCCATGAAGTATGTCTAAATGGACCGCTATACAAACAATCGCTAATACTACTGGATCATCCAACTGATATCAAATGCTTTCTACTCCAAGTACGTATGTGAGATTAATTGAAGTCAAATTTTGAAATTCTGTTTATTAAACCTCAAGGTCTACCTTTGGGCCGGGACTCAAATTTTTGGGAAAAGTCCACAATAATATTTGAGCCCTGTTGTGTACAACAAATATTTGTCAAACAAGATCCATGTACCTGGGCCTAATTACAGAAAGCATGGTAAGCACAAAAACTTGCTAAGCACAGAAAAGTGTTGCTTAGGTAACAGAAACAGATTACCTGCCAAAATTGCATAAAGTTGTCATTCTTGTAACTCGTGCCAAACTCATTTTTTGCTCAGTAAAGAAATTTGCTAAGCAGTATTTTCTGCTTAACAGCTTTATGAAATTGGGCCCCTACGTTCAAGGTTACAAATTAGCTGTAGGCAAATTCAGCAATAACATTATGCCTGGTTTGTTCAGCAATTAACGGTGAATCGATCAGAGGTCAATGACTAATGAGGGAGATCAACTAGAAACTGCATAATGTGTCATTATAAAAGCAATTTAAATGCATGCAGCATGTAAGCACACACTTCCTAAACTATATAGGCACTGCATAATTCAAGTGAAAGTTACAATCAGGGTTCTGCCCACAGTGGTCGGAGCTGGAAAACCTTCCCACCACTGGAAGAATTTTCTCTGTTTCCGAACATAACACATTTTCTTTCTTTTTTTAAGTTCAACTTGCAATCAAAGGGCTCAACAAATTGTAAAATTTACCAGTAAAAGCATGGCATTCAAGGCAAAACATGATGAGGTCTTCTTAAATTTAAAGCCAATACTTCTTAAAGAGATTATTACATGGTGAAACGAAAAACATACTTACATTACATAAACTATTTGAAAAGCAAGTGATATTATACTATGGTTGGGAATAGACAGTGCATGATGGGGACACTCTTCTGGCAAGACATTGGTTACTGAGAAGTAATGTGGGCCAAGTTCTGTACAACAACTTATCTGAAAACTTGGTTTCTGAGAATTATTTTGTTGTTAATCTTGTAAATTCTGAGATTTATTGTTAAAAACTGCTGAAGTTCCTAGTCAAAAGTTTCATTATCTAACAATTGCTAAAAGTCCTCTAGTATTTACATCGATGTGAATGTGATAGGCTGCTTATCTTTGGTTTGAAAAGCCATACAGCTGAAATCTGGTGCATTCTACATAGTTTTATCTTCATTATTTTATGAACTTGATCTAAATTTAAAAACAGGGAAATCACATCCCAGTAGGTATCTTGTTAACACATCAAAACGATCTCCAGTTAATATTGAATAACTACTCATTAAGTAGATCCTGAAAGCTTTCTATTGAAAAAGTATACTAGTGTAAAGTCAATTGAATAAATTTACCAAACTTGAGTCAGTGTCACATTTCCTGAAAAAAAAAACACAATTTCCTGATTTGTCTCTAGACACACAGAAAGACAAAATGTGAATGAATTATGCAAATGACGTCACCACAAATGGTAGGTTCATAGAAAGCAGCCGAGGATTACACATAAAAGCACTCTGTGCTCAGTGAGCATGGTGAGTAACTCTGTTAATGTGTAACTTAACAATTCATCGCAATCACTACCAGGTACCAGTTATCCATGAGATCAAAGATCATAATGTCACCAAACCTAAGAGATTCACCGAATCCATAAAAAACTTCACCTTTATCCCCAAACTGTCTGGATGATCCAAAATTAAAGGAACACGTTGCCTTGGATCGGACAACTTGGTCTATAAAAAGCGTTTGGAAAAAATTTGACTCCCATAAATGGCCGACCGTGTAAGTCGACGAGGTAAAAGGAAAACCGTGCAATTTCGAGGCATGTTTGTGTGGATCATTGTATTCTACTTTTACAACATCTTTCTACCCATATGCATTTTATAAAAAACAGTTACAAAGACCAACTCGACCGATCCAAGGCAAGGTGTTCCTTTAAAACAATTCAATGTAAAAGCATGGAGATCTAAGTCTTACATTTATTTGAGACATTCGGAGCGGGCGGCGATGAACATCATGTTATTTTTATTTCACTTGGCCTTATCACCATATGGCTTATTTCTCAGAATTCAGATTTGATTTATTGACTTCAATATCAACTCTTAAAAAATGTATATTTGATTTTTTGTGACACAGAGATGAATGTTAACAACAGTTAATCTGTCAACTCAAAGAATTGGGTTTTATAACTTGAGAGTGAAAACATGAAACTAAATGTACTAAAAAGGAACTTTAAAATTACGCACACGTCGTATTGTGAACCTGAATGTGTGACTCATTTTCTCATACTAGTTATTTATTTACAAGGAGTCTGATTCACACTGGGAAGGAATTACCTGTACCTTCATTCAAGGTGAAGACATTAAAATTAACATGTTAAGAAGCATCGTCCCAACAAAGTAATAACCACTACGTATAGTCACAGGGATATTTGACTCATGGCAATATGGAACCTGCAGCCGATTTCACGAAACGCTAGGATTAATCCTAACTCGAGTTAGGACGAGTAACCCGCCCTAACTTAGGATGGGTTCAATGCGTCCTACGTATTTGGATACGGAACTGAACCCGTCCTAAGTCCTAAGATTAATCCTAAGTTAGGAAGAGTTTGGTGAAATCAACGGCAGGTCTCTATTTCACAAAGCACTAAATATTCAACGCAAGATAAATTGTCAGTAATACTATATAATGATTTGTATTGTTACATCACAGTTTACCAAGCAACTACGATTGATTTGTAGTAAGATCGATCTTAGCTATTGTGAAATCGGCCACTGGTCCCATTAGCTCTCACTGCTGAATGCAAAATCCATCCATGTATTACTAAAATTCAATATCATTCTTTTTATGTGTTGATGCTGAAGTCAATAAATCAGATCTGAATTCTAAGAAATAAGCCATATGATAGGCCATGTAAAATAAATATAACATGTTGCTCGTCCTTGCCCGCTCCAATTTTGGATGTCGCATTGAAAGATTTTTTTATTTTATTTGTTATTTGAAGAAGAAAAAATATCTGGAATATCTCTTATGAAAGGTCGATTTGTTTACACTTATTTCAACATGTTTTTCAATATTTGTGTTTAAAACATTGCTACAAACTATGGCCATCTGTTTTTAACTTGTATTTATGGCTTTTTATAGTTGTCCAACCGCAGTTGGCAAAAACTCCGGCTGTGACGTTGCAATGGACTAAGGCAGCCATCTTTCTTATACATGGTGGCTATCTTAAAAAAATTAAATTAAATAAATTTGAAAATAAAAAGACCTCTCTCACCAAGTCCAAACAACAATTTGTTATTTATTTTACTTTGGCCTAATTTGATAGTTTGATAATTTCGGTACAACACATAATTTGATAATAATGCACTGTACAAAACAGTTTTAGCACATACCCATACAGTTGCAATGTTCGTTTCAAAACACATTAGCACTTTGGATAAAGGATAATTTCACAAATTATTTCTATTTTAGACACTTCATCAGAATTTCTGGTCAAGAAGCCTGTGTAAACTTTCCTTAAAACGTATTGATTGAAATAAAAAAATTATGCAATTTATCAGAGAATTTTTAAAATCAGGCTTGGAATAACACGCAGGCCACAGAGGCCTTTGCCTTTGTTACTCCTTATCTTGGCCTTGATGCCCTTCAAATATTTCCCACTGACTTTCTTTAGATTTTCCAATGGAGGTGCCCTTTGCAAAATTAAAATGGCCTTGCCCTTTAAACATGTTTCAAAGATGAAATTCCTGCAGGCCTGAAAAATCACTTAAATGCGTAATATTAAACAACTCAAATCTTGAGATACAACCTAATAAAATATCAATACACTTATGTTTATAGAAAGACAATATCTTGTAGAATTTTTTTTTAGTGTAGTGTGAACTTACCACAAAGCAACAGGAGTCCAATCTACAGCTAATTACACGTTATTCATTCATGGACCAGCCACCGATTAGTAAAACACATCCTATAACTCACACAAGAATCTTAATATAAATCCCATTCTCAACAGGAGATAATTCCAACTGACCAGTCCACAATGCGGCTCACGATGGGATATATCTTGTGCTCAGATGATGACGTCCGTGCTGAATTGTCACATGCTATCAGACCATACTGACAGTAGAGAGGGAAGAATTAAACACGAGTGGTCTAAGTTTCACTGCTCCTCAGGCCGCCTACAGGGCAATACGACCACACAGCAATATCTCATCCTTAAAGGCATTCCAATTCCACAACCCCAAAATATTCATCAATCTTTGAATTTATTCGGCGTCTCCACACCATCGACACAATTTATCATTCAAGGGCCACACTGCAAACTGGGCTTCTATAAAACGCACGTTGTCATCCACGTCATGTGATCAAATAAAAAACAGTGAGTAAGAAAAACGACGACATCTCACGCGAATATTGATCGCCGAGTGCAGACTAATCTCGGGTTAGCGTTGTGAATACCAAATTGGAGAGACACAGTTTTATGCTACCCGACCGTGCCAAATTTATTACCGATCAACTGGCAGTTGGATGAGAATTAGCCTCGCTATACAAGCCTGTAGCTTGAATTCGTAATCTGCATTAATGTTAATACATAAAGCCAGTAACCCTGTCATGCCAACAACTGCTTGTTGTTATTTTAATTACCTACCAGTAACTCATGGGATTACATTCCTTGCGATTTTAATCAATGGCTTATAAAATGAATGTCCTGGATTTTTAGGACACACTAAAATCTGATAGCAGTGATCGACATTTCAACAATTCAATGAAAATTTATTCTCGATTTTGGAAACTGACATTGACTGCATTTTTTTTTTTCTTTAGTTTACTCAAATCTAGACTCATCATGTCTTGATCAAATCAAATGTATTTGTAAATTTAATAGTATTTTGAGTGTTTGAAGGTAGAAAATATGTGAATTCTGTTTGAAGGTTGCAAGTTTATGTAAAAAGAAATATGTGAATACTACAAACCCTCTTATATTATTATTGCGCCTGTGGTTTTTGTGAATATGCGCTAATGTCCTTGAGTTGCATAGACTACCTTCAATGAATGGAAGGCGAGACTGATTTCCCAGTGGCATTAAGGCTGGTTCAATCATTTGCATATTCCATACAGCCACAGTGCAGTCAGTATCATCAACATTTGACTCTTCATTTCTCACTGGGCGTACTCAGTACACTGGTTAAACCAAAATCACTTAGCATAATTTTACAAACAATTTGTAGATCTCTGTCTGCATAATATTTTCTTATTGATGACAAAATGCTTACATTTTATGGTAATATTTCATGAAAGTTGTACAAATTTCCCTTTTTATTTTGTATAGTGGGGGTGTTTCTACTAACTATCATACATAGACTGCATCAACCACAACAGTAATTAAAATATCCAATCTATTCTGATGTGTCAAAGTCACGATTCGATAAGGCATTCGGGGGGGGGGCGTGGCAAGATTGTACATGACTGTGAAAGATGTTGGCTGTTTTAGTATCTCTCTCATCAATGGCAAGTTATACTACACTGTATCTGAGTGGTGTCAGTGTGCCAAACATGAATTGATAAGGTACAGTGACAAATGGGCACAAACTATGTATCTCCAAGATTCTCCCTCCGTATGTGCTGAGGAACATCTTTTCCTTAACATATTTTGTATTCATCTTTGTTCATGAAGCATGATCATCACTTCATTCCAACATTCAACCAGTTTTACCCACTTCTATTAATGTTCATGCAGTCGCAAATGTGCTAGTAAATGTAACTAGGGAATTATTTTTAACATTGGGGGTTTTGTGGGAAAGGACTCATTTCAGTTAGAACGTCACACTACGCAGAGTCACATTACAATGTGTCATATTTGCAACAACAAAAGTTTCAGGTCTTTTAATAGAAACTTACAAACAAGCTCCCTTCACCCCAGTGTTCCTTCTTACAATTTACAACTTAGAGTATCAATACTGTATTTTACAGTGTATTCCATAGTTAAATACAAATAACTGTAAACAATGCTTTTTTTACTTTTGTAATGCGCATCTGTACATTACTCTTATGAAACTTGGGCATAATAATATTTTGCTAGCACCGTTTATCCCCTTTAACATTCACAAGGGTATGTGATGCATGAAATGAATGTCTCCCTGAAACACAAGTAATACCAAGCAAAGAATTCCATTTCAATTTGGTTCTAATCCAAGTTGGTGCTCTTTACAGAAGAAACATCACCCCAAGGTATAAGATTTGTTGATTCAAGCAGGCAACTACACCTCCAATCATCCATCACTCCATCTGAAGAAAAACATCACTTCTCATCATAGCATCTTGACATCCAACACTCACCCAGCGTATACAATTAAAGTGAGAAGCATTCTCAGTTACATTGACTTGGGGAAAGTATAGCGTGCTATGAAGAAATCAAACAGCACAAACCAATAGAACAACTTTTTTAATAAAGGTGTAGGCCCTACATGTACGTATACAGAACCTAGGGATTTCATCTACAGAACCTAGGGATTTCACACTCAGGAACTCTGCAAGTTCTTCACAAATTGTAATAAACTCAACACAAATTTATTCATCAATAATTATATACCGCGTATTTAAAAGTAAATGCACAATGAAGTATTTATAGTTCTCTAGAGCCATACTAGATTGGTAATTATCTCAAATGGGAAACTGCCTTAATTGACATATAATTGTAACTTTCAAGTTTAATTGCACTTTAAGCAAGATTCTCCTAGAGTGCATCTAGATGCCAACTTGATGGTTCCAAATGGCATATTTTGCCATGGCAAGCTATTTATTAAAATACCCAATTGTGTTCCTTTTTTTGTTTTAGAATTGCTTTTTAATATTTTATATTAAAAAAAAATCCACTGCACAGAAATTGACAACATCCTGCATTTAGATCTATGGGATTTATTTACAAAAGTACCAATATCTCAGATTTTGACCAGATACGAGCAACCACAAGACAACAATAATCAGACAAAAATATCTCACTACAGCACTGAACTGACGAAAATTTACCTTTGGCTGCTGTGTCCATCCTGTGTAACCCATCGTGTGAAAAAAAGCTCAACAAGAACCAACGAGCTAGAATAAAAACCTCAATGTCACGATTAACCCTCCTGCCTGAGAAAGCTTAGCATTAACTTCCTTCTTAACTCTGTCACAGTTCTGAATACTCAGCCCAGGGTTCTCTTTACTTGTATACTGATCTCAACCCTCACTCTGATTCTGATACCCAATTACACCTCACATCCCGTACAACAGTGACTCACAAATCTCAAAATAATCCATTAGTTTATGGTTAGCGCAACTATTTTAGCAGTTGTGTAACTGACCATGGGGTTGATTTCACGAAGAGTTAAGACTACTAGTCCTAACTTAAGAGTTTAGGACTTGTCCTAGGACTAGGAGATATTTAAAACTAAGGCTAGTCCTAATTTAGGACGAGTAACGCGTCCTAACACGAGATACGACTAGTCCTTATGCTTTGTGAAATCCTTCCCAGCTCACAAATTTACTCATATTTTAGTTTTCTGAGATTGTGATTTTTTTTTATGGCGACAGGATTTCTCTCAATGTGTGAAACAGGTTTCAGATTTCCATAATTTTGGTGACCTTTTCTTTGCAGGAAGCAGAGTCAAGATAACAGAATACACGATGAAAACAGATCTATAATTTTGAACTACATGTAAAGCCCTTCATACTTCCTGCAAATGCGAATGCAAAGCGAATTTTTATGACATAGCCCTGTTTTTCGCTGCAAATATTTCGCAGGAGTTGAGCACATTCAACTGATGAGGATTATTCCACGCATTTTTTTGACGTTGAAATTCGTATTCCCAGGACGTATGAACCAGGCTTAAGGCTTTGAGAGTGCTGGAACCTCAAACACAGAATACGACTAGAGTAACAAGAGTAATTAAAGAGCACAGCCCAGTTGTTACAAACTGTGATTACTAACTAGAATCATGAAACCTAGAATCATGGATTCCTGCAAGTGCAACCAGCTGGTCCTTGATCTTTTCTGCTGGTGCAACCTAGGGATGTACTAAGGGTATCTGGCACATCTTAAGTGCAGGGATGTGATAGACTCTGTTGTAAAAAAGACCTTAGCTATGAGCGCAAAGTGTGAAAGCTTTCGAGCATGAAAGCTTGCAAGTCTGCTTACATTCATCTATCTTTGGTTTTAACTACCATGTTTTTTTTCCCCTTTAAAAAACCTCCTTGATTTCTTGTTAAAAACAGAGAAATCACATCCCTAAAAGTGTAAATCTTACATTGTCTTAACTCAGCATTAAGACCAAAGCATTAATGAAGCCTCACCCCTTCACTAAAGGTCATCAGGTGCTGATGCTGCTAGTAATTTTTGCCTGGGTCTAGCCACAGCGAATCGCTGCCAGCATTGATGGATTACTTGTTTAGTACAAGTACAGGTGTTTCATTAAGGGGGAAGGTTATCATTACAGTCCAACAGTTGAGCAAGAAGCTGGGATAGCTCCATGAGAGGAGGGAGACAGGAGGACATGTCTTGGTTTCTGTTAGGCTAAAAATGTTTAGCGTCCTGCCTCTTTGAAAAAAGGAAAGAGGCCCTTTTTTTCAAAATGTCTGCCCGACACATTTTTTAAGACATCCGGCTGGGGTTTTTTCTTTTTCTTTCTGAGATTGTTAAAATGTATCCCTTTTTAAAATAAAAAAAAAAACGAAAAAAATAGGCGGCCTCTAAAAAGGAAGCGAGCGGGGACGCTTAACATGTTTTCTTCTCATTTGGCTTTAGGTGGTACTGGCCCTTCCAGTGTTGAGAGGGTACAACTTGTACTAATCATAGAGCAAGGACTCTCTATGGTACTGATCATGAAGGAAGGAATGCTCCATGTACTAATTAACTACTAGACCTTGTTCAATGGAATGTTTGTGGAAAACCAAGGAGTAATTATTACAAAAGAAGCTGTGAAGGACATTGTCTTCGTCTCAAGAAACCTCACATCCCAAAGATGCATTGGAGGGAGATGACCGGACTCGGTTTTAGTGTATAGAAGATGTTAAAATATCTTAGGTTATTTACCTTAAGTTTAAAAACAATTTATCTGTTTTAAACCTGGGCTTACCATCATGCCTTGAAACTTCTTGTTAATTTTTGTAGATTTGTTTTAAAGTATCATCCTATTTTTGTTGTATTTTGCTGTAGGCCTTTAAGTACTTGTATGCTTTGATTCACAGAAGCACAATGGAATTGAGTTTTTTACTAGTACATGTATTAGTATTACTCGGCAATTGTTTATTTTCTGCATATTGTCTGTTTATTTGTTTATTGTGTTGTATTTGCAACAACAAAAATCAAATCAAATCAAATCAAAATCAAATCAAACAATAAATGGGTTTTAAGCTCTAAACTCAAAGTTTTTTTATTTTAATTTCTGTTAAATTTCAAAAATGAATCTGATGTAGCATTTTTATTGTCCTTAAAGTTAAAACTCTGAAATGGCGCACACGATACGATTTACAAAATAGTTAATTATTAGGTAAAACAAAAGCCTTTTGACAAGCATCATCAGCCAGCCGCACTTAAGTCTAAAGTCTCAAGACCCAAGGATATAAAAACAGGTGTTTGAGCCGACTAGCTTGGGATCCGTCTTTGGGTGACGACAGGGGTGGATGTCAAAGCATGGTCAAGTAAGGAAGCTTTTTGTCAGCAAACTAATGAAAAGCTTCAGGTGTTTAAAACGTGCCTTAAGTGGCCAATGTTTCTTTGGAAGTCTAGGTTTCTAGAAAGCCCCTCCCCAACACTTATAAAAGTAGTTGCCTTTTGACACCCCCAGTTAAAAATAGTTGCTTTTTGACATGTGTGATGCCAAACTTAGGATAAACAAGGTGAAGGTTACTGTACACAAAATAAACCACTAAAATATGTCTACAACTTACAAGGTCACCATGTTCCCAGAGATCAACAAGTCATCCAGGGAGTTATACTGAGGGGCCTATATAGGTCTGCATGTTGCATTTTCCACAAAAAGAGTCACATATCTCAGAAGCAGTTAATACATTGCAACATGAGAGCGTAGATGTACAAATGTATGTAGGTCAGATAGGGTTTTTTGCTATAAGAAACACCATACATGTACATGTAGTGTCAGTGTTGTCAAGATCATTTGACATGCGCATCCCTATTTCATGTACATGTAAAACCATGGTAGAACAAGCCATTTACATGGGCATACAAGTTAAATAACTTATATTATAAGCAGATCATCTCACATTACATTGTGGTTTCATGAGGAGAGCGAGACACATATCTTTTACTTATTCTTGTGCCAATTAACCAATATTTTAAAATAAATTAGTTGGTGTGGTTCAACCTTGTTTTATTGTATGTATGACAGGCATGATACTGGGCCCAATTTCATAGAGCTGCAAAGCATAAAAATTTGCTTAGCATGAAATTTCCTCATTGATAAAAACAGGATTGCCAACCAAATTTCTATTTATTGCATACTGCTTGTTACTGGTATTCAGCTGTTGCTTGCCTATCCTGAAAACCACGTGGAAATTTGGTTGGTAATCCTGTTTTTATCAAGGAAGAAATTTCATGCTTAGCAAATTTTCGTGCTTAGCAGCTCTATGAAATTTGGGCCCTGGTCTGGTCCTTGGGGAATTTAAAATGTAGGAACATTTCACTGAGTACAAGGACAGAGCTAATACATGTACACAGTGCAGGCTTTAATCACATTTTTCTGATTTTATCAAGGGCAAAAAAATCGGAAATCAGTATTAGTTGGAAGAATAACATGCCTGGGTATGAACACAACACATTGGATCATCTCATCATCGGACAAACTTTGTCCACAACTCCTCATTTCCTTCCTGTTATTAGCCAGGCGTCTCCACCGTTTAGTTACATCATACAGCAAGTAAACTGTCCTTGCTTTACATGGTATGGTGTTTGTGCATGTTTTGTGCCCGTTTTTTTTTTCCACAAGTTTTCATTGCCCTTTTTTTTGCGCTAGTTTTTATAGACTGTATTTTTAAAGTTTTCTTCTGGGGTTGAGGTTTTTCACCTACTGTAACCACCAAGCGATTCTGCCTCCTTCGGGCTGCACTATGGTGTGAATAAACCAATAATATTACTAATAGTAATAATGAAGGGTTTTATTTAGTGTCAAAGATATACTGATATAACAGGAAAGACTGACTGTATCACACCTAAGTAAGATTATCAAAACAAAATATAGAATATTACCCTCCCTTCTCATATGACAAAACACAGTCTATTCACAACAGACTGTGTTAAAAGTCGTTCATTATTATAGCGTTTATAATTTAAGCCCCATCATGTGAGAACTGCAGTTTAAACAGCAGATTCCCCAAACCAAAGTTACAGTATATGAAAAATTAATGAGCTAAAAATATTTATTTGTTTCCTAGTCATGCAAATATTAAACTACTCACACTATCAAAGATTTAATGAGTAGTAGTAAAATATGGGTGCATATGGACGTGGTATCCATAGTAACCAGTGAAACACAAATGAAATGCAGAAATTTAATGAAGTTTAACGTCATTTGTCCTGCATTATAATGTACCCACATGCACTAAGTACATTGAGGTGTGCACTGGATGTGCACACTACGTTCATCTGCATCATTATATTGCAAAGAGACCTATGTGCAAAATCTTTTAACCAAATTTTATATTAAATGTGAAAATATAAACCTAAAAAATCAAAAACAGCTCATATTTTTCATTGAGTAATTTGTTAAAAGTGTAGAGATTTACTGCATACTGCGTGTATTTGATCACATAGTCACACATTCACAAATGTTCAATTTAGATGATTTTCAAAAGTGTCAAAAAGGAGAGAGAAAAAGAAGCAACAAAAATCCAGTGGGCAATATTACATGATTTCTAGTTCCTGCAGTATCTGACCAAATATCAAAATTGAAGTCCCAAGTACCATCAATCCAAATATTAACCGTGTATATTGAAGAGTATTCGATCCTGAATGATTGAACTGAGTGGCTTGGAGAATCCTTCCCTGCAGACATAAAGTCAACACCAATACATAGAATGTAAACTTACAGCAGCAAAATGTACTCACGGTTTCAGCCGACTGCACAACCTACAATCCTAGCAGGTTTCTTTCAACACGATAAGAATAGAGTCAACTGACCATATGGAATTAACCTAGAAAGGTGTTGAAACCATATCTCTGCAAACAGTATGGGAAGCCGATAATCAGTTGCTGATAATATTTGATACAAATATTCAAATATTTTCATTGATGCAGGAATGACGAATAGAGCTGAATAGATGCGGATTCCTTAGTGGTCAATCTGAGCGACTCTTTCTACTACATGCTCCCCATGACAGGGCTTGCCTTCATTCTCAATACGTACACACCCCACATGTGTACACAATATAGTAAGACTACAACATGTAGGCCTATGCGCCGTCAGTCCAACAAACAGAGTGTGCCGCAAGCTGATCAACTGTTCAATTCTAAATCACCGGTTGCATCACTAACAATGTCAATCTTGAGTGGTTGATGTAAAATAAGTATCGGATGGTTTTCAAGTAGGCGAGCTGTAACTGGTCATGAAAATTACTAGTCGTAGTAATGCAAATCTGTTCCGATTCTGGTTCAGAATCCCGCAAGGTGTGTTGAGAGTGGACTACCCACCCATCCCATTCATATATGCAAATGATATCAGACACAAGGGGTGTGATGTTGAACCCATGGTGTGTCAAGGTGATTTGCAGCATGTTTAATATCATTAGCCATTGACGAAATTGCGGACGAACAATACGCGCGTACTTTGGGGCAACAGAAGGGTCCAACGTGCCACTGGATCAACACTACTGCACATTGTACCACCTCAGGATATTTGATCAAGTTAATAGATTATTTGTATTGAGTTCAATTTAAGATGTAATACCAAAAAAAAAGGTAGACCTGCTGGTTTTGGAGGCCATTTATAATAGTAAATCTTTGTTGTTGTTGTTGTTGTTGTTGACATTTAAAACCTTGCCAGCCATTGATGACTTTTGCATATATAAAACAGTATATATGACACTTGTTTTGTTTTTCTTGTTTTCCATTATTTTGTTTTGGTTCGGGGGGGGGGGGGGGCAACTGATGGGTAGTTATGAAAACCAATAAAATTTGTTTGTACCTTGATCCAAGCAGATGATATTGATATATCCTTATGAATGGGCACAGTGACTAATAAGACAGGCAGGTAGGACACACCTGCTCCAATGAGAAAAATATGGGGAAAATTATATAAACGGCATTAATTATGTATTTTATTTGAAACAGAGTTCAGTCGCATGTAGGCAGTGCCAAGTATTTTGTTAGTTCACTTTAATTACACAGAGTCATTCTTATTCTAGATCGGCAACATTCGTTTTGTGATCATACATGGTATGTAGTTGCCAATAGCAGGAATTACTTGAGAAGAGATCCCACAAACAAATGGATCAAAATATACCTATAAATGCTTTTGGTGCTTGGACCCGCCCACGTTTTCTTTTCTAGCTGTGATTTTAATTTCATGATGAACTGCTGGGTGAGAAAACTGGATAGACTGTCTCCTTGCCTTCCTTATGTGAATTTTCGAACGATAATTGCCAATTGAAATGTAATGTAATGTACAGGCGATATCTTTCAAGAATATGTGTGTGCCAGTGTAAGCCATTTAGCTAGTTCATCATAATGCAATTTGGCATCGAAGATGGTAGCATTTGTGATTAGCAGTTAAAAACCTGCAAACGGTGCATGACCATAGATGTTTAAACCCAGTTTACCCCACTGCAATTTTTTTGTTATGCATTTCCACTGCAATTTTTTTGTTATGCATTTCCAACAAATTCAAATAAAAACGATAAAAACTGTTTTGATAGTACATTAGTTGCAGGATCGAACTGCTTCTTTCAGTATGATTGGGACAATTCACTCAATAATATGAGGTAACTATGTACACGATAGTGTAAGTTTCTTACATTGACATTTCATCACAGGGGAAAGTGTTATTTAACACAGACCACTCAAATCCTGAAACATTTTAAACAGATTGGCAATCAAATAAAAGCAGCTTAACTTCTCCTTCAACAGGGCCCCATTTTACTAAGATTAGGTATCACTGAGGGTAGGTACAGGAACTGGCTATTACCAATGTTACTCTTTAAAGATGCTATGTCAGATTTTTGGCCCCAAACATTAAAAATAGATTTTTTTGAGAGAATGGTATTTCAAAGAGTATCACCCGCTCTAACGAAAAAAAGATAAACTTTTACTTTTAATGGTCAGGAACCATGACAACAATTTAAAACGTTTCTAATAAAACACATAAGAATTGGTCACGTGACATATTGTCGGGATCCCGACACAAACAAATTTTGAGTACTTTATTTCACTGCTACTAATAATTGGCGGACTTTTTCGTGCAATGGCTCAAATGAAAGCTTGTAACTGTCTTGACCCCCATCAAAATAGCTATTGAATTTTAAATAAAAATGTTTGGGTCAAATCGGCCTAAAATCTGACATAGCAACTTTAATTAAATTTTGTATGTACTGTACAGTATGTTTTCATACATCAATAGAAATGAGCACATTTCAAAATCACCACAACGTACAGTTGAGACCCCAATGTATGCCCTTAAACCAATCGTTAATGCTTGTATAGATTCATGTCACGACATTACATACTTTATGCATGCATTTAAAGGCACAGCACACCTTTGGTAATTGTCAAAGACCAGTATTCTAACTTAGTGTTTTGTTATGCATAAAATAACAAATCTGTGAAAATTTTTACTCAGGTCATTGAAAGTTGCAAGAAAATATGATACCCTTGATGCACAAAGTTGTGTTTTCAGGTGCCTAAAAGGGCTTCAGGCCCGAGGTCTTTGATCAGATTCAAATATTTGAGTGAGAAATTACCGCAAAATTTCAAAAACTGATACTTCTGATCAGAGGGAGCCGTTTCTCACAATGTTTTATATACTGTCAACAACTATCCATTGCTCATTACCAAGTGAGGTTTTATGCTGATAATTATTACCAATAGTGTGTGTCCAGTGCCTTTAAACCAAACATTAATGCTTGCATAGATTCATGTAAAAACATTACTTTTAATGCATATTAATTGAAAAATCAATATACATATCCTTAATGTACATTGTGATCATCTACAGTGAAATTGTTTAAGGCTTATTTTCTTTCACATGATCAAAATAATTTCAAAACCACTCTGCCGTAAGTCAAACCCAATCAAACCAAGAAACCTAAGAGTGAACACATAGATCAATTTATTCATGGAAACATATGACATGGATGTCATAAAAAGAGTGTCCTTAAAGTTGTTGTATGGTTAGAGGATGTAATGATTAGATATAGTCATGGAGTAAGAAGTGATGAAAGTACACACAGGGGTTAAAAACAATTCATACATCAATCTTAGTATTGGGCTGCATGATTGGCAGGCATGAATCATCCTTCTAAGTGCAGCCTATTGTTTTACATCGAACAATGCAGGTTTTACACAATGATATTTGGTCCTTGGGAAAAAGCAGGAACATTATATTGAGTTTAAGGGCTGACCATCACAATGTGTAGGCTCTAAGTCTAATAACAGATTTTTCAGGCCTTAATAATAACCAATTTTCAGATTTTTCTGAGGGCAGCAAAAATATGAAAAACAGACTAAAGAATTTCATGCCTGGTTTTTAAAATAAAGGGAAAACTTGTCAAAGGAATTTTTTCCAACTTAAAAAAACAAGAGACAAATTTGAACAAAATCAACATAATTGTCAAAATCAATTGTTGTTGAATGAATGCCAGTCTGCGTAATGAAGCTACACCTCACTGAGCTGACAGACTACATCTAAGTGCGGATGTTGGGATACTTGTCTTTGACAATTAGCAAACATGTCCAGTGCCTTTAAAATAAGAGACAAATTTGAACAAAATCAACATATTTGTCAAAATCAATCGTGAATGAATGCCAGTCTGTGTAATGAAGCTACCACACGGTGAACTGACAGACTTCGCGTACTTTACCTGGCCACAACTTATTAATATTCACCAGTTGGAAGCATCTAGATCTCTTGTAGTGGCCCTACTACTTATTAACTGAGAATTATTCATACAGGAAACTGTGTAGAGCGTTGACCGTATTTGAAATACATTAGTCCATTAAAAATCACTCACTTGTTTCTCAATGTCAAGGTTAAATATATTTAAATTACAAATTCAAATATGGTCAATGCTCTACAGTGTTTCCGATATGCCTTTAAATTTCTTGGACAAATTATTTGTTTAGCTTAATTAGGGAAATTTGACAATATTGTTTAGAGGGCTTTAATTAATTAATGAAGACAACAGAGTGCACAAGCGTTTAAGAGGTTTTAAAAAGTAAAAATAAAATAAAATTTTAATAAATAAAAGTGTATTTTATGTGCTCAAAACGTGATGGTTTTTGTGAATTAAGAATTGACAATTAACCTGTGTTTGTATTGCATGGTACAGTACATGCACTTAAATTTTAAAAATTTTGCTTTGACAGCTTTTATTACTGTACAGATTTTAAAGATAAATATTCCTCAGCTCATACAGTAACACAATTCTCAACATTCCCAATTGATGGCTATTGCCTACATTTGTAGGCCCTGATCCCAGTCCCAGAAACTTCTCCAAGTCCCAAGAGCACACACACAACACTATGGTCAACGCGCCTTCAGTATTTCAGCACCAACCCTGTGGAATCAACTCCCATCCAACATCCGTGCTGCACCAACCCTGGACACTTTCAAGAAACTTCTAAAAACCCAACTATTTAAGAACTAATTTTGTCTTGTTTTCCCCCCTTACATAGGGGTAATGATTCAATTCCATATTTTGTATAAGTATGTGTTTTTTTTCTTCTTTCTGTTAACTATGTTTATATTTCTGTTGTTATTGTTGTTTGTTGTATTGTAAAGCGCTTAGAGATGTTTTTTCATATTATGCGCTATATAAATGTAGTTTATTATTATTATTATTTAGTAAGTTTTAGAATTTAGAAATCCTTCTGTTTTAGAGCAGGTTCTCATGGTTTGCCCTTTAACAGTCATAGTCCAAGTTCAAGGCCTTTGTACATAAGTCAATTTATTCTACCACCTAAAAAGGCTGGATATGGTACACGCCTACACAATGTAAACATCCTTGTCAAATGTATAATGTCCACACATAGGACAATCTACAGTACCTAAACAACATTCAAAGGTGATTTTGTAAAGCTCGTAGATTAGGTATGGTTTTTGACTTTCAGATCAGTAACCACAACACACTAGGAGAAGAAATTGAACATTTGCATTCACAGATTTTATGAATCCATTTTTTGACAGTTTTCAAAACATTTCTGAAATTGACATATTTCGAAGGAATGAACAACATTAATCAAGTTACATTTTAAATCTTCAATTTAATTTTGTTTTTTTCAAACATAGATTACCTCTGTTAATTTGTTATGTAAGTTCTCACTCTACATGTAGATCAGTAACACACCGAGAAGAAAATGCACATAATTTGGATTCATAGATTTTATGAATCCATATTTTGACAAGTTCAAAACATTTCTGGAATTTATATTTCTATGGCTGGCTACTTAGGCTTGACATACTGCGTTGATGATTACATTATTTCACACTATAGCGTGTAACGCATTCTCTTAGCAGCTGCAGCAATATTGGTTTTTGTCACAAGGGTGTTTGAAGGTCATGGTTGGATTATTTGCAATTACAGTGGAAGGAACGAACAACATTAATCATACTTGAATTATACCAAGTTACATTAACCTTCATTCATAAATACCTCAGACAGTTTCGCTATTCCTATTAGTGGAGAGCGCATCACGTGTTTTTTTTTAAACGGTTGATAATGACCAGCTGGACCTGTTTATAACCGAATGTTTTCGGGTACGTCTAGATGCATACTATACACGCGCACGAATGCATATCCGAAAACTGTCTCATACATAAAAATGCAACACACGTACAGAGCTCAAGGACGTCGGAAAACAGATAAGTTTTACTGACTTTATTACGCCTTTTAACCAAAAAGGCATTTATGAATAGTGTCTGACATAGTGGTTGGCTGGAAGAATCTCTTGAAGGTAATTTGTAATTGAAACAACAAGACTAAATTAAGGGAATATAAGAGTAGTGACTCATTCTTAAACTGCCGTTTAAAACCTTGCAGGGTCGTGGTCATGCGATAAAGGCCCGAGCCGAAGGCGAGGGCCTTTATACATGTAGCACTGCCACGACCCTGCCAGTTTTAAACGGCAGTTTAAGAACTCATCGCAGCTCTTTTATTCCCTTAATTTAGTCTTGTTGTTTCAATTACAAATTACCTTCAAGAGATTCTTCCAGCCAACCACTATGTCAGACACTTTTGTTTTCTTACATTTTAAAATTTATATGCTATCTTTGGTCTCCATGGCCTCCCTGTGATTCTAGGTCTGTGCTTTCATTATTAGAAGTTCTGTTTGCGTTAATTGCATCATTTAAGCTTAACCATTTACTCCACCAAATCAGGTTGGGACATGCCTATGATTACTTATTTAAGATTCAAATTCATTAATATCTAATGTTTGCTTGATACATTTTCCCTAGCATCTATTGATAGTGCACAAACGGCCACATGCATATAACTTTGAAAATTTGCATTTATGTACATTAGAAATAAGTTTTAAAAATAATAACGAATGACTTTAGTTCACTGTAGATGCACATGAAATAATCTGTTTTAAAAAATCAAATCTTAAGTAAATCCAGAAAACGTCATACCAAACAAAAAGGAAATGATATACAGTACCCTGCTCACACAAACGTACACTCAAAATATACGTCAAAGGATTAAATATTGTCAAGTTAATGCACTTCACTTGGCTAAATTTGTACAGAAATGTTTTATAAATTAAAGTTAATAAAATTAAGCCAATAGCCTTGTTTAATAAACATACTTTTTACAATGGACAAATGAAATTAAAAAAAAACATTTTATTTTGTCTTCTTGAAAGAAAATCACGCATTTGTTTTTATAAGAGGTTGTTCCTAATTATCACAAGAAAAAGTGTCCTTCAAAAAAATTCAAAAGGCCATTTATTATCATGCATGCATTAAGCCAAGCCAGTTAACTTACAATTGTAGCATTCTCCATGTACACCCAAGCCAGGCTAGCAATACAGCATCCCTGTCGATTTTCCCTCCTACCATCCATGGATGATATGACATAGTTTCAACCGTAATGAATTAGTAAATGGATGCCGCATAAAACGGGGACTGACAGTTTTAATGAGAGTCGAGCGAGCTAGTTTTTTGTTTTACATTGAGGCCTGGTAATTAAGACTAGGGTCAGTCTTAAATTGATTGGATTGAAGCATTGAAGTCAGCCAATCAGTTAGATTATTGTATATTATATTGTACATGACTGGTAGACTAATGGTTGTGTGTACTCGGCCTACATAAACGTGGTCATGCTATGGAAGTGGCAGTAATCAAATATGAATGTATTCACACAATGGTATTTGTGTGGAGTAGTGTCTGTCTGGAGAGCCCATTAGGGACAGGCTTCAAACAATGCACGATTCAAAACAAAACAAACAATGGCCAACAAATAAACAATATTATACTTTTTCTTAGTCTTAAATGTTTCAACTAAAAGAGAACAACAATTTGTATTTTCAGAGAATGAAAGCAAACATATTTTGAAGACTCAACACAGCTTTTGTTTTTCTTTGTAATGCTACGTAATTAAAAGCCAATCACTCAAAAGACAATTTCAACTGAAGGTAACATTCACAAACTATGTTATAATTATTTCATATCATTTCTTCTATATCAAGACCACAACTGAACGATGACCTTGTGATGATGTCATAAGGTGTCGAATTACATTAAATAAAAATTAAATATTGAAAAGAAAAAGAAATAAAATCCATGAACCGTTTATGCAGTCAACCACTCAATGAATTTTTACAATCTATGCATCATCAAAAATGTCTTTTAAAAATGAACTTCAAGGTTTCGCTAATTTGTAATTTTCCAGTTCGACCTTGACTTCTGGTTCAGACCGGAAGTTAAAAGGACAAACTTTATTTTATTATTATTTAAACATTATTTTTTTCTTCTGTAGAATCAAAGAAGGAACTTACCAACAACGTCAAATTTGCAAATAATGTAGAAAGTACTCCCTTTTATGTTGTTTTCCACAAGCCATCAAAACCTATCAAAATGAAAATATTACACAATATACCGGTGAGCTCAAATTTAGTTAATGGGGTACTTTTGTCTCAACAAGCTCAAATTTCTGTCAAAAAGTGCACGACCATCAATATTCAAATAACTATAAATCAATATTCAAACGACTATAAATCGGTAACCACTGGGTCAAATTGGTTGAAATTGGTATATTGGGAAAGGAAATTGCAAAGCTTTCCAAATCTGCCAATTACATTTTTTGTAGGAACATGTTTAGGTTTGATAACCTTTTGCCTTTTACTTTGACCTTATCGATCACATGATTTACCCCCATATGTTTTCTCCACAATATCACAACTTTTTACAATGTTATTCCACCATAGGCAATGATCTACATTTAAAGCCATTATACACTATCGGAACAGAAAAAAAAAAAGTTCACAGATTTACAAATAACTTACAGGGTTTACAGAAGGTAATGGTAGAAGACTTCTCTTGAAATATTATTCCCTGAAATGCTTTACTTTTTGAGAAAACATTAAAACAATTATCAATTCTCGATTACAAGAATTATATAGTAAACACATGTCATGACACGGCGAAACGTGCGAAAACAAGGTAGGGTTTTCCCGTTATTTTCTCCCGACTCCGATGACCGATTGAGCCTAAATTTCCACAGGTTTGTTATTTTATATATAAGTTGTGATACACGAAGTGTGGGCCTTGGATAATACTGTTTACCGAAAGTGTCCAATGGCTTTAAACCACTTCAGAACAACCTCTATTTTTTATTATAACACACCTCTTGCTTGTAAGTTGTATTGTATTCTGGTTGGCTGAAACACGGTCACATGGGATGAACTTATATAGTCTAGTGATCGCGCGCGCGTTTGCGGGAACTAGTTCCTGAGTGGGCACTAGTCTTTGAAAATAGTGCCCAGTTACAGCGCCCTCTCTTGACTTGAATCATGAACAGCAACTACAAAACTTCCTTTCTTTTCCAGATTTCTGTTCTTATTTCACATTTAAGACCCAGCTGTGTTATAAAACACATATTGACTGGCATAATTCAGTAACTAGTGTACGGGCCTGTGAGTGACCAGAAGAGGGGCCTATTTCCCTCGGCCTTCGGCCTCCGGAAATAGGTCGCTCTTCTGGTCACTCAAAGTCCCTCTTGGGAATCGAAGTACACTAGTTACATCATTGCCAGTGTGTATAATATTCAACCAGACATTTCCTTGTCCAGCATGCATGCACAGACTGTGCTTGCGCTAGGATTTGTTTCCATGGACAAACACGGAATTCTCTTTCTCCAGAGCCCAATTTCATAGAGCTGCTTAACGGTAAGCAAATTTTTGTGCTTAATGTAGCAGACAAATTTGCTAAGGTGTATATGATTTCACAGGTTAGCAAGAAAATTAGGTGTCATTCTTGCGTGTTCACCATGGATTTGTATTGTGACGTCATTTATTTTCATGCAGTAAGCACTGCAAGGTTAGCATGCCTTACTGTGCTTACTGTAATCAGCGCTATGAAATGGAAGTCGCGCAGTAAGCACAAAATTGGTCGTTTAGCCGCTCTATGAAATTGGGTCCAGGTGTTATTATGTAATCCACAATTCCAGATCTTTGAAATGTGGAATACAAGAATTGACAAGCTGCCACAATGTTTATTATCGTTTTCAGCTAATTGGGAGGTAAGGCCAAGTAAAATAAAGTCAATCGTCAGGGTTTTCCATAAAGAGGAGGATAAGGGCCTTTTTATTTTTTTCAAAGATGGTCCGCCAAGCATTTTAATTCAAATTGGCCATCAATTCTTCAGTTTAAAGTCACCACTTACTTCATAGCTTTTAGTTTGATGAGAAATACAAAGACAAATTTTCTTTTTGAAAAGAAGAAAAAAAAAAAAAGTTTTATTTTTAATTTGGCTTACTTGTCCAAGTGTTCCGAGATTCCAGAACAACAGGGCGATAATCAGCCGTTGCATACAGCCGAGGTTTTTCGACTCATGGTGAAAGCATTCTCATAATTTTCTCACAGGAGAACAACATGTATGAGAACCTTTGTTGTACATGTACTTTCTCGGTCAAGTCATAGTTTCTTTGAGACAACAAAATTTTCAAAGGAAAATGATGACTCTGGAAGGTCCAAAAAAGTTGTAAAAATAACATTGTGCAGAGGCATGGACAACATTTAGCTCAATATTAATACCAGCTAAAATTGTAGTCAAAACTCGTGCCTGCACTGGGCATATAGGATGCATCTGTATTGCTATGGCAGAATTGGAATCAATTTACAAATCTTAAAATCTCTGTTTAAAAATAGGGCTGCATGTTGCAGTCCAGCTTGGGTTTTTTGTTGTCGAAGAAGTAAAACTTTTCAATTTGCCATAAATAATTATTAAATTCATCCACAGTTCCCCTTTTTCTTTCCCACAATGCCTTCTGACAATTGAGAACAATCTGCCAGTGCCAGGCGGGATTTGCGATTATGAAGCAGAAAGTTAGTTTGTGTCTCATATGTAATATCATTGTTATCAATGATGATTGGGCACACACCACATTTTTTTTACTACAGTGCTTTGACACTTTCTCCATACTTTATAGTTGCGATAACGTAACCCTCCTGCCACTGTGTAGCCATCGCAACTAGATATTTTATAGTTGCGATTTAGAACGTTCTCACGTTATTGCAACAACATATTTTACTGGTACGAAGGAGAATTGCACGTGAGGAACGTAATGTAGAAACCGGCAGTATAGTCTAAAACTTGCAACTGCAAGTATTAAGTTGCACGGGTTTCTACTTTGCGTTCACTTAAAAACACATATATTATTAAGGGCGTACTCAGATTCAGAACAGAGTCAGACTTTTACGAGCTGGAATATATTTTGTATAGGTTCCTGTCCTTATTTAAACTGAGTGTGAAACACGGAATCACTGAATTAAAAAATGTACTATTTTTGTATTTGTTATATTTTTAACATGGTTTGTTAATGTACTCAAATTGAAAATTTAGGCAACTGTAGAGTTAAAATTGAACTTGGAACAGTAATTCAATTGAAAAAAATATCACATGACACAAGCCGTTTTTGAGCCCAGCACTGCTGAGTGAATGACAACAAATTGTTGTTAATTTTACAATGCTTATTATTGGAAGTATTGACATTGAGTCCGGACTTAGCAAGGAACAGACTCACTTTTCCTGAAGGGGGAGTGGTACGTGTACGGAGCAGTTCAGTGCACAGATTGAATGTTAGTTTTATTGTTAGTTTTCTATTACTATACTAGGCTATACACATAAAAGTAAAACACGATGATTTGATTATGTTGGTGCTATACAACTCAAAATTTCTCCTCAAAAGTGTATATAAAATAAAGAATTATCACATACTAAATAAATTATTCGTTCTTTGGGTACGTACCATTAATATGAACTTGACAGTTGCACTGCAAAACAGCTCAAAAGTAACATTTATCAACAGGTTGCCATGACTAAAATATTCAATAAAACTAGCTTGACGCGAAACTTAAGGTCGAGTTACCGACTCGATATTGGGCGACGAATCTTAGTTTCACAACGCATTAATTTAGACTGGTTCGTTTTTCGACACGTGTGTTGTTTACTGCGCCTTTTTCTCCACAGAGAGCAGACGATAAAATAAAATGTTGGTACTTTTTAACGGTCCATATAAAGGGCGCCATCTACCGACTAATAATGCTTAGTCTACATCTTCTTCTTACAAAATGACAAACAAATACTGCTTAGCTTAGTTCTATGCCTACAAAAAATGGGTGGGGCACCAGTCACAACAATGTAAACTTTAAGGACTTTTTGCTGGTAACCAGTTTCTGCTAAGCAATGTTTGTCTGTGGTTGGCAAGTTTTTGTGCTTACAGGCTTTATGAAATTATAGGTAGGCCCATACAGATGGAAACCTTTATTCAACGAATTCATTGGGCCTGTAAACTGTCTTTATCCTTGCAAAGTCTACGTTGCAAGTTATGAATTAGTTTTGAGGAAAGAAAGTGTGTTTCAATTTTTCAAAATAATTGTAAAACTAATCAGTGATATTTTCTGTGAAACAAGATCTTAAAACAAATGAGGGTTATATTATTGTTCCATATACGCCTTTCTTAATATTTATGCATGTCGGGGTACGTCACAATGCTAATCCAAAACGAGGCGATGAGCGCAGCCACAAGCACCCATAGCCTCATTTTGGGTAAGAATTATGACGTCATGCATAAATATTAAGAGAGACGTATAGCTCTATGATCTATATTCATTTTGGTTTAACCCATATCCCCGATGCAAATTTAACATCATTAAATCCATGCAGCTAGCGATGTTTTTCTCTTTTCTCAAATTAAATAGCATTAAAACAGAACATTCTTGGGACAAAACTGATATTCAGACTAGTACCATTGCAAGCTAAATTCCAAGTTAAAAGATTGATCACTATTTTGTTCAATCAACCAGCATATAATACCAGTAAATTAGTTTGTATAAAGGCACTGGCACATTTTGGGTATTATTTTGTCAAAGACCAGTGTTCTCACTTGGTGTATGTACCCCAACATATGCATAAAATAATAAACTTGTGAAAGCTTGGGCTAAATTGGTCATCGAATAATGAAAGAAAAAACGCCCTTGTTGCATGACTTTGTGTGCTTTCAGCTGAAGTCTTACATTATTTGAGCGAGAAATTAACTCTTTTTCTCAAAAACTATTTAACATCAGAGGCAGCCGTTTCTCACAATGTTTTATATTATCAACAGCTCTCCATTGCTCATAATCAAGTAAGTTTTTTATGCTAACACTTACTTGGAGTACTTACTCATAGTTTCCAGTGCCTTTAGAGACACTGAACACTATTGGTATTTGTCAAAGGCCAGTCTTCTCACTTGGTGTATCTCAACATTATGCATAAAATAACAAACCTGTGAAAATTTGAACTCAATTGGTCGTCGAAGTTGCAAGATAATAATGAAAGAAAAAACACCTTTGTCACACAAAACTGTGTGTGCTTTCAGATGCTTGATTTCGAGAACTCAAATTCTAAATCTGAGGTCTTGAAATCAAATTCATGGAAAATTACTTCTTTCTCAAAAACTAGGTTACTTCAGAGGGAGCCGTTTCTCACAATGTTTTATATTATCAACAGCTCTCCATTGCTCGTTATCAAGTAAGTTTTCATGCTAACAATTACTTTGAGTAATTACAAATAGTGTCCACTGCCTTAAATGGGAAGCCATCTTCTTGGTCTGATACATTAAAAGTGCAGACAACAATTATTGGACTGACACAAGAAAGCAACGGGTCAAAAATACAAATCTTAAGACAATTGAGCCAATAATTCATGTTTGTAAACTACTCATAATTTTATTTCTGCTCCAATCTCAGGACTGAGCTAAGCTACTTATCATACAGCAGTAGAAAAAAACCTGACAAACTGCTCACAAACAACAATCGGACAACCACTTTATGCTAAGCTTTTAAAATTGTCATCCCAACTACGACCTGGCTGTTTTGACTTTCTCAGGAGAATTATTGTATCAACGAGTGATTCCGAGAGTTGAGAACACTTTAACTCAACATTCAGTAGATTATTATAAACTAATGGAAATATAGATATTAAATTGCAGTCCAGTCATTTTCTAATAACTTTCTTTATTGAAATAAGGAAACTTCCTGTTGAAAAAAAGAAAATGGTCTTCTCCCTTATCCTATATTCTAATAATGCCGGGGCTCAATTTCATAGAGCTGCTTAACGACAGATTTTGTGCTTACTGCGCCATTTCCATAGCACTGCGTTACTCATCGTAATCACATTACATGAAAAGGCATGCTGACCTACTGGTGCTTACTGCATGAAAATTATTGACAATGCAATTCCCTGGTGGATTCACAAGATTGCCGCCTCATTTTCTCGCTAACCTGTGAAATACGCTTACACCTTAGCAAATTCTTCTTCTGCAGTAAGCACACAAATTTGCTTATCAAACAAGCAGCTCTATAAAAATAGGTCCAGGTGATTTGCAATGAGGAGTATTCTCAAGGATAATGTTTCAATATTTCCCTTCTACTGCAACGGTTTGGCCGTTTGAGTTCCCATCCAGTCTTTACACACCTTACAATTTACACGAACAATGAAATCCTACTAAATTCTAATCTCTGTACACTTATTTGGCAGAACATTTTTGTTTCTTTAAGTCAGTTGTGATTCACATGAGTTGGAGTATGTGACTTTCCAACAGTCCAACAGAAAAAGAAAATATGCAAAACAATACAAATAATCCAGGTTTACTAGTTAACAAATCAGACTATCATAGAAGTCTTTCATACATTAAAGGCACCGGACACGATTGGTAATTGTCAAAGACCAGTATTCTCACTAAGTGTATCCCAACATATGCATCAAATAACAAACCTGTGAAAATTTGGGCTTTACTGGTCATTGAAGTTGCGAGAAAATAATGAAAAAATAAACACCAGTGTTTCACAAATGTGTGTGCTTTCAGATGTCTGAGAAAGGCTTCAGGCCTGAAGTCCTTCTCAGATTCAAATATTTTAGTGAGAAAACCTCTTTCTCAAAAACTACATTATTACATAGGGGGTTGTTTCAACAGCTCTCTGTTTCTTGTCTAAAAATTAGTTTTTATGCTAATATTTTTTTTGGAGTAATTACCAACTGTGTCCAGTGCCCTTTAGCGTTCTGTGTAGTTTGAACACATCTTCTGTTGAATGATTTTGCTTTTGTTTTGTAGTGAGGATGAACATTTTTAGATGTATATTAATTTGTACAGTTTGAATAATAAGTTACATCCATGGAGGGCATAATGAGTTACACATCACTGACTTTACTGGAACACAGTTATTAACATTCAGGAAATAAAACAACCTGTAAAATACACTACATTTTGCCAACTTTATCTTCAAATAACAAGGTGTTATGACTTGAGAATAAAATGCCATCAAAATTTCAAAGAGGCATTTTGGATACTGGTTTTATAAAATGTTGAAAAGAACATGCAAAAATAAAGTTGGCTATTATCACTTTACATTCATCTAAAAAATAAATTACGTTGTTTACCACTTAAGTCTATTAACCACCCTCCCCCCTTTCCAATCCCCTAAAAAAAGGTTATTAATAAATAAAATGAAGAAAAACAAATGTTTATGTTTCTTTAGAAACAAAAGTCCTTGTTTTTTTTTGTAAAAGTTACTACAGGGTGTCAAAGGGCTCTGTAGGAAACAAACTTTGGCAGTTACACAATCCTTAATTCAACTGAAATTTTACTTAATAACATGCAAGGCTATTTATGTCATTACTAACATGTATTTCAAGGGCACATGCAAGATTTACTTATGTCAGCAATTGAAAATAACGTCTCATTTTACAGTGGCAATTTTGACTTACATTACAATGTTTTAGATAACAATAAGTTTGTATAGGATTTAAAACAATTAACGGTGAATATTTTAGTGAATCCTAGTGCTGGTTTCAATCACTGACTTACCATTATCAAAGATACATAGCATGAAATATATCTTATGTGGCCAAGAATTTATCCTAGAGGGTCCAGCGTTCGATTTCACAAAACTCTTCCTAACTTAGGATTAATCGTATGACTTAGGACGAGTCCCAACCCTGCACTGTAGCATGCAGACCTTAAGATTAATCCTAAGTTAGGAAGAGTTACTCATCCTAACTCCAGATAAGGCGAGTCCTAACTCTTTGTGAAATCGACAGCTGACAAGATAACATGAAGTAAACGTGAGCAGTTCAAATACATGAAGATCAAGTTTGTAGGCCCGGGTGACTAGTGCAACTAGTGTCAAAGTCACGACTTTTGATTGCTTAGTCGAGTCGTGACTACTGTTTTTCAAATACTCGGTTAATCCTGCCGCCCCGACTAGTACAAATTTAGTCGCGACTACCTGCTTGGTGAACCAATTGTGTCACTGCTAATTTACTTATGAAACACAATCAAACATCAGTGACACAATCCTGTCAGCGTTTGTTTTACTCTATTTGCGCCTGCAGCAAACATTTACCGCAATGCATCATGGCAATTCAAAATGAATCGCCTAGTGTCGAAGTAGCAACTTGTTGAGGCACAACTAGTCGAGTAGTAAATTACACTCGTCACCCAAGTCTACATTGCAGTCTTGAACACCTTACCACTCCCACTTACAAATGCTCATCTTGAAACCAATAATTATATGCAGATCTAAATTCCACAATTACTGATGAAACACATTCTTTTCATATAAATGATACTATTATTTCATTAAGAGAGTTGTGTGGTGCACTGCAGTGGTTCAATGGTCAAGGGCAGATTACATTTGTCCATTTTAAAAGAGTGTTGTTTCAAAGCAGTTGTAATAATGGGATAGTTTTGGCTGTACTTTTTGACAACTCTCGCCAGTAGTGTCATGCTCAGACCTACATGCGCAGCACTGAGCATGTGCTTGCATGCTCAAAGCATCTGCTGCTGCCAGCATCTCAAAAGTCTCCCATTGATGGCGCATTATAAATCATCTGGAATTCTGTTTTAAAAAACGACCCATAGGGCATACTAGGAGAATGTGTTTAAATAGGAATTATCCAGTGACAGGTTTTCCCAATGGACCGATCCAGCCTGTCAATCAAACTGTGCGCGTTCACCCATTTTGACCAATCACAGCAATGATTGTGGTCGGACAAACTCGGTCATGCGTGCGCGTATATTTGGCACGCGCGGCAGAATCGTGCAGAATGTCATTGGGAGTGCTTGTACACGTGTCTTGCTCACCTGCGCGGTGGGCGGAGCTTAGTGGAAAGCCGGAACGGTCCATATTAAATGTAGATACATGTAGGTTGTGCATGTCTATCACAGGTATGAATATTATTGTAATTACTAATACCAAGGTCGGCAGCAAGTTACAAAAAATTGTGATTTCTTATCGTGAAAATATTTTTGTTAAGGAAAAAGTGAGAAACTTTTCTTGGCTAGTTTTAATTTTTTTAGTGTGTAGTGGCTTTCTACTCAAACATGTGCTCTCGGTCTTTGTATCATTTGATTGACTTTGGTAAAGCTTTTGACAATTTACAATAACCAAAGCTGTCATCATCTAAAAACAATACTTCTTTGGTTTAAGCAGAAAAAATGTGTCTTGCCGTACGATTAAAAAATGGTCTGTACGATTATTGGCTTAAATTAGGTACGTGATTACAGCAGAAATTCACTCAGGGAATATTCTATTACACATCAATTGTAGATGCAGTTACTCATTGTGGGAAAACGTACCTCACTAAAAGTTTTTTCCAATTATTTTCGGTTTGAGTTATGGTCAAGATATTGGTTTTTCTCCACATTCAAAATTTGCAAACTATATTTTGCATGCATAGAGAGCACACATTTTTTGTATTATTTACAGTTTGCAATGAATCTGTTATAGTAAGCTACTACCTGAAGTACAACCTTAACCCATCCCTCTTTGTATAATAGATACTGTACCAGACACCCTGTTCTCCATGGGAACTACAGGTGATCATGATACAGAGGAAATGGCATTATGTGGTGAACCCATCTGTGTTAGGACTTTATCCAGCCATTGTAACGGGCCATTCAAATGAATCTCAATCCAACATGGTGTGCTGGTTACATCCTGGCGGTGATACTCAGCTCCCCATCCCTTAACAAAGCTCATACGGATGGTACACATCTTAGTCAACTCGTAGACCGCTTCAAAGCCGTGGTTGACGGACTGGGAGAGTAGAGCGGCAAACTCTTGATTGTTGAAGATTTTCAGGCTGCATCCTGGCGGGATCTTGCAGACTGTGGTCGGATGGAATCCGTGGCGGTAATTGCAGTTACGACTCTGCACAAAGATGCTGCTGTCACTCAGACATTCTGCATACACCTCACCACCCACATAGTACAGATGGACACCTGCAAGCCATATCAAAAAAATTGTCATAATAATTTGTCGAAACCGAGTTGATGAGATGCAACTTATGTGCATGTACTTGAGTGGTTTGTCACCGCAGTCATCCTGTAATCCTCACTCTTAATCGGATAGTATTTACAGAGGCTCCACTGGCTCCGTCTGATGTAGCAATTTCACAAGCATAACTAACAAAGAAACCACTTTTTATGTATTAAACACCCAAAAGCACAATTAGCACAAACAACAGGGTGGATAAAAGAAATACTCAGTTTTCAATGTGGGAGGAACACCTCTAATGGGGAAAACCCATGCAATCGGGTAAGGACTGAAAAATCAAATACCCATGCAAGGCTCTGATCTGATTCCATATCACGCCCAACCTCACCTAATAACTTCGGATGGGATGTAAAGCCGTTGGTCCCATGTGTTTTGTAACGCATGTAAAAGAACTCAGTGCACTTATCAAAAAGAGAAGGGGTGCACCCCGGTGTTCCTGGCTGTGGCTGCTGTATGCGACGTAACACCTTGTAAACCATTATAAGGTGCTACATATTTGGGTCTCAGAATTCATCATTATCTTTCTGAAAGTTTGTATATACTCGGCACCTTGAGTACCTTGTTTTGGTAGATACGTGCGCTACATAAGACTTTGATATAATTATTATTAACCTCACCTAATAACTTAAAGTATATTAGTACTAGCAATCAAACACTACCTTTGCTTATGTGTCTCCTTGTGTTCTCAATGGTGGAATTCCTGTTGACATTGGACAACAAGCCAAGACAGAATCGATCTGTCTTACTGGAGGGGTCCGTGAAGCCATCTACAATTACACTGGTGCTAGAAGCATGGAAGGGCTCCCCCACACGGTTGTTGAGTTCATAGTATGCCACTGAGCACCAACACTGGGGCTCTGTGTACGTCACTGGCTGTACATCTGCAAGTGTAAAACAAATGGCTCTGTTCAATGGCAGTGGACACTATTGGTAATTACTCAAAATAATTATTAGCATAAAACCTTTCTTGGTGACGAGTAATGTGGAGAGGTTGATGGTATAAAACATTGTGAGAAACGGCTCCCTCTGAAGTGACATAGTTTCCGAGAGAGAAGTAATTTTCCACGAATTTGATTTCGAGACCTCAGATTTAGAACTTGAGGTCTCGAAATCAACCATCTAAATGCACACAACTTCGTGTGGGAAGGGTGTTTTTTTCTTTCATTATTATCTCGCAAGTTCGATGACCGATTGAGCTCAAATTTTCACAGGTTTGTTAATTTATGCATATGTTGAGATACACCAACTGTGATGGCTAGTCTTTGACAATTACCAATAGTGTCCACTGCCTTCAATGTAGTCAAACGCAAATAATTAACAATTTACATACATCTTGATTCTTCTCAACATAAGCAAAAGGGACAAAAATTCCTGCATCAGAAGAAAAATCAACATCTAACAGGCCTGCCGTTGATTTCACCAAACTCTTCCTAACTTAGGATTAATCTTAAGACTTAAGACGAGTTGAGTCCCGCATCCAAATATGTAGGAAGCATTGAACCCATCCTAAGTTAGGACGGGTTACTCATCCTAACTCGAGTTTGGATTATTCCTAGAGTTTCGTGAAATCGACTGCTGTATGCTTTGCTTTTGAAGGGCAAGGGCACTACGGAATTTCTTCTCGGTAAAAGCCACTCTAAAAGGAAATTGTAAATTTCTACTGGAGCATTCTTGAGCACCAAGGCAATGACCTGGGGGCATAGAGGCAATCGCATTTGTTGCCTACGTAAAGTATCAGGCCTGATCTTAGGAATAGGGTTGAGGTTCTGGAAAAAAAAAAACATAAACTATTATATTTCCTTTAAATATTTGTTTACTCGCTGGCCGGATGAGTCAAACGAAATTTTGGGTCGCATCCCTGAGAAAACAAAGTTTACATGGCAATAAAATATTACATTTTTTGTCAATAAAATAAAAGTGGTCCTTTTTATTTCAAAATAATTTCAGAGAAGTACATCTACCTACCCAAAAATTTATTCAGCCCTTATTTCCACCCTCAATTCTGCATGTTGATATTACAGCAGAAAGAAATTCTGTTCCAGTTGTCCATCTTTTAACAAGATTAGACGCAACGAAATAATGAAGATAATTTATACTATTTAAATTTCCATTTGAATGATTGAGTTACCTGATAAGTTGATGTTGATCTTTGAAGGCTGTGATGATGTTGTATCCATAGGTGTTCCATCATTAGTGTTTCCATCGTCAGAGGACATGTATGCTGGTGGTGGTGTATCAGCTGCAAAAAATAAAACAATATTTATTTTCGTACTTTATAGTATTATTTGATGACAATTAGGCTTGGACGACGGGTGGAATTTACTACTCGACTAGTCGGGCCTTAAATGGCCGCAACTTTGACACTAGGATTGAAGGATGTGTCACTGATGTCTTATTGTGTTTCGTAAGTAAATTATTTTGTTGTGAATAGTCGTGAGCGACACAGTTGGTTGACCAAACAGGTTGTCGCGACTATTTTTGTAGTTGTTGCAATGGCACGTTGAATAACGGTAGTCGCCGACGGTAGTAAGCAATCATTAAGTCGTCAAGGCTTATTGACAATATCTGCATATAATTACATCCTGCTGCAACACTAGAGGGCAGCAGACTCATCAAAGTGTTCATAATAAAATCTCCAATAGTTCCCTGACCCTAATTCGTCAACCTGTCAAAGATGGCAAGTCACTCATGGAACCCAAGACTGATGCTCCATGTCTGAGATCTTTAGTGCTAGTGAAGTGTGTGTATATCAATCATTTATTCAATCATTCATGACATGATGGATCACTATGGACGACAGCAGTACATACAACAGCATTATTAAATCATCAATGTATCTGCCATATTGACTTCAAACTGGTCCCAGACAGGATTAGTCTCTGCCAGCCAGGCCATAAGACCAGACGTATAAATGCACAGATGACAGCATTATGGATTTGTGAATAACCCATGGAGTATTGTCTGAAAGTGATCGAGTACATAATAGCATCTCAGGTTTAGGGTGCCCCCTCCCTAAGTTCAAACTGGAGACCAAAAATCCTTTCATGTGCTGAAACCCAGCTAAAGTAACAGTGTGTTTGAATTGCGAAAGAAAAATCGTCCTGAAGTTCTTTGTTTAATCTCGGCTGGTAACATCAACATTCAACTAGAAAGCTTAAGCTGTCTACTTAATTTCGTGTTTACCTTCTTGTCTGTGTGCTATCTTCGCCTACAAAGGAAGGCACAAGGTACATTGTAGTAATGTATCTTTCTTGATTGAGAAAATCCCACTATATTCATTTGTCATAATGCACAGACATAGACCAAAATTTCACTTTGAAGATAAATTGAGTTGTCCTAAAAATCAGTTGTTAGCAACACCTGCAGAATAAGCCATTTGCGTATTTATGTAAGAGACAGTGAACACCCAAACACACAATTCTGAATGGATGTGTATGTCACAATGGTACCAGGGTTTGCTCATCTGGAAATTGCTATGCAAAGACTTACCCCAGACCATTTGACATAGCAACTGTCTCTATAGTCTGAGGAATTCAAATGTTATCGGTACATAGTGCCTAAGCAAGTCATTTTATATGTTTGATTACAGTCACCATACTAATTTTTTTCGTAGGTCCGGACCTCTGACACAATGTAGCAATGTTGGACATAATTTTTACAAGGGACCCTGGACAATTTTGTAAAATTTAACAACCAAGCTACAATTTAGCAAGGGACCCTTGCTAAATTGCTCTCGTGTGAAAGGGGCTAAAGCAAACACTATCTCACCAGGAACACCATATGGACTGCTAGGGCTAGAACTGGCGGGAGATAACTGAGGTCCTCCTGGTGAGCCTGGGTGATGAGGGGACAGTCCCTGGTTGCCTTGCTGAAAGCTCTGCGGGTAGGTGGCATTGTGAGGATAGGGTGGATCCGGAAGGCTGCGATACGGCAACAAACTGTGGGATGGAACCGACTCACTGTGACGTGGAACTAAGACCGGTGGAAGAACTGAAATTAGAAAAAAAGAAGTAAAAGATCGGTGAATATTCTCAGATACAGTGATTCAATAAAAGATACTTGTATCACCAGGATTCAAATTCTGAGCATTCAAAATGTTTATTACTAATACTCAAAAATCAAGATGAATGGGGAAATGTAAAATATAATTGGTTCAAGAAATATCACAAAATATTTGTCAGTTGATTATTGTATCATACAAATGGAACTGGGTCACTTGTCAGATTTTGACTGGCGATAATATATCATGTATCAAGACGGTATTAATTAAGCCTGGACGATATGACGATAATATCGTCACGATACGATATTGAAAACAATATCGCAAATATCAATGTTGGTCTTGAATTTATCGAAATATCGTCTCAAAACGATATTTTTTTTCATAGACGATATCTTTCAAAATATCGAGTATTTCCCACGGATTTCTTACAATCTCACAGGTAAATAAGATTTGTTAGGGCTGATGCCGTCTTTTACGACTTCGAATGAAAGTTGTGGCTGAACGCATACCTTGTAAACATCATCATATCTAGACATGGTGGTCTCTCTTTGCAGCGCTGAAGCATGACCAACGTTCTTGAACCGTTTATGTGCTTTGTGAATACCCGGAGCAGTATCTATCACCTCGATCCCACTGTTATTATGGTACTTTATTATTAGGGGATGCATGAACTGAGTGCTGCCGTGGCCAAGCGTGGGTGCAAAGCTGTAGGGGAATTTCCCTTGGCCAGAAACCACCACGTAGCAGTATCCATCACCTCGATCCCACGGTTATTCTTATAAGTTATTATTAGGGGATGAATGAACCGAGTGTTTCCGTGCCCACGCGTAGGTGCAAAGCTGTAGGGGAAATTCCCTTGACCAGAAATCACCACGTTGTCGTCAGGAAATGTCGGACGCACTGAAAATACTGGTCCAACTACTTGCCGTCAACTCAATGTCAACTCGCTAGGTGCCATAAACTCGCCATCAAAACCTCCAGTAATATATTTAAAATCCTCAAAAGAGTCATAGAAATGTAAAGTATTAGCCAACAGAGAATTTTTACCAGTTTTGGTTACATTTCGGTAATAAAATGAGGTTTTTTTTATCGTGAAACAAATTATCTTGAGGCGGCAAAAGCCGTCGGCCGCCATCTTGCTTCTTCACAGAGCTTGTATTGTACATCATGGACAACAGAGGGCGCTTTCCTGCATTTGTAACTGTTTTGGCCATACAGCTTTATAAAATAGCATTGGTCGTGTTGATTGTGAGTTGATCAACACAAGCGAATCGACTGTGAATATCCATGCACATGTATAGTGATGATTGTGAACGCATTGGAATAAAAATAGCGGCACCAGGTTTTTCCTCAATGGATTTTAGAGATCGCAACACTCCAATCGATTGAGGTACAAATATGATTTAATTGCTTCAGAGCCAGTGATATAAAACAAAAAAATATTACGTTTTCTGTTTCATGGAATATGGAGGTAATGTTAATTCAGTAATTTTCATCAAGGCGGTTTAAATAAAATTTATCTAATTTACGCAGTCCATTTTTAAATTTTTTTTAACACAACAGTCATGTTTTGTTTGTCTTGTCGTCGTCCTTGCGGTAAAACTGTTTTTAGCGTGCGATTGAGCCATTGTTGTCCCCTTCTGAAGGGTACTTTCAATTTTCAAAAATCTTCACGATATATCGTCATATCGGCGATATTTACCTGACGATATATCGCCAGTCAAAATTTTCGATATCGTCCAGGGTTAGTATTAATGTTTTATCCTCAAGCACAATCTCTTACCTTAGACTAAAACAGTGTAAAATGGTTCTGTGGTTGAAACACTTCAAGCAAAACAAATTTTGAAATCCAATAACGTACGATGACACCACATTTCAAATAAAGTGTTTACAAGTACATTTTTGCACAGAGAATCATTTTATTCATGAATCAAGTTGATATTCAGTCAAAATGGCATTGACCTTTTTGATTGGCGCAAAAATTCCTCTTTGGAATTTACAAACCCATGTTTGATGATATCATGTTTCAAATTTCGCTCTGAAAGTGTTTAAAATCAAATTATATTTAAAAAGAATTTAACTGTTAGGTTAACGGCTTGCAAATTCCTCACTTCCATGAGAACACTTTCTTTGAGACAATGAGTGTACCTCAAAAACTTAATTTGCCTTGGACCTCCTCTATAGACCATGTGAACTCTGTTTACAATAAGTGTGACCTTGTACATTATTTGAGTATTCTGGCAGGCAAGATACTGCACTGGTCATATGGGAAAATTGACATTTTGTGTCATAATTTCCACATAAATCCAAGAGTTATGAAAGTAAAAGCTGGACAAGTTTTGAGGGTGCCCCCTTTCTTCATATTAAAAGTTGATAAGAATTAGACAGTGCAATCTCCATAAAAAATAAGATTTTATGTTTTCTTCCATTGAGCTGTGTACAAATTGTGCCTTCAAGAAGTCCAGGCTCCTGTAAACATGTGATGTCACAGGTCACATCGTCTATAAGATACTGATGAGTATCAGATTGCTGGTACAACATCAGACAATTCCTTACCTCAACAAAGAGCAATTAATTTAAGAGGGTTTGAGGCAACATACTTTATTCTAGTTTTATTACAGCTGAAGTTAAAGCAACTCTTGCTGAACTGTAACACCTTTTCAAGGTTTTATTTGACAGAAAGTAAAGCACTATTGGCTCAATCATCAAATCACACAATGTGGATTAATGAAGAAACTCAAGGACTACCACCAGATAATCTCAATCTCTTCAAACACAGATTGAATAGACACCAAGGTAGCTGCTAACACTGCAAACCCCCATCATTGGGAAATTTTATGGCTAAAATTATTGCCAAGAGTTCATGCACTGGGTAACAAAATGTGCCAAGGACTGGGGCATAAATTCCCAGGCATCAATTTATGACATTTGTGGGATGCTTGTATGGGTGAGAGACTCCATAATGTCTGTATTGAGCATTGCTATGACCCTCTGTGCATATAAACACTGAGCTGTTAAGATGTTTGCATTGATAACCTGATACAACCAAATATATTTGCTGGAAATCTGATTAGCACACTACTACTGTACAAGTAACCTTTGGCATCAGAGAACAACCCCCCCCCCATTACCTTAAATTTCAAACTATATTGCACCATGCAGTTTACAAATTTAAAACTTAAAGACTACAGCATTTAGTCTTTGTCAAGTATCTGCATAAATTCCTTGTTGTCATAACAAAACTTTTTATAATCATTTAGTTCTTTTTTTTACTTGATGTTCCACTATTAACAGGTGATAATTTGTACATGGTTGAAATCAATAAATACTGCACATTCCTCAACTTAAGAATAATTGCATCTGTTTTTCTTTCCAGTAGGCCTGAATGTACCAGGGAAGAAAATCTGTGTGCGAGTGGTGGTGGCAAAAGGAGGGCAAATGTATTTGGAGGGGCATATGTCAATAAGAGAGGGCAGACAGCAACTATAAACTGGTGCCAAAATGGCTGCTAGTCTGAAATACGAGCCAGTATGAGTGCTTCTATAAAGTGACAGGGGTCAGATTGGGGTGTTTGCTAGGCGCTCTTAGCTTTGTAATCAACTGTTGGATTGTGCAATCCAATGGGTTGAGATGTTAAGAAATGTCTGGGACTTTGAGATGGAAGGGTTAGATAGTGGAAAGAATTTTCTGTTTGTTCACTGCATATGGAAATCAAGTTATTTCATTTCCTCTAATTGAAAAGGTGAAATAATTAACACTACGTCAACCTGTTTGTTTACAACTTTGATTTAATCTGTAAACATGAACGGCAACAAATCTAGGTTGTGGAAAGAATTTACTGTTTGTTCACTGCATATGGAAATCAAGTTTGTTGCGTTCCCTCTAATTGAAAAGACGAAATAATGAAAAACATGTCAACCTGTTAGTTTACATTTTTCAACAACCTGTAAACACGAACAGGAAGCAAATCTAGGTTGTGGAAAGAATTCACTGTTTGTTCACTGCATATGGAAATCAGGTTTGTTGCGTTCCCTCTAATTGAAAAGGTGAAAAAAACCACAACATAATAAAGCTTTCCATGATCAATGAAAAACATGTCGATCTGATTGTTTACAACTTCTATACAACCTGTTCACACGAAAGTCGACAAATCTAGGTTGCCAATTTCACGCTTGTTACATTGTAAAGTCTTCAAATGGCTGGCCTACACGTGTCATTTTTTGAAAATAACAAAGTAGACAATAACGCTACACAGTGGCAGGATTATTGGGGATCATTAAGCATCAATCCATGGGGATTAACTATTCATGGACACTTTTGAAGTAAACATTGATCATGTTTTGTAAATATTCACAGAAAATTTGGCTTTTCCTGGAAATAAGTCTTGACAATCAGTTTGTATCAAAACATTCATTTTCAAACATAGACCGTATTTGTTTTATGAGTTCAAATAAATATAACAATTTTACAACGACTTTTTATAATTTCTTTGTTGTATTTACATAAATAAAACCACAATGTTGAAGGCTACATGTACTTCACACTTGCTGCTTATTTCCTTTCATCATAAATTGGGCGATCAAGTGGACAAGTAAAAACCACTTTTCACTTAAACGTATTCAAATTTATGTGACCTGAAACTAAATCCAAGGAGAGTTCTCAATGCAAAGAGAATTAGATACTTCTATCGTAGAACGGTAAGAAGCCGTTTTTATGTGTGTGTTGGCCAGGCAGCTTTTCATTGGTAAGATGGCATCTCCATCAGAGAAATGGAATTTATTACTGGAACATTTTGCAAGGGCACGAAAGCAATGACCAGGGGCATGGAGGCAATAAGTAATTATTGTCAAACCATAAACAGCAGCCTTAGTATTTAAAGAAAACGTAGTCTTTTAATAAAAGTATGGCAACTTAAACCGAGACAATAATCCTCAACCCTTATAGTCAGGTTATAATTTTTAAAATCCTAATAAAGTATTAAATGTAACAATGTTTTTCTGAATTAAAAAAATTGTGTTTAATGAAGATTTTGCATCTTGACAGTTTTGTGTGTCATATCAACTTACAATGTATACTTTGATAATTCTACCAGTAATGATATTTCCGTGAAACCATTTAATTATTATGACAAATTTGACAAATTTACATGTAGTTCCATTGTTTTCAGTGAACGATTTCCCTTGTATAGCAGAGCCAAATACTGCACAAAATGCTTTAATTGCTACTCAAAAACACAGGATCTGCTACTCAATATTAGCATTTAGTGTGACCCCAAAAATTGTAGTCTAAATTTCTTGCTTTGCAAAATTGTTGGACGAAATTATTCCCTGGGTTTAGATATCTGCCCTAAAACATGGTGTATGTGAGCGTGATGGTGTGCGTTCATGTACTATGCTGCGTACTTCATTGATGTACACATTGTTGATGTACGCATTAACATACAGTTTGTACTTTCTTTTGTATGATTTTTATTTTATTTTGCTTATACAGCGCAATGGGCGTCATGCCTGACGGACCTGTGCGCTCTATAAGAGGCCACTATTATTATTATTATTATTATTATTATTATTACAAGATGGCGACTTTTATAGGACAAAAGGGGTTATTCAATATGGTCCATTGTGCATTATCTATTTTCTTCCTCTATAGTAGGTTAACACTAGTACCAGGAGATACATCATGTGTACATCTTTGTTGGGGGGGGGGGGGCACAGAGCAGAGTAGTGTATGACTCATTGTGATTAGTCAAGAGAAAGAGTCTTGAAGCATTTAGTATAGATCCAATATGAGGTCACTGAGTGATACACATAACAGAATTCCAATACATACGTGTACGCTACATATCGCAGCAGATTAAGTTTCTCAAGATCAATCTCAAGACCAGCATAGCTAATTTTGTTCACTTTAATTTTGTTCGGATAATTTGTTTTAGCTACATTGTGTAAACAACGGTTTGAAATTTTTAGCAGACCCTTATTCTGAGACTAGTGGATTCATAAAAGTAATAAGCGTAAATAAATATTGGCTACATGTAGAGGAATAAACAAAAACAAATTTAAAAGATGCACCATCACAAGTAAATTAAAACAAATTAAAACACGTAATTAATTTGTTGGCAGTGAGGACCAGTTCTGCGCTGTTTGTGAGCAGGTACCGAATACCGAGTCAACCAATCAGACATTATTTAAAAAATGCTTCACGTGTATACATACAAGTATTAAAATAATGTGTGTGGTTTTTTTTTTACAATTTTGTAGAAAAAGACCTATAGAGGCTATCTCTTTTCTAAATTTTTTTATTTAGTTTTGAAATGCAACTGAAATTAGGTTTGGTTGCTCTCATGCTAGCTGGTAGCTGCCACGATAAAATTCAAGTTAATTTTGACCCATTGCAAATGTTTATGTTTTCATTTAACTTAACAACATTTAAAATGTTTTGTTGACAACTACTTTGTAAACAAGCCAAACAAACATTTCAATAACAAATCTGCAGCTTTTGTATCTACACAGAAGATCAAGTGTGACTTGCTTTCCTGCCCTTCCTAAAACATGCTATTTCTGTTGTCATTATATCTATAATCCCAAGTATTTATTTTGTGCTTCCAAAAGGTCATTGGTGATTTCCTTTTACATGTATCTTCTTTCCTTAGGAGAGTGTCTGCTGTATTAGGAGTGTAAATGAGGCCAATAGATCCCTGTTTGTTAGATGGTTTCCTGACTTATAAGGAAATCCATGTCCTGTGCCACAATTGACAGACAGGAGCCTCCTCCCTAAGGAGCAAAGCACTTTGTAACAGGATGTGTCTTGTAAACCTTGTACAAATTGACTTGACTTTTAATATGGCATCCCATGCATAATGTTTTAGCTTGACAAAACGGAACATTCCTGACTAATTGAAACTTGTAACAAATATAAATTCTTTAAAACAGTTCACTACATATGTAGGCCTGTAAGTTTTTTGCTATTATTAAGTTGTAGTTATTCTTGTTTTTTAGGAAGGGAAACAAAAAAGATGAGTTGTATGTATCTTTTCATTGATAATATTTCAAACTGGCTGCTGATTCTCGTCCCCTCCCCCCCAACAAAACCAGAACACCCCAACATTAACACTATGTATGGCCAGACTGTGTATGACGTTAATTAGGCCTACATTTAATTGTATTTGCATGTAGTGATGATTCACAGCTTCAGTACACTGCATAAACGCTAGGTGTACTTTGATGTACTTTACTGCACTATACTTGTACCCAGAGGCTTGTGGTTTATGTAAAGAAGTACAAACCAGTTTAGAAATGAAAATAATTCATCTGATAATACATGTTTTTTTTAAAACACCCACGCAATATTGTGCGCTAATCACTGCTGTCTGGTGTCTGATGTTTTGACAGCTTAATAAGTTCAACCCCAACCAAACACCTGTCAACAATACAACAATAAACCCTACATACAATGCTCTTATGCTACTGTGGAGACAATGACTCACTTCCTGCTTGACAATTCAACATTGAAGTTCAATACAAAGCCCCTCCTCCCACTACTCTACTTGCAGCTAGTAGTAGTAGTAGTAGTAGTAAAAAACACAGCCAGAACACCAAGTCAACCTCCAACCTTTCTCTATGCTCCAACTCACTACACCATCGTATACTTCCAAGAAATAGGAGGGTTCTTTATTGCTTAATGTCACTAGCATTAAACAGCTGTTCATATTCTTCATGTTGTCATATTTGCGTAGTGCTGTACATGTTCATGACCAGTCACACTGCAGTCTATAATGCTATGCATTGTTTTATTTTGTTTTTATCATGTTGAACATTAACATTGTAATAATACTTTGAAAAATTACAATAGCTTGTTTGTTAAATTTACTAAAAAATCCTTCATTAATCTCAACAGAATTTCATCAACTGAACAGCCTATTGAAATGTGCAAGACAATTGTGTCTGACCTTGTTAGCACAGCAATGAACTGGCATTCAACCTTGGTTCTAAGAAACAGCTAGCCACCTAATGAGCAACCTATGGATCCATTCTTGCATTTCAAGGTTGCACAATGGTCACTGGTTTTCTAAGGGGATTTAAAGAGGAAAACCACCTCGCTATTATTCCCAAATATTATTTTACAATCTGTCATCGCAAATTTTGATAACAAATATTAATTAACTAATAGGGGCCTTATTAAAAACTTACTTGACCAAGGTAATATGTAGTTGGTACACATTTGCACAAATGTATTATCTGTTCGGAACTTCAGCAGTGAGCACAATGCTTTCCTTCAATCGTTCAAAGTTATGCTTCAAACTGTTATAGGTTGTGTTGATGCATGAAATAAAATCTTTATTAGTGATTAGTGATTATACAAAATCTATGCAATTAAAAAAATATCTTCAAATGATTATGTTTTAGGAGAAATATAAATTGCATATTTACATTTGTGAGTGCCCTACTGTGCAGTACTGCATCAACAATCATTGACATTCTTTTAAAAGCATACATCATTAAAGGTTCACTGTAAGCTTGGGCGATATCACGATATTATCGAATATCGCGATATTAATTTGGACACGATTTCGATATCGGATGGATTTGGTTTTAATCGAAATATCGATATATCGCGATATATCGATTAAATATCGCAATGTATTTGCTAGCTGAGACATCTTGCACCCCATAGGTTTGGGGTAAAACCAGAAGAATAGGTCATTAGAACACCTCTCTTATGCTAGGATTGTCTCTTCTACAACTTTCACTTGGAGTTTTAAGACTGATGATGTCAAATTTCATTAATCGCGATTATATCGAATATCGCGATATATTGTCGGGGATATATCGTGAATAAAATAAATTGATATCGCCCAAGCTTAGTTCACTAAGTTTAAATAATACTTGTTGTTCACACTACATGGGTTCATTGATTCACAATACCATGACCTGCTTATCATTTACTTCAGGTACATGGACATGTTTTGATTGCTGAGGGCAACCTGACCCCCTAAAGAGCTGTTTTGAAGACAACTAACAAAAACAGGCAGAGTATTATTGTTGAATCTACAAACATTGTATACAAATTTATTAATTCTCACTGATTGGTGATTTTCAGTACTCGATTACTTTCAAGCAGATAATCACCTTTTCCTATCAATTGTCGCGATGCCTTTCGTGACACAGGGTCCTAATTGTAATTTGAAAAGTATTTTATCATTCAGGCAACTGTCAGCACCCAGCTGCCTAAATTTGCACTTTGCTATCTATTTATAAATGTTCCTCCCATACAGGTACAGCTAGTAGCTACATGTAGGTACAGCTAGTAGCTAGATGTAGCTACATATGAAATTAAGACAGCCTACACTAAGATCTACACTAAAGTTTACTTGAAATCTGTTCAAAAGTGCCTGCTTTATTACAAATGCCATTTCCGATTCACATTCAGATAAACACATGCAAGAGACTATGCCAAGTCGTGTATACAACTCTGTTATTCGCTGCGAATTCGCAAGAGAGTCGGGCAGAAGTCAACTGCTGCAAATGATTTGTTGCGAATTTGTGACGTCAACGTTCTAACGCATTCGCAGGAAGTATGAACCAGGCTTAAAGAGGCCTTGATCTTAACCACAGCCATTGGCTACAATGCCCTGCAGAGTTGGCCATGATGCCCCTTCAAAAAATCCCAGCATCAGGATAAAAAAAAATTAGTTGCCTGGTCACCAAATGTGAGTAAAAATGTAGGATTATTTCAGTGTAAAAATATTTTTAGCGGGCGATTGGTCAAAGTAAAAATGTTGTGATGGGAAATGAAATGATTTTATCACATCACATCAATTGTCAAACAAATATTGTTTGTGTGTTTAAGTATGGTTTCTGGGGCTATAAAAGGTTAATAATTTTTGACTTAGTGCCCCGTGAGTTAGCCTTGGTGCCATCTGGAATTCTGAAGAAGTCAACGGCAACACTGCCAACCCCTTTTTTCCTTTTAAGGTCAAGGCCTGATTACGACAACTTGTTTTTAAAGGGTCTATGTACTTTTTCCTAACACAAAACAATGTCAAAAAATAGTTAATGGCCTGACGTTTCGACCCTAGCAGAGTCTTTCTCAAAGGCTAAATGACAACACAACAAACATGAACAGGTAACTAAGTGAAACATAAGCAGTGAAGTGGAAATACATGAATGGGGTTAGAAAGCATACATAAAAAAGCAGGGGGTAAACAATGAATAGGGGGACAAAAAGGGGGGGGGGGTGAAGGGAAGGGACTGGCTTGACCACACGCAAGAAGATGGAAACACAAAGGACAACATCAAGGGTGGTGAGGTTGGGTAAACAGTAATTTATTAGTGAATGAGGCTCACATATTTAAATTAAACTTACACATTTTGAAGATCATGATAGTAGAAAGCTTCCATTGAAATTTTACTAACTGAGGTGCTGTAGTTTTTGAGAAATGAGTACTTAAAACAAATAATTTTTTGTCTCAGTTTCAGCATGTAAAAACTTATTAACCAGTTATGCTATGGTTTTGATATAATATCATAACTGGCTAATGGGATTTTACATGCTAAAATAATTTTCATCTTCCTGAGATGAAAATTATTTTGTGATTTGTTTTACTCATTTCTTAAATCTACACAACCTCAGTTAGTAATATTTGAAAGGAAGCTTTCCACTATCATTATCTTCAAACCCTGCAAGTTTAATGTAAATCTGTGGACATTTTTAAAAAGGACCCGAATCCATTAAAGCCGCCATATAGCTCAGGCTTAGTGTACAGTTTGTACACGTGTTCTACACATTAGCCCAAGTCATGCAGCTACTTAATATTGTGTACAATTTTAAACTACAGACTGAATTGAAACAATGTATGTACGGTACCTGGACTCTCTACTCTCTTGTAGTGGTATGGATTGATGCAGACTTCTTTCTGTTTCTTGCCGAATGCATATTCGCAGACATCCAACGCTTTCAGCTCGTGGTGACTTTGGAGGTCCGGCCACCGCCAAACACGACAATAAATAACATGAGGGAGCCCTTTCCTGTGCGAGACTTGTAACCTGCCATCCAGAGACCGAGGTATTGTGACACATTTGCTGACTTCTCCAGGACGAGATAGTGCCTTTTCCAAGTCCTCCATAGCACCCTTCTTTTTCTTGAGCTTTTTGACCAGAGAGTCAACAGCTTTCTCTGCCCATTTTTCCTCCTCGTCGCCCTGTTTCCATCCCAGGAGTCTTTTCACCACTGGGCTGGTAAAGGAGAAGAGACTGGCCATGGACATTGTGCTTAATTGTCTGCACTATTACCCAAATTAATCAAAGTCTACACACGGCCCTTAGTGGAAGCTCCTTTAGAAAGGCTGGAAACTGTATCTGTTGAATACTGTTATAGAACAAAAACAGCAGTTTTAAACAATTGTTGATTATTAGCAAATTATGTTATCACACCATTTTTTTATACACTTGATCAACTTACCTTTAAAACCTAAAAATGACAAAACTTTATTCATGCATACTATTCAGCCATTGTACTTTCTTTGGTATTTTAAAAGGTTTATGTTCTTTGGATTGGAAAAATCAAACATACAAGCTGTTCACTGAAAAATGCAAGGCAATATTGCTTCGAAAAGGATGACATCAGCATTTATGAGTAAGCTCGTCTTATGTTAAGAAGCGATGACAAACCCATTCAATCCCATGAATACTTCACCCTTGTTAGATACAATCCCAACAGACTTGACTACAAATCTAGCCTGGTTTAAGTAATTTGAGGTAGTTCCGTAACGGTCCCTAGGATAGCAACAAAATTTTTAAGGTTTCCTGTCTAGTAATCCTTGGTACTTAACCAAGTATGGGCGTTACACAAGTCATTGTAATCCTTACATGTCTTCCTCTAAGTCATTAACACCTCATAATCATGTCAATCACGATTATTATTACAAACGAAACTTGTCCCAAAGCGTTTTGAATATTAGTCGCCAAAAAGCTCCGCGGCTTGTATTTGCATCTTGCAATCGTGGAGATGTTGTAGAACAAACCGGTAGATATTTGAAATTACATTCAATACAATAGGGAAAAGTCTTTGACCATCACTGTCGAGATCATCACAACTAAAGACACATGTAATAGCCTCAACATATGGTGCCAACCATTCTCTGGACTCCCTCCAACTCTTTGAAAAACCTTGGACATTGAAAGATTTTTCACTATTAAATTACATCTTTCTAGCGTCTTAAATCTTGCCCACTAGCTTCACTTACTAAAATTTGTAATTTGAAGAAAAACACAAAAATTTTCTTGTTTCTTACGCAATTTTAAAACAGAGAATCTGTGGCAAGCGTTTGGGTTTACGCTAACTAGTCGAGATGTAAAACAAACTATCTCAGTTAACGTAATATATAGACCTTACTTAAAGTAAAGTTGCTGCTTGTGACATTGTTTTTTTTTAATAATCAACTTGAAAGAGTGCATGGTGTGTACAGATGGTACATATTTGAAACTGATTCTATAGACGATGTGACCTCTGACGTCACACGAAAAACATAACATGATTCGCGCGCATACCGCCGGGCAAAACCTTTGTGTTTTGGCAGCCAGCTAGAAAGTGTACGCAATCTTACTATGACTACGCAACTCAGTGCCCAGGCGAAACATGACGTATATAATGTTTTGTCAACAGAGGGCGTTTTGAATGTAAACATAGGTCACATCGTCTATACTATCATTCACAATGAAATATACACCACTTTTACTTCGATGGAAAAGTGGCCGAAAGCCAGACTTATCATGGGCAAAATGTGGGAGGATCTCCATGGGCCTGTTTTGGTCAAGGTGGGATCTCCTGGGTCTGTAAGCTGCGTTCTCTCCCCACACTTATTTTTAATGTGTTCAAAATAAGCGAGTCGAGTAACTAAAAACAATAAGCAGGGCAAAGTGGTAGTGGGAAGGGGTTAGGCCCATCATAGGAGCAGCATGACTATAGCATCGTGGTGAAATCTCTGTTTTCGTAAAAAAAAAAACGTAGCACAGTTGGCACTCATTTCGAAGTAGAAACAACAACTTGGGCAGCATTGGACGGTCTAGGTGTGATCCTAGTGGCAGCGAGCGAGTCAGCAACACTCAGCGCAACTCTCAGCGCATAAAACGATGATGGTTCAATGAATTTTTGAATCACAAATCTCTCTTCTTCTTTTTTTTTATCTCACCAAAATTAGGCTATATGTGTCCTTTGATATCTCACTGTTCGAGGGGGCGACCAGAGAATCTACTCCGCAATCTCAATTTTTTTTTTAAATTATAAATTCTTACCGTAATTTCGGAGTCCCCATCTACTGAACGAGTTACTGCTCTGCCAACAATTTGCAGACACCTCATTATAATTTTGCGAGAGTAGGTCACGAGAGGGCGGATACGATCCGTGCTTTGTGTACAAAACATATGTGACCCGCTCAATCAAATTGAAAAATGTCTAGTAAATTTCATTTTTGCGTTTATCATAGTAATCCAAGCAAGCAAATCTTCGTTTTACGCGTGAGAGATATAAACCTATGAGGTTAAAGGAGATGATAGCCACCCGAAACCGAAATAGTTCTAGGAGTAACGAAACACGATCCTTTTAAAAATCAATAGTGAAATAGGGAAAAGGGTGATGGACTAGTGAAATGACAAGCCAACTGGTTCTACTGGCCAGTCACTAAAAAGATAAGTGCAACCCTGGTGTGTGTACAGTGAGGTGTGGGGTTTGTAGATGATCGTATCTATATGTCACTGCTTTCGTTAGTTGCAATAACGCAACCCTCCTCCCCACGGCCGCCAGGCCGGAGGGTTACGAGATTCTTTCGAGCAGCAAATGACAATCTGGTCCGACACGTGTAATTTCGACAGCTAGTCACCAGATTTGCACCATTTATACCACTTTCAAAAATATGACACAAATTCTAAGGGCACAAACTTAATCCTCAATGTCTAATGAACACTCAAACACCACTGTCAATGGCATCGAGAAAATGTTTTTAAAGAATAAGGACAAAAACTTACAAGATCCCGGAGCGAAGATCCAGGTTTATGTTTTGAACCTCGTGCATCGCATTGCAAACGCTTTTTTTTTTATGGTTGGACTAAACCATTCTGTAAAAGGGGTGTTACAAGGCAGTGCGTGCGCGCTGTCCGTACATTGCCCACCTGTCACTCATTATTATGGCGCGCACGCACTGCAGCACTACCTTGCAACACCCCTTTCACAGAATGGTTAAGTCCAAACGGGAAAAAAAGTGTTTGCAAAGCGATGCGAGAGGTTCAAAATATAAACCTGGGAATTCGCTCCGGGATCTGGTAAGTTTTTGTCCTTTTTCATCAAAACATTTTCTCAATTGTGTTTTGAGTTTTCATTAGACATTGAGGATTAAGTTCATGCCCTTACAATTTGTGTCATGATTTTTGAAAATGGTTAAAATGGGGTAAATCTGGTGACTAGCTGTCGAAAATATACCTGTTGGACCAGATTGTCATTTGCCGCTCGAAAGAATCTCGTTACCCTCCAGCCTGGCTGCAGTCGGCGTCGGGAGGAGGGTTACATTATCGCAACTAAGCTTTCATGCCAAAGACCAGGTCATTCCTGACATGTTATATTGGAGACTGCTGTGTTTTAATAGAGGACCTCGACCACTAAACTACATTGGCGTGATCGGGAGAGATACGGAGGCTGAAATCGTGGATCTTCCGAACATGATGAGGGATAAACACCTCTGGCGTGACGTTGTGCATGGAATCTCGGTGGCGAACGCTAAATGATGATGATGTATCTATATATATGTATCTATGTATTTGGTGATCCATGCATTTCTACCACCACAAATATTGATGCTGATTGCTCTCACCATGGAGGTAGAAATCTACATCCATGCTCTCTCAGTCTCATTCACTCACCGCTCACTGAACAATTTCAGTCAATGGACAATGACCAAGACATGAAATCAATGCATGTGTTTATTGCTGACATGAGCTACATGAATGTACATCTGTATTCATACTATTCTATAAAGGACACACAGTGCTTCAAGAAATACCTGGATATCGTATCATTAATGGCAACGATGACAGAAGAAAGTGTTCCTTCTTTAGGGGTTAGATACAAATTCAACATCACGGCAGCCATATTTTAACCGAACCTACACTACACTCACTAACTAAGGTAAAACCGTACGACGACTTACCCACAACAAAAATAGAAACCACAAGAATTTATTTGATAATAAATCAAAAGGAGCTATACTCACCACGTACATCTGAAAACTTAAACAACGATATTCTAGTGGAGTCTTCGGTTCATGTATACAATTTGTAGTTTGGTGTAAACTAAAAACCTTGGAATATCTGGGGATTGTTCGGCATTCGAACGTGTGCTAAGCCCGTCGGACTGTGACTCATGCATGCAAAATACACATACACCTCGCGCAAACCCAGCAGTGAAAATGTACACAGACGATGCACTCGGCATTCACATATCATGCATGCAGTGTGCATTCAATGCTGTGTGATGTGAACAGTAATTTTGGCGACATGAAGACTGCCACTGTTAGCGTAATTAATCCTCAACTTATCTCTCCGCGCTCTACTTTTCACATTATTCTCAATAAAAAAATAAAAAAATTACACTAAATTAATGTTCATGAGTAATTGGAAATATATTTCTGAGTAAATCAGGGGGAAACAGGAACTTACAATCTAGTTGATACGTAGAATGAGAATATGAATGTTGCCCTATTTCCTGAACCTTTGCTCTAGGACGGTGATCCGTCTGTCAGCTAGACTGGTGACGTCACTGTTATTGGCGACAGCAAGACGACAGTGTCGTGGCAGACGCCACCTCGCGTCCAAAACATACAAGGTGAATTGAACAAAAATAAAGTACAGATGGGAGAATTTTTGTCCAAGAATCAATAACTTAAAACACCAACCATTACAACCAACGCCCTCCTCTGTATTAATATGACATTACGTAAATCGAAATATTGATTGCAACTCGGCATAATTAAACTTTTGAACTGTTTAACAGTACCAAATAATTGTGAAAGTATTTAATTAATTAACTTGGATGTTCGGAGGTAGGTTGCTCGCTAGTATCCTACACTGGTAATTTATTCACTTTAGTGCATTTGCATGGTATATAAAACCATAGTCGTGGTGAAAAACCTCAAACCTCCCTTCTCACATTTTTACTGAAACCCTAAAGGAAAGTTAAATGAGAGTCGAGGTTCACAGTGAACCAAATAAATTCTTGTCACATATTTTTTTTACGTGGCTCATCAGATGACCACTATAGGTGCTATGGGTTTATTCCATATTAAAAGGGTCACATAAGTGACTATGGGTTTGCTATTAGTCTTTGACATGTTCAACAAAAGTGTAATAATCAAACATTTTGAATGAACAAAAAAAAGTAATATAAAATGATGTTTTGAACAAACAAATAAATTGTATACAATGACAATAAAGGTATAATCACAGGAGTCCAAAAGATCCAGTGCTCAAGGAGGAAGCTTCGTAATATTTGAACGGTAGAACTCAAAGTAGTCTCTGTGGTGATTGTCTTCTAGGCTAGGCCGTACTCCTAGAACTATTGAGTAGGGACTCTAGTCGCCACTAATTTTATATAACAAAGTGGTGACCTATTTAAGTTCAGTGTCGCCACAAAGTGGACAATTCCCAAGTGCAATGTTTTCCAGGCAAGTCATATTATTGTACCCCCCCTAAAGAAGTAAAAGTGTCCAAACCCCCACCCCCTAAAGAAGTAAAAGTGTCCAAAATTGTTTACAGTTCCATTTTTATAAGTGACAAGATGCCTAGCCCTTAAAATTGCACAAATTGCTCAATTATTCAGTGTAGCCTGCAACATTATGCTCATTTAGGGGGTAATTGGGGGTAATTAGTTTGCTGTTATAAATTATTACAAAATTAAAAGTACCAACATATCCCTTCTTCACAGTAATTAGAAAGTTTGAGCCTGTTCTCTGTTTATGCTCTTAAACACAAGATAATTCTCAAAATGAATGTTTTAGTGTCATACATTCCATCAGTTTTATTCGGATAACTGTACAGCACCCAATTTCATAAAGCCTATTAACACTGTGTGGGATGGGGGAAAAACTCGATAAATACTGCTTGGCAAACTCTTTGCTAAGCAAGAAATTAGTGGGGTACCAGTCGCAGCAATGGTAACTGTGTATGTAATTTTGGCTGGTTAGGTTTTTTGGCTAAGCAAGATGAGTTTGTGCACAGCAAGTTTTTGTGCTTACGGGCTTACGCAAATTGAGCCCAAGCAAGACCAATCTCTTTAGGCCTGTAGATCTTTATCATGGTGCAGCCATCTTGAATTTCTCCTATTCATATCAATGTTACCAAACCGAGGCTGGAAGAACAAACTAGTCTGGTTCCCAATTGCAAAATGATCGACACGAGGAACATGACCATAGGCATAAAAAAGAATATGTTATGTTGGCGTAACAGGCCCCCAAAATAGGGTTGGTAGGTAGGGATTTTTGTTTCTTTCTTTTTTCCCATCTGAGCAATGGAAATGACATGTTTTCTAAGTTGTTTAAAGGAACACGTTGCCTTGGGTCGGTCGAGTTGGTCTTTGAAACCGTTTGTTATAAAATGCATATGGGTAGAAAGAAGTTGCAAAAGTAGAATACAATGATCCACACAAACCTCGAAATGCCTCGAAATTGCACGGTTTTCTTTTTACCTCGTCGACTAACACGGTCAGCCATTTATGGGAGTCAAATGTTTGACTCCCATAAATGGCCGACCGTGTTAGTTCGCAAAGTCAAAGGAAAACCACGCAATTTCGAGGCAAATTTGTGTGGATCATTGTATTCTACTTTTAAAACATCTTTTCAACCATATGCATTTTATAACAAACGGTTACAAACGCTTTTTAAAGACCAACTCGTCCGATCCAATGCAGCGTGTTCCTTTAAAGCCATTGGACACTTTCTGTAAAAAGCATTTTCCAAAGGCCCACACCACGGTGTATCACAACTTAAATATAACATAACAAACCTGTGAAAAATTAGGCTCAGTCGGAGAAAGTAACGGGAAAACCCGACCTTGTTTCCGCACGTTTCGCAGAGTCATGACATTGTTTAAAATAAATCCGTAATTCGAGAATTGACAAAATTGTTTTAATGCTTCTCAAAAAGCAAAGCGTTTCATGGAATAATATTTCTTGATCTTGATAGTTTACTGTACAAATCGCCTAAGATGTGGCTGTTGACGTGCAGTCCCACCACATGCATCGCTAAATTTGCACCTGGACATCTGGGGCAATGTTTTGCTTCTGGTGGTAGTTTGTTCCATTAGGGGAAGGTGCGTGGGTAGAGAGATTGTCTGTCGCTAGCAGTCCTTGTTTGTTTGGAGGATTAGAAAATTTAGTTCATGAGATGAGCGTGTGAGTTTATCATAAACAGTGTTGATGTAGTTTAACTTGAAGTTGACTGATGTTGTTTGGAGTGAGAACATGAACTTCATTGTAGAATGTAACTAGTCAACATTTATTTCTGTGGAAGTCTTTCACCATTACATTCTGTAAACTCTGTAGGTATTTTGTAAAATCTGTGAACTTTTTTCTTCTGTTCCGATGGTGTCCAATGGCTTTAAGACGGTAGTATACATGATAACAAAAGAAAACACGGCTACACACAACAAACTCTTGATGACATTTATTTTATTTGTATGTCTTTAATAAATTGTAATCATTAATTTTCTTCCCTTGGAAAAATAAAAAATACCCAGGGTCGGCCGTCTTTTTAGGGTAGGTCGGGTTACGCCAACATAACCTTTTTTTTTATGCCGAAGATTGAGGCAGTATGATAAAGGTCTATTGGCCGATTAGATGACAGGACTTTTCAGGTGGGAGGGGCAGGGGGCATATGGGGACATTGCTCTAAGTGGCAGGGGGTTGGGTTTGCCAGTTAAAAAAGTTACATCGAGTTTCACATGATGTGCAATTCTCCCCAATCGTGCATTGAGAATATTAACTGCACTCAGTAAGCCTTTGTTAGACATCTTGAATCGGAGCGCATTCATTCTTCGCCACACTAAGGAAAAGAAGCCGGAAGCGTTGAAAGACTGAGAAACTTCCCCTAATCCGGAAAACATGAGCCCTAAGCGTAAAACGGATCCAGGTACGATCGGTCAATCACTCCGACTATCATCGCAAGAGGGCGCAAAAACACGGTGGCCAGTAGACTGGGCCCTACAGTCTACCCGCAACCCATAATAAGCTTATTTGCAGGGTTTTATCGGCAGGGGTTGGTGTGGTTTTTCATGCGTGACCTCGGTTTATAACTAGTCCAAAAGGCTTCTGAGATTCAGTATTTTTTTGGCCTTATCTGAAAAGTGTTGACAGAAATAATATAGGAGAACATTGAAGTGAAGAGCATATCTGTCGATTTGTATGAAAAAATCGGTGCAACTCAAATTTTAAAAAGAGAAACTTGTACGTAAAAATGGCTTCAAAAAGAAAGAAAACAAGTCACAAAAACACGGCAAATTTCCCCGTTATGAATGTCGGCAACAGTCCCCAATTAGTATATATGGATAGATTATTTCATATTCTTCCCGGAAATGTTAAAAGCGAGACCGGGTCGTAGCTAGTCCAGTCAAGATACAGCGATTCCACCGGTAGTCCAAAACTCCCACTACGAAAAAAAAATCAACCATTAAACCTCATGGTTTTCCTGCACGATGACTGGCTGACGATGACATCATCCATTGATATGACAGCTTGCTGTTTTTCGTGGGTATGGTGCCCTGACCACCCAGCCAGCGTAAGTCAATAAAAGAGCCTGTCTACTATGAGCTGAATGAGGGTCAGCTCATATCGGGACAAGGGAAGCTATATCGAACGCACCCACTGAAATCAATATGGGCTGGGGAGGAGGATTCAACAATCCGAAAAAGTCTCTCAACCTAGATCTCTAGATCTCTATTTAAATTTTGAGACAAAGGCCCTGCCGTTTCTTCCTTTTAAATTCTTGGCGATTAATTTTTTAACCGTTGCGTTTGAGCTAAGCAATCCATCTAAAATTACCCCCCCCCCCCGAAGTTTGCAAGACTCATACTTGGAAAAGGACCCACGATTCTGAGAGCGAAATATGACAATTTTTGAGAACAAGAGCACTAGATTTCAAGTCTGAGAGATCGTGGTTATTTTATCAACATCAGCCACGCAAAACTCTCCCCAAATTATCAGCTATAATATCAGGCGCCACCTCGCAGTAGGCTAATGACGGAGAATTCCGAAAGAGGGCGCTATCTAGTCGACATTCAACGACATATTAACGGCTTGTCCACAAGTCTAGCTAATTATGTCCCCTCAGACAGAACTACTGTGGCTGGGTTTTTCCCTTTATGTGCAATATTGAAGGTACAACAATACTGCAATAACACCACTGTCAAGGTTGTTTTTTGGCTTGTTCCTTTGTTATAATACACACTTTTTGTTATCGTAATATTGTGTGTAAAGCAACGTTCTGTGATGTCTGTAAAAAATGTAGGAAAAGTTCAATGATTGAGTACAAACATTTCTAAGCAACATGCACATCCTGGTAACAAGGGTTTTTGAGTTTCGATGGTTTTTTTCTTTTTCTTAGTGCAAACAAATCTGAAATAGCCTGTGGTACTACATTCAACATCGTGAACAACACACCAATAACAACAGTAAAATATTTATCCCAAAGGCTTACTTAATAAACACACAATTTTTTTTTTCTATGTTGATCTTAAATTTAGAATAAACGTTCTCAAAAATGTTGCTATACTTTTACTGTGTTTATCAAAAATGATCACTAAATTCAGAATAATCATGTCGGTGTTTGTAGATCTTAATAAAACTGCGCATTGAACGTCTAATTAAATTTGTGCATTTCTAAACAAAACAGTTGTCATTATTTTTAAGACCACTTTGGTTTTGTTGAAAACAAACTCTGTGTGTTTTTGTTCTTCACTATAGTCTTACAATATTATACGTACTGTGGACACCTAATTGTCAAAGACCAATATTCCCACTTGGTGTATCCCAACATAGGCATAAAGAAACAAATCTGTGAAAATTTTGACTCAATTATTGGTCATCGAAGTTACAAGAGAATAATGAAAGAAAAAAACACAATTTTACACACATTAATTTGTGTGCTTTCAGACTTCTTTCTCAAGAACTACGTTTTCAGAGACGAGGGAGCCGTTTCTCACAATGTTTTGTACTATCAACAGTTGTTTATGCCAACAATTATTTTGAGTAGTTACCAAAAGTGTACATTGGGTTTAAAAACAGATGTTAAATTGATAATAAAGAACACTTTCTCAATCGGTCATCGAAGTTGCGAGATAATAATGAAAGTAGAAAACACCCATGTCACACGAAGTTGTGTGCGTTCTGATGCTTGATTTCGAGAGGTCAAGTTCTAAACTTGAGGTCTCGAAATCAAATTCATGGAAAATTACTTCTTTCTCGAAAACAACGTCACTTCAGAGAGAGCCGTTTCTCACAATATTTTATACTATCAACAGCTCCCCGTTACTCGTTACCAAGTGAGGTTTTATGCTAATAATTATTTTGAGTAATTACCAATAGTGTCCACTGCCTTGAATTTAAAATTGAATAAAAATGTTTATATTCATCCCTAATTGTACGGACAGTCAGATCCATTCTATTTTCTTAAAAATGTCGAATCAGAAGAAGTTTTTAGTTGATATGCCTTTTGCATCCAATGTAAAGTGGACGTGGATCATGAGAAGATGACAATTTGCACAATAAGCAATCTATTTAACACCACATGCTAGGCTAATGGTCTATTCATTCTCAAACTCTCCGTCCTCTGTGCGAGTACAACAAAAGCAACGCTTAAATGTCTTCCAAGCGCTAATTTGGTAATTTGTCTGATTCCTGGCATCTTCACTTGTCTGAGCCCTGCAAGGCCTTGTTGGCCGGTACACTTAATTTATCTGAGGTCTGTGATATTGATGATGAGTACACTTCATTTATCTGAGGTCTGTGACATTGATGAGTACACTTCATTTATCTGAGGTCTGTGAGTTGGTGTCGGATAGGCGTACTTATAAGAAGTATCTACCGTTGACTGATATTTCGGAGCTGCTCTTTGCGGTACAAAATGTTGTGATAGACTACCTGTATTTGGAACAGATTGGGCGGGAGGCATGCGGGCGGGAACGGGTCTAAACTCTTGACTTGGTGGTTGTGCGCAGATAAAATGCCATCGACCTCGTCTGCAAGCCTCGGTGGACTGAACATTGCTCCGAACGGATTTATTTTTGTACAAAATCCAGATCGTCACATCGCAGTTTCGCATTGGTCTGAAATCAAGGTGGTGACTGAATTCTCTAATCGTGTGTGAATGTTGACCAAATGGCAAAGTTTGCTTGCCACAAAGGTCAAACACAACTTTAAGACCGGCGGGTAAAGCGAAATTATTTAAGAAAGATTTGTCCCAGTGTGTATTGTCAATGTACAGTACATACGTGCCCTCTTTGGTCTGAAATCTGTGTTGTGTTGTGTGTGAAAAATGTAGGGAAAGTTGATTGAGTGCAACAATTTCTGAGCAACATGCACATCCTGGTAACAAAGGATTTTGACTTTCAATGTCGATTAATTACATTTTGTTGATTTTTCTGAGTGCAAACAAATCTGAAGTATAACAGAAAGAATGTTATATCTGTGGTACTATAATTCAACATATGAATTGAACAACACACTAAAAATAACAATACAATATTTATTTCAAAGGCTTACTTAGTTAACACACATTTATTTTTTATTGTTCTATATTGATCTTAAATTTATAATTAAACGTTCTCAAAATTGTTGCTATAGTTTTAATGTGTTTTTCAAAATGCTCACTAATTTTGTAATAATCATTTATTGTGTTTGTAGATCCTAATAAAACTGCGCATTGAACGTCTAATTAAATTGGTGCATTGTTAAGCAAAAAAATTGTACTTGTCATTATTTTGAAGACAATGTTCTCAACAGCTTTTTATGCTAACAGTTATTTTTAGTAGTTACCAATAGTGTACATTGGGTTAAAAAAACAAAGGTTAAATTGATAATAAAAAACACTTTCTTTAAAACGTGTTGCTACACGTATAGATTTCGACTATAAATTTATGTGTGATTTAAAATAAAGTCTGCTTATTACATCTATGAGTCAATATTTACAAATAACATTTCGAATTGCACGAGTGTTGCGTTAGAACTATTGTTCAGAATCATCATTGTGTTTCTATATAAGGGGTTACATCTTTAGATATAGGTAAAATATGAATGGCTATCTTCTAACACTTATAGAAACACATTCGCAATCTCGAAACAGTTGCTAAAAAATGCAAGTATGGCCAATAAAAAAAAACATTAGCAGGCTTTACCATAATATAAACGGCCCTCTGTATCTTGCGATGAGGCTGTGCTGATGCGCAAGACCGTATAGAGTAGTCTCGCGGCAGCCATATTATTGACAGATAGTTACAAGAGAGCCGTTTCGCTCGCTCCGCCGGCAGGCACTTACTGGCTTGTCCACAAGGCCAGCTAACTATGTCCCCCCCCCCATGACAGAATTATTGTGGCTGTTTTTTTGTTCCTGATGTGCAATACTGAATTGCAACAAAGAAGTATTGGATCATCTTCAAGGTAACGAGTTCATGGAAACAACTTCCCTTACCACATCAGCTTAAACAAAGTTATTAAGAGACCGGACGTACAAATAATAAACAATTTTGCCTATATTTACACAAGTTTCTTACTAAATTTAAAATTGAACAAAAATGCTTCAGCCCTTATAACGACTTGTCCACAAGTCTCTAGATACACGACAGTTTAACGGATTGTCCACAAGTCTAGCTAATTAGTTATTCGTTATTTCACCCACAGAGAGAATTACTGGGGCTGGGTTTTTCTCTGATGTGCAAGTGCAACAAAAAACATTTCTTGTAAAGGTTGTTTGTTTTCTACTCCTTCGTTTCAATCGTATTATTGTGTATGCAACGTTTTGTTTGGCCTGTAGGCCTTTACGATGAAAACAAGGTATTTGAATATCTTTCATATCAGCTGAAACGAGACCAGCCGACATGCAAATCGAAAACAACTAACAATTTATGATTCTTACTTAATTTAAAATATAATAAAAATGTTTATCTTCAGCCCTTATTGTAGGGCAGGCAGATCCATTCTATTTTGTTATAAATGTCGAATCAGAAGAAGTTTTTTGTTGATATGCCTTTGATTCGCACATTTATCTTTTGCTGTAGTGGACGTGGATCGCGAGAAGATGACAATTTGCACAATAAGCAAGCTATTTAAAGACCTGCTTGAACGAAAATGTCAAGCCGTGAACTTTGCTGAATTTCACCTAAAATGTTTTTAATTAATAAGGAAATCGAGTCATATGACTATAAATAGATAATTTCAATTGTGTAAACAAAAAAAACAATCATTTTGAATGCCCTTATCCAGTGCCTTTCTGAGAGATTTGCGAAAAGCCTCGTTACGTAATCACTCTAAAAACGTCATAGTTGGGAGCTCCAATTTGTAGGCCGCTTTGTTGGAGCGTGGAGGTATAACAAAGCAAACTCCCAGAGATGACTACATTGTCCTCGCCGTCAACGGCAGAAGTGTTTTAGTTTTTTAAAACTTTTAGGTTGGGGCCTGATTTTTTAATCGATAAATACGAAAAAACCCAGAAATGTAAACAAATCGAAGTTACATTAAAATGGTGAAAAAGTGCATTATAAATAAGTTAAAATACCATTTCCGTTGAAAAACATTCCGCTCATGTAGGTGTTTAACACCACATGCTAGGCTAATGGTCTATTCATTCTCAAACTCGTCTGTGCGAGTACAACAAAAGCAACGCTTAAATGTCTTCCAAGCGCTAATTCGGTAATTTGTCTGTTTTCTGGCATCTTCACTTGTCTGAGCCATGCAAGGCCTTGTTGGTTGGTACTCTTCATTTATCCGAGGTGTGTGATCTTGATGATGACGAACAGTTGGTGTGGCTGGTGTTGGAACAGTTGGTGTCGGATAGGCGTACTTATAAGAAGTATCTACCGTTGACTGATATTTCGGAGCTGCTCTTGGCTGTACAAAATGTTGTGATAGACTACCTGTATTTGGAACAGATTGGGCGGAAGGCATGCGGGCGGGAACGGGTAAATGCAATCGACCCTGTCTGCAAGCCTCGGTGGACTGAACATTGCTCCGAACGGATTTATTTTTGTACAAAATCCAGATCGTCACATCGCAGTTTCGCATTGGTCTGAAATCAAGGTGGTGACTGAATTCTCTAATCGTGTGTGAATGTTGACCAAATGGCAAAGTTTGCTTGCCACAAAGGTCAAACACAACTTTAAGACCGGCGGGTAAAGCGAAATTATTTAAGAAAGATTTGTCCCAGTGTGTATTGTCAATGTACAGTACATACGTGCCCCCTTTCAACGCGCGAAGAATAGCTCGAAGGCGGTCACCTCGTCTTTGATCCTGCCGTAAGAATGAAGCCACTGCCGAGAAAGATTTCACGAAAGTCAGCAAGTGGGCCTTTCCAACAAAGCGTAGAATGTCATCTTGCAGCGCTGCCGTGTTAACAAGATCACATTTACGGTAGGTTACGTCAAATGTTTCAGGCAGTTGGTCGTAGACTGACCCCCAAGTATGCTTCCAGTTAGGGTACAGATCCAAAACCACACAAGTAAGTGAGGGTGGAAATAAAGCTGCGTCCGTAAGGAATCTGGTCAGCCCAACAAGATCCGATCCAGGACCACCACCTATGCTGCAGACGTTCAGACTACTCTTATTTTGCCAATTTTTCGAGATATCAGCTTGGATTTGTTGAAGCGAGTAGTGGACTAGATGGCAGTGCTGCATGAAATACACAAACACGTAAGCGCAACGGTTACCCGCATCGTTCCAGTCAGATCGGGAGCCAGACGTGGTTTGATTCAGTGCCGTTTTGTATAACTTTGTGATGTTTCTCAGAGACTCCTTCACGTCGTCAAACTTAGATTCTCGATCTTGGTATTCGACCTGATCTAAAAGAGGGTTCAGTGCACTGGCCAAAACACGTCTGAAGTAGTTAGCGGCTGCTTCGGTCTCGGGTGTGTGGTTATTCTCGGTCTCCATGACTATTCACGGTGCACCTACAAACAGACATTATCTGATGTTTATTACAAATCATTATAATGATGGTGTTAAAACAGTGTTTAGAGTTTAAACACATTTCTTGAATACCCACTTTTTAAACATGTTTAAATGACAAACATGTTTTTCATTTTGACACCTGCCTTACTTGGTTTGTAGTAAAAACACACAACCCTCTAAACATGTTTTAGGTTACAAACATGTGGAGAATAGTGGGTACAAAACTTATGCTTAGAATTGTGTTGAAAACTAAACACTGTGTTTGTATAACATACAATTTGTGCATTACGCTATGCAACTCATTTTTCTTCCTTTTTCAGCCACATCTTCGCAAGCGCCAACAACAGGATCGATGGATAAAACTTTTAAATGATACAATAGCACAATAATATAATTTAAACAGACAAAACATGACAGAGATTAAAATGGCGAAAAGTTCTAACATCAAAAAAATAGTTAAAACATAAGTTACACTCTGGACCCGCCCTCCCCTTTTAGATAAAACAAGAAAAGGGAAACGAACTCTTATGATCATTAATATTCGGCCGATAGTGAGGTGGAATGAGTTAACACCAAAAAATGGCAGCCACGTAAAAGAATTCGAGTCACAAAGGTCGCCTTTGCCGATTAGAATGCCGAATTCAATACAAATTTGGTGGGAAAACTCTCGTCTAATAACAAAAAGGATGGAACGAAAATCAGCGAAAAAGAGAAAACATACTTGTTAATTAATGGTTGTGACGCTATTGAGAAACATGCGCAATACACAATTAGATTACTAATTTTCATGTCTAGCAGACTGGGGTAGATTGTTCACCATACACTTTCGGTAAACACTATTGTCCAAGTCCCACACTTCGTGTATCACAACTTATATATTAAACAACAAACCTGTGAAAATTTAGGCTCAATCGGTCATCGGAGTCGGGAGAAAATAACGGGTAAACCCACTCTTGTTTCCGCGCGTTTCGCCGTGTCATGACATGTGTTTAAAATAAATCCGTAATTCTCGCTAACGAGAATTTATATTATGTTACCGTTTTCTCAAAAAGTAAAGCATTTCATGGGCTAATATTTCAAGAGAAGTCTTTCACCATTACCTTCTGTAAACCCTGTAAACCCTGTAAATTATTTGTAAATCTGTGAACTTGTTTTTTCTGTCCTGAAAGGGTCCAATGGCTTTAATAGCAGAACTTGGTGAATAATAAGTATGACTATCAGGCGCAGTGCATAAAAGGCCTACAACACTCACCTAAATGTTTTCCAACATTTTGTAACCAATCTAAATAATGTGTTTTTACCAACGTTTCTGCATAATTAATTCTGAAGACAGTAAAGGCCTAATTTATGCAAACCGAATAAACCAAACAATTTTTCAAAGGCCTACCTGTTAAAATAGTTCAGCAAACAGATGAGCCAAATCCCCCATCCCCCACACTGCGTCTGAAGTTCTCGTAGTTTTGATCAACATCAATGACATCGTGATATACGCAATACACACAAGCAATGTATAGTGAAACGCCCATCGTGGCCGTGACCTTAAAATGTGAAATAGTTTTTTTCTATTGACTACGGTTTGATCTCATGTACTTGCGTATTCATCCAACCAATAAGCTAAAGGTCGCGGTGTTGCATGGATGATGATCTATGAAGGGAAAACCCGTTCACTGGGCTGCTCGAAGAAAATGTTCTTTACACATTTTCTGCTAACCAAAATAATATTTTATAATAGCAGGATACCAGTCAAAACTAGTTCGGTATGACATGGCAGTTTGGCTGTAACAGTTTCTTGGCAAGCATAAATGTTTTGTTTTTTTGCTAACACGTAAAACGGTATGTCTGCTGCGCCACCCAAACCCTCCACTGGCGAAGAAAACATAATGAATTATTTAATTACACCACAACATAAATAATATTTGACATGTCTTAGTTAACAATAATACCCACAACAACAATAATTATGGAAACGTCATATGGTTTCATCTCAGATCGAAAAAATCTGCTAAGACCTCTAACAAAATTTATAATAAAACAATGAATTAAAAGAACAAATGAAAAAGTGATGAGGCCATAAACTGAAGACAAATGATAGTTGTAATTGTATAGTCTTACAGGGATGAAGACGGGAGGAAGAAGGGAAAGACCAGGGCCTAATTTCATAGAGCTCCTTAAGCAGACAAATTATCACACGCATGATAACTCGGGTTGGATTCGAACCCACGACCCTTGCAATTCTAGAGCAGTGTCCTACCAACTAGACTACCGAGAATGCCCGATGGCTAGAGGCAGTTTCGAATCCTATGTTTTGGCAGCGGGTACCGCAACGATATAATAGATGTTAAACTTGCATAAACCGATGTGTGTTAGCACTGTACTCAGTACTTTCCCGAGTCCTGTGAAAAAATATCACAGGCATATTACTTGGGTGGAATTCGAACCCACGACCCTCGATGTTGGATAAACGTACACAGTGACATGAGTTTTCCATATGATGCCCAAACAGTTCATTCCTGTCAAGTCCGCTGTATCTTGCGATGAGGCTGTGCTGATGCGCAAGACCGTATAGAGTAGTCTCGCGGCAGCCATATTATTGTTTAACACCACATGCTAGGCTAATGGTCTATTCATTCTCAAACTCGTCTGTGCGAGTACAACAAAAGCAACGCTTAAATGTCTTCCAAGCGCTAATTCGGTAATTTGTCTGTTTTCTGGCATCTTCACTTGTCTGAGCCCTGCAAGGCCTTGTTGGTTGGTACTCTTCATTTATCCGAGGTGTGTGATCTTGATGATGACGAACAGTTGGTGTGGCTGGTGTTGGAACAGTTGGTGTCGGATAGGCGTACTTATAAGAAGTATCTACCGTTGACTGATATTTCGGAGCTGCTCTTGGCTGTACAAAATGTTGTGATAGACTACCTGTATTTGGAACAGATTGGGCGGAAGGCATGCGGGCGGGAACGGGTAAATGCAATCGACCCTGTCTGCAAGCCTCGGTGGACTGAACATTGCTCCGAACGGATTTATTTTTGTACAAAATCCAGATCGTCACATCGCAGTTTCGCATTGGTCTGAAATCAAGGTGGTGACTGAATTCTCTAATCGTGTGTGAATGTTGACCAAATGGCAAAGTTTGCTTGCCACAAAGGTCAAACACAACTTTAAGACCGGCGGGTAAAGCGAAATTATTTAAGAAAGATTTGTCCCAGTGTGTATTGTCAATGTACAGTACATACGTGCCCCCTTTCAACGCGCGAAGAATAGCTCGAAGGCGGTCACCTCGTCTTTGATCCTGCCGTAAGAATGAAGCCACTGCCGAGAAAGATTTCACGAAAGTCAGCAAGTGGGCCTTTCCAACAAAGCGTAGAATGTCATCTTGCAGCGCTGCCGTGTTAACAAGATCACATTTACGGTAGGTTACGTCAAATGTTTCAGGCAGTTGGTCGTAGACTGACCCCCAAGTATGCTTCCAGTTAGGGTACAGATCCAAAACCACACAAGTAAGTGAGGGTGGAAATAAAGCTGCGTCCGTAAGGAATCTGGTCAGCCCAACAAGATCCGATCCAGGACCACCACCTATGCTGCAGACGTTCAGACTACTCTTATTTTGCCAATTTTTCGAGATATCAGCTTGGATTTGTTGAAGCGAGTAGTGGACTAGATGGCAGTGCTGCATGAAATACACAAACACGTAAGCGCAACGGTTACCCGCATCGTTCCAGTCAGATCGGGAGCCAGACGTGGTTTGATTCAGTGCCGTTTTGTATAACTTTGTGATGTTTCTCAGAGACTCCTTCACGTCGTCAAACTTAGATTCTCGATCTTGGTATTCGACCTGATCTAAAAGAGGGTTCAGTGCACTGGCCAAAACACGTCTGAAGTAGTTAGCGGCTGCTTCGGTCTCGGGTGTGTGGTTATTCTCGGTCTCCATGACTATTCACGGTGCACCTACAAACAGACATTATCTGATGTTTATTACAAATCATTATAATGATGGTGTTAAAACAGTGTTTAGAGTTTAAACACATTTCTTGAATACCCACTTTTTAAACATGTTTAAATGACAAACATGTTTTTCATTTTGACACCTGCCTTACTTGGTTTGTAGTAAAAACACACAACCCTCTAAACATGTTTTAGGTTACAAACATGTGGAGAATAGTGGGTACAAAACTTATGCTTAGAATTGTGTTGAAAACTAAACACTGTGTTTGTATAACATACAATTTGTGCATTACGCTATGCAACTCATTTTTCTTCCTTTTTCAGCCACATCTTCGCAAGCGCCAACAACAGGATCGATGGATAAAACTTTTAAATGATACAATAGCACAATAATATAATTTAAACAGACAAAACATGACAGAGATTAAAATGGCGAAAAGTTCTAACATCAAAAAAATAGTTAAAACATAAGTTACACTCTGGACCCGCCCTCCCCTTTTAGATAAAACAAGAAAAGGGAAACGAACTCTTATGATCATTAATATTCGGCCGATAGTGAGGTGGAATGAGTTAACACCAAAAAATGGCAGCCACGTAAAAGAATTCGAGTCACAAAGGTCGCCTTTGCCGATTAGAATGCCGAATTCAATACAAATTTGGTGGGAAAACTCTCGTCTAATAACAAAAAAGGATGGAACGAAAATCAGCGAAAAAGAGAAAACATACTTGTTAATTAATGGTTGTGACGCTATTGAGAAACATGCGCAATACACAATTAGATTACTAATTTTCATGTCTAGCAGACTGGGGTAGATTGTTCACCATACACTTTCGGTAAACACTATTGTCCAAGTCCCACACTTCGTGTATCACAACTTATATATTAAACAACAAACCTGTGAAAATTTAGGCTCAATCGGTCATCGGAGTCGGGAGAAAATAACGGGTAAACCCACTCTTGTTTCCGCGCGTTTCGCCGTGTCATGACATGTGTTTAAAATAAATCCGTAATTCTCGCTAACGAGAATTTATATTATGTTACCGTTTTCTCAAAAAGTAAAGCATTTCATGGGCTAATATTTCAAGAGAAGTCTTTCACCATTACCTTCTGTAAACCCTGTAAACCCTGTAAATTATTTGTAAATCTGTGAACTTGTTTTTTCTGTCCTGAAAGGGTCCAATGGCTTTAATAGCAGAACTTGGTGAATAATAATTATGACTATCAGGCGCAGTGCATAAAAGGCCTACAACACTCACCTAAATGTTTTCCAACATTTTGTAACCAATCTAAATAATGTGTTTTTACCAACGTTTCTGCATAATTAATTCTGAAGACAGTAAAGGCCTAATTTATGCAAACCGAATAAACCAAACAATTTTTCAAAGGCCTACCTGTTAAAATAGTTCAGCAAACAGATGAGCCAAATCCCCCATCCCCCACACTGCGTCTGAAGTTCTCGTAGTTTTGATCAACATCAATGACATCGTGATATACGCAATACACACAAGCAATGTATAGTGAAACGCCCATCGTGGCCGTGACCTTAAAATGTGAAATAGTTTTTTTCTATTGACTACGGTTTGATCTCATGTACTTGCGTATTCATCCAACCAATAAGCTAAAGGTCGCGGTGTTGCATGGATGATGATCTATGAAGGGAAAACCCGTTCACTGGGCTGCTCGAAGAAAATGTTCTTTACACATTTTCTGCTAACCAAAATAATATTTTATAATAGCAGGATACCAGTCAAAACTAGTTCGGTATGACATGGCAGTTTGGCTGTAACAGTTTCTTGGCAAGCATAAATGTTTTGTTTTTTTGCTAACACGTAAAACGGTATGTCTGCTGCGCCACCCAAACCCTCCACTGGCGAAGAAAACATAATGAATTATTTAATTACACCACAACATAAATAATATTTGACATGTCTTAGTTAACAATAATACCCACAACAACAATAATTATGGAAACGTCATATGGTTTCATCTCAGATCGAAAATCTTTTGCTAAGACCTCTAACAAAATTTATAATAAAACAATGAATTAAAAGAACAAATGAAAAAGTGATGAGGCCATAAACTGAAGACAAATGATAGTTGTAATTGTATAGTCTTACAGGGATGAAGACGGGAGGAAGAAGGGAAAGACCAGGGCCTAATTTCATAGAGCTCCTTAAGCAGACAAATTATCACACGCATGATAACTCGGGTTGGATTCGAACCCACGACCCTTGCAATTCTAGAGCAGTGTCCTACCAACTAGACTACCGAGAATGCCCGATGGCTAGAGGCAGTTCGAATCCTATGTTTTGGCAGCGGGTACCGCAACGATATAATAGATGTTAAACTTGCATAAACCGATGTGTGTTAGCACTGTACTCAGTACTTTCCCGAGTCCTGTGAAAAAATATCACAGGCATATTACTTGGGTGGAATTCGAACCCACGACCCTCGATGTTGGATAAACGTACACAGTGACATGAGTTTTCCATATGATGCCCAAACAGTTCATTCCTGTCAAGTCCGCGTATCTCTATGTGAAATGACCGAGGTCAAAGGTGAATATACACACCTAGATCTCTATTTAAATTTTGAGACAAATAGGCCATGCCTTTTTTTTCTCTTAAATTCTTGGCGATTAATTAAGCGGCCGACTTTTGAGCCAAGCCATCCCTCTAAAATTACCACCCCCCCCCCCGAAGTCAAACTGCAAGACGCATATTTGGGAAAGGATCCACGCTTCTGAGAGCGAAATATGACAATTTTCGAGAACAAGAGCACTAGATTTCAAGTCCGAGAGATCGTTGTTATTTTATCAGCATCAGCCACGCAAAACTCTCCTCAATTTATTAGCTATAATATCAGACGCCAACTCGCAGTAGGCTAATAACGGAGAAAGCCTAAAGATGGCGCTATATCAGGAAACAATGTAATACTGTGCGTTCGATTAGCTTCCCCGGGTCAACCCCGATGTGTGGCGTTTTCTTTTTCCAGGACGAACGTGTGCAGATAATTACCCACGTTCGTCCTGGAAGAAAAAAAACCGCCACACACCGGGGTCGACCCAGGGAAGCTAAACGAACGCACCCATAGTAGACTAGTCGACATTCAACGACATTTAACGGCTTGTCAACTGGGTTTTTCCCTTTATGTGCAAGTAACACCACTGTCAAGGTTGTGTCCCTTCGTTATTGCAACAATGTGTGTGTAAGCAACGTTCAGTGTTGTGTGTGAAAAATGTAGGGAAAGTTGATTGAGTACAACAATTTCTGAGCAACATGCACATCCTGGTAACAAAGGATTTTGACTTTCAATGTCGATTAATTACATTTTTTTGATTTTTCTGAGTGCAAACAAATCTGAAGTATAACAGAAAGAATGTTATATCTGTGGTACTATAATTCAACATATGAATTGAACAACACACTAAAAATAACAGTACAATATTGATTTCAAAGGCTTACTTAATCAACACACATTTATTTTTTATTGTTCTATATTGATCTTAGATTTATAATTAAACATTCTCAAAAATTGTTGCTATAGTTTTACTGTTTAAAAAAAAAAGCTCACTAAATTTAGAATAATCATTTATTGTGTTTGTAGATCCTAATAAAACTGTGCATTGACATCTTATTAAATTGGTGCATTGCTAAAGACACTGGACACTATTGGTAATTGTCAAAGACCAATCTTCTTACTTGGTATATCTCAACATGTATAAAATAACAAACCTGTGAAAATTTGAGCTAAATTGGTCGTCAAAGTTGCGAGATAAATGAAAGAAAAAAAACACCTTGTCACGCGAAGTTGTGTGCTTTCAGATGCTTGATTTCAACACCTCAAATTCTAAATCTTAGGTCTCGAAATCAAATTCGCAGAAAATTACTTCTTTCTCGAAAACTACGTCATTTCACAGGGAGCCGTTTCTCACATTGTTTTATACTATCAACCTCTCCCCATTACTCGTTACCAAGTAAGGTTTTATGGTGATATTTATTTTGAGTAATTACCAATAGTGTCCACTGCCTTTAAACAATATTTGTCATTATTTGTAAGACCACTTTGGTTTTGTTGAAAACAAACTCTTTGGTTTTTGTTCTTCACTATAGTCTTACAATATGATATGCAGCGTGGACACCTTATTGTCAAAAAAACAATATTCTCACTTGGTGTATCCAAACATATGCATAAAGAAACAAATCTGTGAAAATGTTGACTCAATTGGTCATAGAAGTTGCAAGAGAATAATGAAAGAAAAAACACAATTCTTACACATGTTAATGTGTGTGCTTTCAGATGCCTAAAAATGGCTTCAAGCCTGAAGTCTTTTTGAGTGAGAAATTACCTCTTTCTCCAGAACTACGTTTTCTGAGCAAGGGAGTCGTTTCTCTCAATGTTCTCAGCGGCTTTTTATGCTAATAACATTTATTTTAAGTAGTTACCAATAGTGTACATTGGGTTAAAAAACAAATGTTAAATTGATAATAAAAAAAAAACCACCTGTTTAAAAACGTGTTGCCACACATCGATTTCGACTATTAATTTATGTATGATTTAAAATAAAGTCTGCTTATTTAATACATCTAAAAATCAATATTACAGATATTTATGTTTCGAATTGCACGAGTGTTGCGGAGTAGAACTATTGTTCAAAATCATCATTGTGTTTCTATATAAGGGATTACAGCTTTAGATTTAGGTAAAATATGAATGGCTACTTTCTAACACTTATTAAAAGACATTCGCAATCTCGAAAGAAATTGCTAAAAAATGCAAGTATGGCCTATAAAAACATAGTAGGTTTTAAACATTGCAGCGTTAATGAAACGGCCCTCCGTATCTTGCGATGGGGCTGTGCTGATGTGCAAGACCGTATAGAGTAGTCTAGCGGCAGCAATATTATTGCCAGATAATTACAAGAGAGCCGTTTTGCTCTCTCCGCGGCAGGCACTCAAAACTATGTGCCCCCCCCCCCACGACAGAATTACTGTGGCTGGGTTTTTTCCTGATGTGCAATACTGAATGTACAACAATACCGACACAACAAAATTGCAACAAAGAAGTATTGGATCATCTTCCAGATTACCAGGAGTCCACGGAAACGACTTCCCTTACCACATCAGCTTTAACAAAGTTATTAAGAGGCCGGACATACAAATTATAAACAATATAGGCCTATTTATATACACGTTTCTTACTAAATTTAAAATTGAACAAAAATACTTGTCTTCAGCCCTTAACGACTTATCCACAAGTCTCTAGATACACGACATGTTACCGGATTGTCCACAAGTCTATAGTTAGTTAGTTATTCGTTATTTCACCCACAGAGGGAACTACTGGGGCTGGGTTTTACCTAACCCTATTATAGGACTATTCCTCTGTATTACACCGTAATACAATACGAAAGTGTAAGACCACCAGGGCTATAGGTTTTACCCTGATGTGCAAGTGCAACAAAATAACATTTCTTGTAAAGGTTGTTTGTTTGCTACTGTTTCGTTTCAATCGTAGCATTGTGTATGCAACGTTTTGTTTGGCCTGTAGGCCTTAACGATGAAAAAAGGTATTTGACTACCTTTCAGATCAGGTGAAACGAGACCGGAGACATGCGAATTGAAAACAACTATGAATTTATGATTCTTACTTAATTCAAAATAGAGTAAAATGTTTATCTTCAGCCCTTATTGATAGGGCAGTCAGATCCACTTTATTTTCTTATAAATGTCGAATCAGAAGAAGTTTTTAGTTGATATGCCTTCGATTCGTATCATTTAACTTTTGCATCCAATGTAAAGTGGACGTGGATCATGAGAAGATGACAATTTGCACAATAAGCAAGCTATTTAACACCACATGCTAGGCTATTGGTCTATGAATAACTTAATGTTCTCTCCTAATTGCTTAATGTATCTGTGCAACAAAAACAACAACAAACGCAACGCTTAAATAACTTCCAAGCGCTATTTCGGTCATTTATCTGCCTTCGCATGGTATCTTCACTTGTCTGAGCCCTGCAAGGCCTTGTTGGTTGGTACACTTCATTTATCTGAGGTCTGTGATCTTGATGATGACGAACAGTTGGTGTGGCTGGTGTTGGATTAACAGTTGGTGTCGGATAGGCGTACTTATAAGAAGTATCTACCGTTGGCAGAAATTTTGGAGCTGCTATTGGCTTTACAAAATGTTGTGATAGACTACCTGTGTTTGGAACAGATTGGGCGGAAGGCATGCGGGCGGGAACGGGTCTAAACTCTTGACTTAGTGCGTGTGCGTTAATACAACAATGCCCTCGACCTTGTCTACTACAAGCCTCGGTGGACTGAACATTGCTCCGAACGGATTTATTTTTGTACAAAATCCAGATCGTCACATCGCAGTTTCGCATTGGTCTGAAATCAAGGTGGTGACTGAATTCTCTAATCGTGTGTGAATGTTGACCAAATGGCAAAGTTTGCTTGCCACAAAGGTCAAACACAACTTTAAGACCGGCTGGTAAAGCGAAATTATTTAAGAAAGATTTGTCCCAGTGTGTATTGTCAATGTAAAGTACATACGTGCCCCCTTTCAACGCGCGAAGAATAGCTCGAAGGCGGTCACCTCGTCTTTGATCCTGCCGTAAGAATGAAGCCACTGCCGAGAAAGATTTCACGAAAGTCAGCAAGTGGGCCTTTCCAACAAAGCGTAGAATGTCATCTTGCAGCGCTGCCGTGTTAACAAGATCACATTTACGGTAGGTTACGTCAAATGTTTCAGGCAGTTGGTCGTAGACTGACCCCCAAGTATGCTTCCAGTTAGGGTACAGATCCAAAACCACACAAGTAAGTGAGGGTGGAAATAAAGCTGCGTCCGTAAGGAATCTGGTCAGCCCAACAAGATCCGATCCAGGACCACCACCTATGCTGCAGACGTTCAGACTACTCTTATTTTGCCAATTTTTCGAGATATCAGCTTGGATTTGTTGAAGCGAGTAGTGGACTAGATGGCAGTGCTGCATGAAATACACAAACACGTAAGCGCAACGGTTACCCGCATCGTTCCAGTCAGATCGGGAGCCAGACGTGGTTTGATTCAGTGCCGTTTTGTATAACTTTGTGATGTTTCTCAGAGACTCCTTCACGTCGTCAAACTTAGATTCTCGATCTTGGTATTCGACCTGATCTAAAAGAGGGTTCAGTGCACTGGCCAAAACACGTCTGAAGTAGTTAGCGGCTGCTTCGGTCTCGGGTGTGTGGTTATTCTCGATCTCCATGACTATTCACGGTGCACCTACAAACAGACATTATCTGATGTTTATTACAAATCATTATAATGATGGTGTTAAAACAGTGTTTAGAGTTTAAACACATTTCTTGTATACCCACTTTTTAAACATGTTTAAATGACAAACATGTTTTTCATTTTGACACCTGCTTATACTTGGTTTGTAGGATTCAAAAACACACAAAGCTCTATACACATGTTTTAGGTTACAAACATGTGGTGGGTACAAAACTTATGCTTAGAATTGTGTTGAAAATAAGATATTAAAATTTTTGCATTACGTTATGCAACTCTTGTTTCTTCTTTTTTCCAGCCATATCCAACAGCGCAGGCGCCAACAACAGGATCGATGGATGTAAAAAAAAAAAAAAAAAAAAAAAAAAAAGAGAAAAAAAACACACAATAAAATTATTTAAACAGACAAAACCACTTCCAGGTGACTTTAAAACATAACACCCTGGACCCGCCCTCCCCTTAGATAAAACAAGACAAGAGAGACGAACTCTTATGATCATAACATTCGGCCGATAGTGAGGTGGATTGAACTATACACAAAATAAATGGCAGCCATGTAAAAGAATTCGAGTCGCCTTTGCCGATTAGAATGCCGAACTCAATGAACATTTGGTGGGAAAACTCTCGTCTATTTTTCCAACTTACTGGTCGGACTTGTTGTAGGGAGACGTACACGAGATAGCAATGATGCGTGAAGTAGAGAAAGAAATAAGCGCATCGTTTAGCAGCATCATTCCAGTTTGACCTTTCAAATTGACTAGGTCGACATAGCCCCTTCCTGTATAGTAAAGATATGCTTCTTAATGAAGTTTTGACCGAATCAAGTCTCAATGAGGGTGCTGGATCAGGGACCTGCTCGAGAAGATCGTTAAAAACCTTCCCCAATAACTCACGGAAACAGACTGCAGCCTGCATTGCCTGGTGAGAGGTAGCCATGATGAAGAGTCTGTGTAATGGTCTCCAGTCGCTCTTTCCGATACACTGCAAGAGAGTATAATTTGGCCAAGTTGAGAAACAAAATGATCGCCCCCCTCCCTCATCCTTTTTTGAGGCCGCACCCTTTTTTTGTTCGATAATTTTTTCCCAACAAAAAAGACAACATTTCGGTGTATTTCTCAATAAACAAGAACTTGTAACTGCATTAAAGACACTGGACACTATTGGTAATTGTCAAAGTCTAGTCTTCTCACTTAGTGTATCTCAACGTATGCATACATTAACAAACCTGTTTGCGAGATATTAATGAAAGAAAAAAAAACACCCTTGTCGCATATGGTAACAGTACACGAATGCTTTCATATGCTTGATTTCGAGACCTCAAATTCTAAATCTGAGGTCTCGAAATCAAATTCGTGGAAAATTACTTCTTTCTCGAAAACAATACGTCACTTCAGAGGGAGCCGTTTCTCACAATGTTTTATACTGTCAACCTCTCCCCATTACTCGTAATCAAGAAAGGTTTATGATAATCAATGCACTGAACGGCATTGTTGCAATCATTTGAGTAACAGCTATGTTGACCAGTGCACAGTAGGCCCATATATACATCACTATTTATCAGAACTATAGTATTCTTTAACACCTTTCCATAAATATATCATACATTGTCAAGTCAAATTATTTTGATAAACTATACGATCAAGTGTTTTTGGAATTATTGTTCAAACCCTGACCCGGCTGATCCTGACTGTCTCGAAGTCACAATCATATCTAGACCTATAACTTACCCTTTGAATGTTCCTTAATTAAACACTGCAGGATGGTTTGGTTTTTAAACCGACGGACTCAACACTCGATCTATACATGTAGATGTACCGGAAGACAAAACAAATTCACGCTGCTATATTTCTCATGGCGTGTGTGACTGCGGGGAAAACCATTATTATAGCCTTGGTTCAGGTCTGATACTGTGGTTATTTCTTTGCATCAGCCACGCAGAATTACCGCAGATTTGCTACCACGCGCTCTATAAGTCTCCGGAGGGATCGGCTATTAGGACGACTAAAAACCACCATCAACGACTTGGAACCAAGTCTAGGAAAACAAACATATCATTATCAACCCCGCCAACCCCACGACCTCATCGGGTACGGAAGCCGAAAATTGCCAAAATCGATTGTCCCCCCCCCGCAAGAGTTTGCCGTAAACATTTTAAAATAGTTATATATGTGTGATGTGTATACAAGATAGACAACCTTTTGCATATTGTGAAAAGGCAAAACAATCATAAACCAACCCCTTCAGTTAAAGACACTGGACACCTTTGGTAATTATCAGAGACCAATCTTCTCAGTTGGTATATCTCAACATATGCACAAAATAACAAACCTGTGAAAATTTGAGCTCAATTGATCGTCGAAGTTGCGAGATAACTATGAAAGAAAAAACACCCCTGTCACACGAAGTTGCTTTCAGATGCTTGATTTCGAGACCTCAAAAGTCTAATAATGAGGTCTCGAAATCAAATTCGTGGACAATTATTTCTTTCTTGAAAACTACGTCACTTCAATGGGAGCCGCTTCTCACAATGTGTTTATCAACAGCTCTCCATTACGCGTTACTATAAGTAAGGTGCTGTGCTAATAATTATTTTTTAGTAATTACTACTTGTACGTGTTCACTGCCTTTAAAACACCCCAAATGTGTACGTATACATAATGTCATCTTTAAATGTCGCATTATTGTCCTAATGGTATGATCTGTATTGGCAACTGGGAAAGGGATCTTTGAACAGGTTAGAGTTTAAAATACACATTAACGAATCTCAATCATGGCATTCTAATAATAAATAAAACATTCCATTAAATATTAATGAATACATACGCTAGATTTGGGGGCTTAAGTGTTCATTCATATCATTATTTTATCAATCTATTTTGTCTTGTCAAATGTTTTTTTATCAAGCAACATTTTGTATGATTTAAAAAAAAAGTTTTTAAAGGCCAAAGTTCTAGTTTTGCAAAAGAGTACGATCTACACAATATTTCATAGTAGACAGAGTAAACTATGTGGCAATCGATGCTACGATTTTAAAAGATTAAATTAAAAAGAAATATATATATATAATATGGACTTTTCCCCCTTGTGCTGACACATAAACCCACATCTTTAGATGGCTTTCCTGTTGGTGCATTGTTTGAGAATAAAAAAAACGATTAACACATGTGACAAGTCCGACAATGAATTATCCATTGACTAATATGAAGTTCAAACAACAGGAAGCTATTGCACATTTCTCATCGAATTTAGGGTATTCCCCTGTAAGGGTCATTGGCGTTAACTGTAAACAGGGTACGGAGTTCTGCAAAGGTCACGATGCAGAGTCATTGTACGGTTGTGTTAAAGGCACGGACACTATTTATTTATTACAAAATAATTGTTAGCATAAAACCTTACTGTATTATGAGCAATGGAGAGATGTTGATAGTAATAAACAATGTGAGAAAACGGCCCCTCTGAAGTAATTTAGAAAGAGGCAATTTCTCACTGTTTGCATCTGAATGCGCACTAATTTTGTGCAACACGGGTGTTTTTTCTTAAATTATTCTTATGCAACTTCGATGACCAACTGAGTCCGATGTTTTTACATATTTGTTATTTTTATGCATAAAATGTTGCCGTGTGCCGTTAAACTCTAAATGGCAGCCATGTAAAAGAATTCGAGTCGCCTTTGCCGATTAGAATGCCGAACTCAATGAACATTTGGTGGGAAAACTCTCGTCTAATAACAACAAAAAAAGGACCGAACGAAAATCAGCGAAAAAAGAAAAAACACACTTGTTAATTATTAATGGTTGTTACGCTATTGAGGAACATACGCATTGTCTCAATACACAACTAAATTATTAATGTTCATGTCTTGCAGACTGGGGTAGCATATTAATGTTCAGCATCAATTGCAGAACTAGTGTCAATATTATGACTATCAGGCGCAGTGCATAATAACAGTCACCTAAATGTTTTCCAACCCAGGTCGAAATTCCAGTTGAACCTAGTTAAACTGGGTTTAACTGGAACTAATTGAAACCAGTTGATAAACTAGTTAAACACAGTTAAAACCGGTTTAATATGGAAAATGGACAGAAACCAACTGGTTTATAATTTCAACCTAGTTGAACACAGTTAAACCTAGTCCAATCCAGTTGGTTAATATGGAAAATGGACGAGTTTGGTCACTTTCCAGTTTAACCAGTTGACCCCAGTTAACTAGGTTCAACTGGAATTTTGACCAGGGAACATACTTGTGTTTTGTGACAAATCTAAATAATGTTTTTCTACCAACGTTTCCGCATCATTAATCCTGAAGACAGTAAAGGCCTATTTTATGCAAACCATTATGGAGAGATTGGCAAACAGAGTAAACACATTTTTCGGAAGTCAGAAATTATAGATGTTTTGACACAATCCTGCTGATTTTATGTAGGCCTACTATAGGTTGTCTCCCTTTCTTTTAAAAGCAACCAAACCGAATAAACCAAACAATTTTTCAAAGGTCTACCTCTTAAAATAGTTCCGCAGACAGATGAGCCGAATCCCTCACACGTGTGCACAGAATGATGGCTGTTCCTTTTGCGTCTGAAGTTCTCGTAGTATATTGATCAACACCAATGATTGTGATACGCAATACACAAGCCATGAATAGTGAAATGACTTTCGTGACCGTGCACTTTACCTAACACTGTGAAACAGCCTTTTCTATTGGTTACGGTTTCTTGCAGTGTACTTGTGCACCTAGTTACGATTAACCAATCATCAATCGTCACGTATGCATGTAGGGTGAACATGACTGTGTGCAACATGAATGTGTTATAGTATCCATCAACCAATAAGCTAAAATGTATTGCGTAGATGATGGGCTGGGATGGGAAAACCCGTTCACTGAGCTGTTCGCAGAAAATAAGGTATTGCATATGACGATCTATGAAGGGAAAATCCGTTCACTGAGCTGCTCGAAGGAAATGTTGTTCACACATTTTCTGCTAACCAAAAAAATATTTTATAATAGCAGGATACCAGTCAAAACTAGTTCGATATGATATAGTAGCTTGGCTGTATGAGTTTTAATGGCAAGCGTAATTCCTAACACGTAAAACGGTATAATATCTGCTGCGCCACCCCAAACCCGCCACTTGAGAAGAAAACATAATGAACTACTTAGTTACACCTCAACATAAATGTTATTTGACATGTCTAAGTCAACAATAATACCCAAACAGCAATAATATGGACACGTCATATGGTTTATTCTCAGATCGAAAAAATGTGCCAAGACCTCTAACAAAATTTATAACGAAACAATGAAATTAATGAACAGTTGATAAAGTGATGAGGCCAAAAACTGAAGACAAAATGATAGCTGTAATTATATAGTCCTACACGGATGAAGACGGGAGGAAGAACGGACAGACCAGGACCCAATTTCATAGAGCTGCCTAAGCAGGAAAAGTTGCTAATCGCAACAAAATTTTGCTTACCAGAATAAGGTTACCAGCCAAACTACAATGCCAGGTGTACAATTTGTGTCTGATCCTGCTCATTTCTGCTTAGCAGAAACACTTTAAGCAGAGTTTCCTGCTTAAGCAGCTTTATAAAATAGGGCCTTGGTCTAAATAAAGGTTGGAGAGTCGTGGCCAAGTGATCTAAGGCAGTCGAATCAAGTTCTGTATAAATGTACATGGGTTTGAATCCTAGCCTATTTGTGACACTTGTGTCACATAATTGCTTCTCTCCGTCCAGGAGTACAAATGGGTACCAACGAGAGTTGGTGACTTACCCTGGCTCGCATGATGTAAGGGGAATACTTCCAGTCGTTTTTAAGCCAAGTAGTATAAATACAGGCCTGTGCCCTTAGCTCGAGACGAAATTAAAGCAGCAGCATTCTTATAAACAAGAGAGATGTATAACAATATTTCCCTGCACTTTAAATGCCGAACCACTTTGTGTTGATAATTTGTGTTACTTGCTCTCCCCTTTATGTCTCCCATCCCCCTTTTTTTTTGGGGGGGGGATGTTTTGTTTTTTTGTCTGCTTAATTTAATTTATTTCAGCGTAAGTTTTCAGCGTAAGTTTAAACACAAGTATGGCTGATTTATAGTTTAAGCTATATAAAACAAACACTTTGAGAAATACAAGTCCTTAAAAGTAAAACAAGTTGTTTTATATAAGATCATATTATATAATTCATGTGTCCTTTATAGAACTCTTGCAAAACCCTCTTGAATGGGATAATTCATAATTACTATTAGCGTATAATTTTAAATGCATGTTTTAAAAGCAACAAATGACATTCAAAATGTTGATAAGCATACCTCAACGATTTAAAATAATTGAGAAATAGGCCCCCTATATGTTCTTTAAAAAGCAATTCACGTGTTGGATGGTGATTTAGGTTCAAACAATCTATGTTTCAGGTGGAAAATGTAAGCATGTACAATGTACATCCATATTTATCGGAACTGCCTCAACACATAAGAAAAAAAACCAAAAACAACAATACCAGCCACAAGCAGGATAGCCTGTCCCGTTGTAGGCCGGTTTAAAGGCTGGTAAGGAGGGTCATCTTCCTGCAAAGCAGCCCTCCGGACTTTCGGTCGGGGATTGGCTTGATGCGATTCCATCCTCACATAAGGTGGTGGTGATCTAAGCAATGTATTGAAATAGGTTGATCGCCGATCAGAAGCATCAAAGGTGTCTGGGTCAAACAGTTTCTTCATTTTTGCACAGGACCTTTCCGGACAGCACCTTGTGGCTGAATAGTTTTTGCGAAAAACTTTGATAATTACGTTACAGGAGCGCATGGGTTTGTAATCAAAGAGGCTACAGTAGTATGATATGAGACCGTAGTATCCGCCATGAGGAGAGCTTGCTTTGCCGCTAAAGTCAGCTACCAATTCAAAAGCATCGGAGGAGGATGCGAACACCTCCTCGAAGTCATCATCTTCGTATTCATTGTCAATAAACAACACCAAACAACCATGCTTCAGCTCATCGAGAATAGAACGCAGTAGTTCTCTTCGATATGGGGCGGTTCGGAAGAACGCTGATACAGCAGAGTAGGATTTCACAAGGGTCAGCAGATCTACATCTCTGATGAAACTGAGGACATCACTTGGAAGTATTGTGTCTCTGACGAGGTCGCATCTCTTGTAGGTCACATGGAAATCATCTGGTAGATTTGGGTAAATAGCATCCCAAGTGAGTTTCCAGTTGGGAAACAAATCCAGAACAAGGCATTGGAGAAGCGAAGAAGGGAACCTGTTTGCATCTCGAAGGAATTTAGTGACACCCACTAAGTCTGAACCTGGCCCACCACCAATACTACAAACCTTCATCATGCTCTTATTTTTCCAACTTACTGGCCGGACTTGTTGTAGGGAGACGTACACGAGATAGCAATGATGCGTGAAGTAGAGGAAGAAATAAGCGCATCGTTTAGCAGCATCATTCCAGTTTGACCTTTCAGATTGACTAGGTCGACATAGCCCCTTCCTGTATAGTAAAGATATGCTTCTTAATGAAGTTTTGACCGAATCAAGTCTCAATGAGGGTGCTGGATCAGGGACCTGCTCGAGAAGATCGTTAAAAACCTTCCCCAATAACTCACGGAAACAGACTGCAGCCTGCATTGCCTGGTGAGAGGTAGCCATGATGAAGAGTCTGTGTAATGGTCTCCAGTCGCTCTTTCCGATACACTGCAAGAGAGTATAATTTGGCCAAGTTGAGAAACAAAATGATCGCCCCCCCCTCCCTCATCCTTTTTTGAGGCCGCACCCTTTTTTTGTTCGATAATTTTTTCCCAACAAAAAAGACAACATTTCGGTGTATTTCTCAATAAACAAGAACTTGTAACTGCATTAAAGACACTGGACACTATTGGTAATTGTCAAAGTCTAGTCTTCTCACTTAGTGTATCTCAACGTATGCATACATTAACAAACCTGTTTGCGAGATATTAATGAAAGAAAAAAAAACACCCTTGTCGCATATGGTAACAGTACACGAATGCTTTCATATGCTTGATTTCGAGACCTCAAATTCTAAATCTGAGGTCTCGAAATCAAATTCGTGGAAAATTACTTCTTTCTCGAAAACAATACGTCACTTCAGAGGGAGCCGTTTCTCACAATGTTTTATACTGTCAACCTCTCCCCATTACTCGTAATCAAGAAAGGTTTATGATAATCAATGCACTGAACGGCATTGTTGTAATCATTTGAGTAACAGCTATGTTGACCAGTGCACAGTAGGCCCATATATACATCACTATTTATCAGAACTATAGTATTCTTTAACACCTTTCCATAAATATATCATACATTGTCAAGTCAAATTATTTTGATAAACTATACGATCAAGTGTTTTTGGAATTATTGTTCAAACCCTGACCCGGCTGATCCTGACTGTCTCGAAGTCACAATCATATATAGACCTATAACTTACCCTTTGAATGTTCCTTAATTAAACACTGCAGGATGGTTTGGTTTTTAAACCGACGGACTCAACACTCGATCTATACATGTAGATGTACCGGAAGACAAAACAAATTCACGCTGCTATATTTCTCATGGCGTGTGTGACTGCGGGGAAAACCATTATTATAGCCTTGGTTCAGGTCTGATACTGTGGTTATTTCTTTGCATCAGCCACGCAGAATTACCGCAGATTTGCTACCACGCGCTCTATAAGTCTCCGGAGGGATCGGCTATTAGGACGACTAAAAACCACCATCAACGACTTGGAACCAAGTCTAGGAAAAACAACATATCATTATCAACCCCGCCAACCCCACGACCTCATCGGGTACGGAAGCCGAAAATTGCCAAAATCGATTGTCCCCCCCCCGCAAGAGTTTGCCGTAAACATTTTAAAATAGTTATATACTATGTGTGATGTGTATACAAGATAGACAACCTTTTGCATATTGTGAAAAGGCAAAACAATCATAAACCAACCCCTTCAGTTAAAGACACTGGACACCTTTGGTAATTATCAGAGACCAATCTTCTCAGTTGGTATATCTCAACATATGCACAAAATAACAAACCTGTGAAAATTTGAGCTCAATTGATCGTCGAAGTTGCGAGATAACTATGAAAGAAAAAACACCCCTGTCACACGAAGTTGCTTTCAGATGCTTGATTTCGAGACCTCAAAAGTCTAATAATGAGGTCTCGAAATCAAATTCGTGGACAATTATTTCTTTCTTGAAAACTACGTCACTTCAATGGGAGCCGCTTCTCAGAATGTGTTTATCAACAGCTCTCCATTACGCGTTACTAAGTAAGGTGCTGTGATAATAATTATTTTTTAGTAATTACTACTTGTACGTGTTCACTGCCTTTAAAACACCGCCAAATGTGTACGTATACATAATGTCATCTTTAAATGTCGCATTATTGTCCTAATGGTATGATCTGTATTGGCAACTGGGAAAGGGATCTTTGAACAGGTTAAAGTTTAAAATACACATTAACGAATCTCAATCATGGCATTCTAATAATAAATAAAACATTCCATTAAATATTAATGAATACATACGCTAGATTTGGGGGCTTAAGTGTTCATTCATATCATTATTTTATCAATCTATTTTGTCTTGTCAAATGTTTTTTATCAAGCAACATTTTGTATGATTTAAAAAAAAAAGTTTTTTAAGGCTAAAGTTCTAGTTTTGCAAAAGAGTACGATCTACACAATATTTCATAGTAGACAGAGTAAACTATGTGGAAATCGATGCTACGATTTTAACAGATTAAATTAAAAAGAAATATATATATTTAATATGGACTTTTCCCCCTTGTGCTGACACATAAACCCACATCTTTAGTTGGCTTTGAGAATACAAAAACGAATAACACATGTGACAAGTCCGACAATGAATTATCCATTGACTAATATGAAGTTCAAACAACAGGAAGCTATTGCACATTTCTCATCGAATTTAGGGTATTCCCCTGTAAGGGTCCTTGGCGTTAACTGTAAACAGGGTACGGAGTTCTGCAAAGGTCTCATTGTACTCATTGCAGAGTCATTGTACGGTTGTGTTAAAGGCACGGACACTATTTATTTATTACAAAATAATTGTTAGCATAAAACCTTACTTTATTATGAGCAATGGAGAGATGTTGATAGTATAAAACAATGTGAGAAAACGGCCCCTCTGAAGTAATTTAGAAAGAGGCAATTTCTCACTGTTTGCATCTGAATGCGCACTAATTTTGTGCAACACAGGTGTTTTTTCTTAAATAATTCTTATGCAACTTCGATGACCAACTGAGTCCGATGTTTTTACAGATTTGTTATTTTTATGCATAAAATGTTGCCGTGTGCCGTTAAACTCTGAATGAGAACACTCAACACAGGCTCACATGAAGTAGGCTAACATAGACCATTAGACGTATGTTGTTGAAACTTTGAGTTAAAGGAAGTGGACACTATTGGTAATTATTAGCACAAAACCTTTCTTGGTAACGAGCAATGGGGAGAGGTTGATAGTATAACACATTCTGAGAAACGGCTCTCTCTGAAGTAACAAGAAGTTTTCGAGAAAGAAGTAATTTTCCACGAATTTGATTTCGAGACCTCAGGTTTAGAATTAGAGGTCTCGAAATCAAGCATCTGAAAGCACACAACTTCGTGTGACAAGGGTGTTTTTTCTTTCATTATTATCTCGCAACGTTGACGACCGATCGAGCTCAAATGTTCACAGGTTTGATATTTTATGCATATGTTGAGATAAACCAAGTGAGAAGACTGGTCTTTGACAATTACCAAAAGTGTCCATGTTCGTCAAAACAATTACCAAAAAAGAACATTACAATAGGCCTAACCATATGTGGTGCCGGCTAGTGTTTTTGGTGGCGTACCGATCATCATGAGAGAAATGATGCACATCATAATGTGAAACATTATGTTAATGTTTAACCCACTTCACCAGCCCACTCATCTGCAGATGATGAAGCATTATTAGCACTGCATAAATTATCCTTATAATGGTTTGCATAGGATGTGACAAAGACTCGCTCTATGTGTATTTCATGTAAGGGGATCTCCCTCCAAAGCCACAATCAACAATACTTGGTTTTTAAATGACTTATTTCCCGTCAGCAAAAACTGTTACGATTGTCAGGCCTCAATTGTCCATCATTCTGTAACATCCCGACGGTACAGTGGTAAGTAACACTTCTATGTTTATCAAGATATCCCAATACATTATTTAAACAAATTAAAATGTCAATAAAATTAGATTAACCATTTGACAACAAGGTGTTGATTTTTTAGAGGTACAATTTAAAAACTAGAAAATTTGGGAAATTGTAGCAAGAAGCTTAGGGTTTTCTTACCCGTGGAAACAGAGCAGACGGCTATGACACAGGATAAATTAAGTCGGCTGGATATCAAGTGCATTATCCCAATACATCATTTCAACAAATTAAAATGTCAGTATAACTAGATTAATCATTTGAAAACAGATTTATAATGTGGGATTTTTTTACAATAGATGATAACTTACTCACAGAGGTACAATTTTAACATTCGAAAATTTGGTAAAATGTAGCAAGAAGGATTTTCTTTACCATGGAAACGGAGCAGCCATTACGGCTATGACACATACAAGATAACTTAAAGCCATCGGACACTTTCGGTATAAGTGATATAAAAAATAACAATTCTGTGAAATTTAGGCTCAATCGTTCATCGGAGACGGGAGCAAATAACGGGGAAAACACACCCTTGTTTCCGCACGTTTCGCCGTGTCATGACATGTGTTTAAAATAAATACGTAATGCTCGACAACGAGAATTTGTAATTGTTTTAATGTTTTCTCGAAAAGTAAAGCATTTCATGGAATAATATTCCAAAAGAAGTCTTTCACCATTACCTTCTGTAAACCCTGTAAGTTATTTGTAAATATGTGAACCTTTTTTGTTTTGTGCCGAAAGTGTATAATGGCTTTAAAGGAACACGTTGCCTTGGATCGACCGAGTTGGTCTTTGAAAAGCGTTTGAACCGTTTGTTATAAAATGCATACGATTAGAAAGATATTGCATGCTATAGAATAGGATAGATTTTTCGTTGTATAATGCTAAAATCATTCATCAATGAAACATTGATTCGTATACATTCATTCATTATTATAATACTCAAACATGTGTGTATTTCTTACTGCAGATAGGTGGAAATCATGAATGCTTCAATTCAAAGTATGGTGATACCAGATAAGCTGTTTTGCCTCTGGACTCCTGAGTCCAAGAAGGCAGCAGGATACTTCCGTAGTCTCCTCACAAAGACACTGGGAGCTCTTCTTATAAAGGTGAAGAACCAACAACCACACCAACAGGTTACCAACTCACTGAGAAGTATATCAGCCACCTACCGGTCCAAGCTGGGGTTAGCTGATGCAGCATCAAGACCCGACTGGGATGATCCTGCTAATCGTTGTGCCTATGTGTTCCTTTACTTCATGAAACACAGTCATCTTGTGTTTTTAAGTTTACAACCACTGCAGAGAGAAAGTTATTTCACGCAATGGAGCACAAATGGAAAGGATCTACGGATTTGCAGCCTTGGAGGAGGCCCGGGTTCGGAGCTGGTTGGGATGGCCGCATTTCTACGAGAAAATGATCTGTGTTCCGTCTCCAGACTGAAGTGCACCGTCCTTGAATTATTTCCAAGTTGGAAAGAAACTTGGGACAGCATCCATGAACATGTACCAGAGCTTCCAGCCGTTGAGTACATAGAGTGTGACTTGGTTCATCACTCAGAGTTGCAAGCACCTGTCGTAGACGCGGTCAAGAATGCTGACATCGTCACTATGGTCAAGACGTTTTCAACCATCTCAGCCTTCATCAGGGAAGACGGTAGAGCACAGAGGATGCAGACCATCTTCCGTGAAATGAAGAAAGGTGCTCTGCTACTCTTCATCGACAATGAGAACGCAAGCAAGAGTTGGGAGTTCCTCAACAGTTTTATTCTGACTGCTGGAATGACAACTTTATATAACTGGTCAGGTAAGACAGTCATGCCATCGAAGAAATACTCAGCAACGATAAAGAAATTCAGCAGTAAAGTGGATTTCAAACCGATGCGATTCTGTAAAATCCGAGCGGTGCTTTTACAAAAAGTGTAAGAAAGAATTTTAGTAAACCTATTGCTAAAAGTACGCAAGTTCCATATGTACCATCATGGAGGTAGAGTTAGATGGTACCATTACCAGGGAACGATACAGTAGACCCATACATTTGAACCTCAACACGATTTGTAAAACCAAACAAACCTCGAGTCTTTTCCATGCTATCTAAGCCAATTAATTAAGTGTTGTGTCCACCGACGTAGGCCTACCCATTTCTTAGTCCCCAATAGAGAAACTACTTCTCAATTAATAGATGTTAAATTTTCATCGGGGATAAAAAATATAATTTTGGGTTTACCTTACACCGATAAGTACTAGCACAGTATTTCAGTCAGCACATTCCCGAGTCATGTGAAGAACAAAATCACAGGCTTGCCACCCGAGTATCACATGCGTGTGATTTTTTTTTTTCACAGGAAAGTACCGAGTATACAGTGCTAGACACATCGGTGTAAGTGTAAAAGCAAAATTAATCTACTTTTCAATATTATTGTGCAGTAGTGGACGCTAGGTGGCAGCAGACTTCCCAGGTAAATAGACCTTATCGCAAATACCAATGCGCAAGCGCAGACTGTTGAATGAGGTGCATTGTGGGATATATATGGATCAAATTTGGATACCAGCAAGACCACAATGCACCTAATTCCAAGCTTTACGCGCGCGCCCCGGTATTTGCGAAAAGATCTATTGCCATTGTTTACATAGTTCTGAGCGTGCGCCTATGCCCGAGAACAATGGATTTTACCTGGTAAGTCTGCTGCCACCCAAGCGTCCCAAAAGTCTCTCATTAGTGAGATGTGCAATTTTAAACATTGATTGTTAGGCCAAATCTCAATCACACGTTTTTAATTCATCAATTGGGCCTCTATTATGTTTCCTTTATTTTCAACAATGCTTAATTTACACACAGTTCAGCAATTTTTTGTTTTTGCCGCGAGGTGTGTGAAGCTTTGAGTGTCGGACCGATGTTAATCTCACTTTCATATTAATTTGTTTGTTTTATACCATTTAGGCATTATGGGGAATATTTTAAATAATAAAGGAATTCGTTGCTTTTTCCTGGAACTTGACTCTTACTTTAAGGTCTTTATTCGAATAATAAAAGCATGTTGACGACTCTTTTGACGATGTGTACTTGAGTAATGAAATTTCCAAGATGAAATGGTTTAAGAGCAGTTTGGAAAAAGTCACGACAAAAACGACAATCGAAATTAACAAATAATAATGTACATTTTTGACTTTTTGTTTATGAAGCATTAGGATATGAAACTTTGCATTGTAGTATTAAGTGAGGTTTGCGGTATTAAGATGTGTAAATCTCTTTTGAGTTGGTTCTGATGAAAAGAACCGGTGGTTGACAACTCTGTCAACATTATGGTTAGGGTTGTGGGTGGGGTTGGTGTCGGTCGGGTCAGTAGGGTGGGGTGTGGTTGGGTTTGGGGTTAGGGTTATTACTCAGCCACCAGTTCTTCTTTAGCACCAGTACATCTCAACAAAGATTAACACATTGAGCTTTGCGGTAGCAAGGTGCTATCGCAAACCTCACCCATGTGAACTAACTATCAATAAATGTAGGTTAAATCAATATTATTGAGTTGTGTATTAATTTTGTGTTAATTGTTACATTCGAACCTTGTCGTGTGACAAGGTTGTTTTTTGTTTCATTATTATCTCGCAACTTCGACGACCAATTGAACTCAAATTTTCACAGGTTTGTTATTTTATGCATATTATGTTGAGATACACCAAGTGAGAAGACTGGTCTGTGACAATTACCAGTGGTGTCCAGTGTCTTTAAGCAATATTTTCTGCTAAACGCGGATCTATAAAAGTGGGCCCAGTGCTTTCACAACCGTTACCTTCAGACAACATAACCCATGCGACTAACGCAGGAGTAGGAAGTAGATTGAAGCGGTCGGTTGTCTGTTTGTTTTGAAACACAGTTGCAAAACGAGACAGAAACAAATTGACGGGCGATCTACAGAGCAGTGTAAGGTTCAAAGATAATGATGGCGAGCACAGGCAATAATAAACGCACCTATCGTATATTCATGAATAATTGATAAGCTTGTCGGGTCATAATAAACAACATCCTGCCGTGCTCTGAAAAATATTAACCGTGCATGAAACATTGTGAACTTTATTTTCAACAATGGAGTACTGTGATCCTTTGTACGTGTATACGGTTCAATCAATCGAAGCGGTAAAATATTTCGACCATGTCGTCGGCAACTATTTCGACTTCATTTTTTCGCTCGGTGTTGACACAGAAGCAATGACGGAGAGGCTTCGGCTTTGTTTTGACTCTATTTCAATTATTTACAAACAAAGCTTGCATGATACGCGTGTCAGTAGACCCGACTGGAGCGACAGTGGTTACCGATGCGCCTACGTATACCGTTTTTTTCACCATTCACTGCCATCTTGCCTATATCGAAGCTTGCAGCTGTCACTGCTGTACTCCGGGTATCTTCTCCGGGTAAGCTGGGGGTGGAACCCCGTACTTTCTATCTGCTGTATCGGGGGTGGACCCGAGACAGTTCACCACTGTTTCAAGCGTCCCGTGTGGAATGCACGATAATCGATTTGTTCCAAGAATGGGAAAATAGCTGGAGAACAATGACTACTGCAAATCCGAATGACTTTCAACTTCACAAAATGACATATATGCCAGGTAATATATTATGGACAGACAGTTCGCTGAGTCCACGTGGTCTTTTTGCTGTTCGATCAGCTCATATCATCACTATGGTCAAGTTTTTTTCAACCGTCGCAGCTTTCTTAAGAAGAAGAAACTCTCATGGAAATCTACTTCGTGAAATCTTCCAAGAGTTGAGACCTGGTGCTTTGGTGCTTTACATCGACAATCTATATAACAATCAACATTTAGAATTCCTGGACATTGCGTATTCAAGAGGTGTCAGAGAAGTGTTGTTTGAATGGCACGGAGAAATGGTTTTGCCTGAATTTGAGCATGCGAAGTCCATAAGTAGCATCGCGAAGTCCACTGGATTTAAACCACTCCAACGCTGTACAGTGTCAATTTTGCTGTTGAGAAAACCAGATTACTGGACAGTGGTCTGAAGGGGGAGTTATAGTCGGTCGCGCGATGGTCGCGCGATGAAAATCTTGCCAAGCGATCAAAAGGCATAGCTTTTAGGCATCAGTCTTAGGATTGCGCGTAAGATTTGCGCGACCGACTATAAACCGGCCTTTAAGGCTCAGATGTAGCTTCCAAACTATCATCAACGCAAACAAAGCAAAACTTTTCTCCAGAAGACGATCAGAGCATGCAGTGATCGAAACGTCGAGTTGAAACCAACGGCTCTTTTCAGAACCACCCCAGCAGCGCATTTAGAGATTATCATTACGTGTTACCACAAACCTTTCTATCAAAAAAGCAAAAATTACTTATACTGGGCAAAATAAAACCACTATGCCACGAAATAACCTTGTCAGGAAAGTCTTTAATAACCTATGCAACTTTTTATGTGACTTAGTTTAAAAACTCCAAATATTATTTTATGCAGATCTGTGCTGTGATATGTGAGGGTACATTTTTTTAAAAGAAAATAACGGGCTATGTATTGCATAAGCATGGATAAGTATAAAACGCTTTTGGTATTAAAAATTAACCAAAGTGCAAAAACAATCTCATGCACAAAATAAAACACAACAAATGCCATATGCATTTTCTTTTGTCAGCTTTTAATTTCATGGTTAAGAGTGATTATTTAAACTGTATCATTATTCGGGGTTGAAATAGCAGAGTAAATTTTTTAAATTAAATCCCCAGTTTTTCTCCCACCCAACGTCCGTACCAATCTGTAAAAAATTAAGTGCGGTGAGCAGTTAGTGTGAAAACAAAATATTAAAGAGCATGCATGGCGAAGGCCTCGCTTATTTTGAATTTCGAATCCACTAATGGTGATTAGGGTCTTCTTTAAATTGTGTTTTCTTAACAGTGACAGCACTTAAGGGGGTTAAAATCAATTGTTTCTCCGGGACTTAAACTTTTATAAACGTTCAATGCTGCGGGAAATGTATTAATATATAGGACATAGTGAAATGACTTATTTCGTATATTTTATGTACGAGTCTAATCATACGAATTAGTAACTACTGTTTTTGTCATGTCCCACATACCATATTACATGTAGGCTACTGAAATTTCCTCAATATGTTTTCCCGTTGACCGGCTAGTTAAGTTTACTAATACTTAGTCTTAGTAGAGAAGTTTAAGAAAACAGAGCGTCACCTCAATAGTATTTTGCAGGCCCCCATTTAGACATGTTTGAAAGCCCGGCGAGGTTATTACCACTTGAAGGATGACTTAGGCCCTGAAATAAATGCGCCTCCTGTCGAGAGGCGAGGGACATTTTTCAAGATTGACGCTCGGACGTACGTGGCGTGTTTTTTATCGGATGGTGCACCCCACCAAAAAGGAGAAAACAGACCGTCGAGCTCATTGATATTTTGTAGGCCCTGAAAATATTCCATATAAGACAGATTTGAGAGCCCCCAGAAAGTGTTTCAGTGTAAAAATGTTGCCCAATTGTGACTTGGGGGTTGTTGACTTCCAGCTTGAGGTATTTTGGATGACATAGGCCCTGAAATAAATGGTCCTATTTGCTGAGAGGTGTAGGGACATTTTTCAAGATTGATGCTCGGACGTTTTGAAAATTAGACCTCAAAGGGGTGTTTTTACTTGGAGGGAGAATAACTCGACGGGCCCAGGGACTCCCCATATAAAATTGAGCAGAGAATAAAAGTTCAAGAGTCAATCAATAATTTTCCCTTTCAAGTTAAAAGCTGTAAGACTTTTAAGTATTTTTCGTGCATTTTTGAATATGTAGCATTTTGCACTGTGTGCTATAATGGGAGATTATTTGGTGGGGTGCACCCTGGATCGAAGGAGGGGGAGTAGTATCGATGGGCCTTCTGGACTCCCAAGTCATCAATGGTGCACCCTTACCCCAGGATGCCACGCCTCCGGGACTGGCGGTATTTATTGCAGCGCCCTCACTTGGTCAAGTTTACCCATGGTCGTCTCTACGGACGTTTTGACTTTTCGGGACTGCGCGAACTTATGCCACAGTTTGTTTGAAGAACTAAGACTGAGATAAGAGGGAAAACTAAACACAATAAAGGTGAGATATAGTCTGATTATTGAATGAGAATGTGTAAGGTTTAGTCCGTTCTGGATTTTTCATATTATAAATGAACCGTCGCCTAGTTTTAACGGTGTCGTATTATTAATATTATACATATAGGATGGCCTCTCCATGGGACCATGATCATGGCCGTGCAATGTGAATCCTCATTATTATGTATGCACTGCGGTCCCACACACCATGATAAACTACCGGATACCACTTTTACTTTTTTTTATTAAGGAAAGGCAGGAGCTTTTAACATGAAGTTTTTGAAATTGTTTGCATCTGTTCTTAATTTTATAGGTGCAGGAAGATGACAACTTCAATCAAGAATGAGGAGGCAATAGATTTGAGTGTCTTGTCCCCAGAATCACAGAATGCTGGAGATTTCTTTCGAGACCTCGTGAGTGAAGTTCTGCCTGAGCTCCTGAGCCATGTTGAGGGTCAATCTAACCAAGACAAAGCACACAGAGTCAAGTTTGCGCTACAAATGATCTCCAAGGCGTACAGATGTAAATTAGGAGACACAGATCCATGGTCCAGATCAGAATGGGACGACTCTGCAAACCGCTGTGCCTATGTGTTTCTGTACTACATGCAGCATTGCCACATGATGTACATGGCACTGCAGCCTTTTCTACAACCAAGCCTCTCAGGTATCATTCAAAGATGGAGGCAGATGAATCATCTGAGGGTCTGTTGCATTGGAGGTGGGCCAGCACCTGAGCTTGTGGGTCTGATGAAGTTCTTTATAGACACCAATCTGATCCCCATAGCTATGCTCAAGTGTAGCATCTTAGATGCATTTCCAAGCTGGAAGGCGGCCTGGAAAGAAATTCACAACAAACTGCCAGAGCCATTCCCCGTTGAATACTTCCGATGTGATCTTGTGAGGGATTCAACAATTGACTCCTTTGTATTGGATGCCATCAGAAAAGCTGAAATCTTAACTTTAGTCAAGTCTTTCTCAGCTGTGTTTGCCTTCATGCGAGATGATCCAGAAAAAAGTGTTCTATTTCAGGCTATTCTACGTGAGCTCAAGCCAGGAGCAGTTGTTATTTACATTGACAATGAGAAGAATAAAGAAACATGGGGATGTTTCAGCAAATATGCTAAGAATGCTGGGCTTGATATGTTGTATGAATGGCATGGTAATCCAGCCCTTCCAACCGGGGAGGACTCTGTCATCATCCAAAACTACTCCACGGCCCTGGAACTTCGCCCAATGAAATCATGTGCAGTTTCTGTTGTACTTCTTCGCAAAACCCGACCAACCTTGTCTCTCCTAGAAACCACAGAGATAAATGGACCAGCAGTTGCTCATTATCCAGGGAAGTCGAGACATTGGTACCTTGATGCCAACTCACCATGCCGTCCATTTGAAGCTCATAAGATGGGTAAACTACAAGTGGAGTGGCCTCACCATAAAGCGAATTAAACCAATGCACACGAACACACATTACAATCTTGACATGTTGCTCATTGGAAATTTCCTAGTTACATGGGCCGTGTCACACGAGGCAATTTACTGGCAACCAGTTCCAGGCAATCTCCAAGAAGAGAAGCCATTCCCATTTGAATGTTAATATTTTTCTTCTATGGATCGTGAGACAATGTTTTAAAATTGAATCATGTGCTACCAAAGTGGTCCTGTAGCAAGCACTGCAGTTGGTTGCCTCCAAGTTGCCTGTAAAAGTTGCCTCGTGTGACAAGGCCCTGATGATAAATAAGAACATATGTTTCTTAGTAGAATTGTTACTTATTATAAAAGATTAAACCAGTACTGTAATTCTTCATGTACTTATTAGTTGGGAAAAATTATTGACCTAGTCCTTTTTTTGACGAAAGACTTGGGTAACAGTGAGATTGAAAGATTCACACTTTAATTGATAAAAATGAGAATTGTTTACAACCAAACATGTCATGTTTGTCTCATATTTCTCTAAGGCAAATTCTTCATATGTCATCACAGTGTGGTTTTTGTACCATTAAAATATTGCTTTCTGTGTTGTTCAGCGTTGTAAGGTAACATTATGATAATTGTTTTTAATACAAAACTCATGAAAGTATACTGGGAGTTCATGCAAACAGTTTATGTATTTGACATGATTTACATCAAGTCCACAATCCTTATATTTTAGAATACAATTATGTCCATCATATCAACAAATCACAATAGAAAATGTAAGCTAAAGACTTTTGTGGACCTTATGCACTGGTGTCATCATGCTGCCATCTTTACACGGTTCACATGATCAGCCAATGAGTTTTCTTCTTTTGACATTTGGTAAAGGGCAACCTTCTCAAATGACATCATGCAGAAGATTTATCAAAATATATTTCATTTTCTCGATGAGGATACACCTTGATAAACAACTGATTAGAAATATTCATGTCGTTTCAGATGATTTGATCGGCACATGACTGATTTTTATCAAAATCTGAAAGCTTTACTATAAACTTACAATCATCCACAGAAATTGTTGTATAATGTTAAAGGCACTGGACACCTTTGGTAATTTTTGTCAAAGACCAGTATTCTCACTTAGTGTATCTCAACATACATGTATATGCATTAAATAACAAACCTGTGAAATGTTTTACTCAAATGGTCATCGAAGTTGCAAGAAAATAATGAAAGAAAAAAATATCCTTTTTGCACAAATTGTTCAGATGCTTTCAGATGCCTAGTAAAAGGTTTCAGGCCTGAAGTCTTTTATTATTTGAGTGAGAAATTACCCCTTTCTTAAAAACTATGTCACTTCAGAGGGAGTCGTTTCTCACAATGTTTTATACAATCAGCAGCTCTCCATTGCTTATTACCAAGTAAGTTTTTATGGTAACAATTATTTTGAGTAATTACCAATAGTGTCCATGCCTTTAAAAGAAATTGCAGTTGAAGACCCCCAACAATTATGCCCTAATAAAAATAAACACAAGATGAACCTTGTCTCAAAATGTACTGTAACATGATTGTTTTTGATTTAATAAATAATGTTGATTCAGTTAACTGGTGTGTTTCAAGTCTGTTCTGTTTTAACAATTACTTGGAAAATAACAAGACCGTTTGATTGACAATGGTGATTGCAGGAAGGGTCAGTCTCAATTTTGCTGTTGATTATGTAACCGGTGAAAATGGACCACTTGAATAAACTGAATAAAACTAATATAAATGCTGTGGGGGGGGGGGGGGAACTCGCTTTTGGAAAGCTCAATTAACCTAAATTTAACAACGCTGAGACAGGGGGGAGATGCAAAAAGTGAAACTGACTCAAGTTGTAGGTATCCTTAAGAAAAGCCCAGTTAACCTAAATTAAACAGTGCGGAGACAGGGGGATCGATGCGAAAAGTGAAACACTGACTCAAGTTGTAGATTTCCTTAAACAAAAACCAAAGAAACTATATTGATTATAAATAAATCACAAAAATGCAAAACCAGTGGTTGAAAAATAATAAAAAATAGAAATATAATAATGAAACCCATTAGATCGAAATGGGTAGACTTATGACCTAAACCTTAGATAAATATTTTTGAAACTTTAACTTCAACAAATAAAACCAAGTGAAACCTAAACCAAGAAATAACACAAATCTCAAAACAGTGCAAAAGACAGTAAAGGTGTAGCAGGTGTGCGGGAATGCGAGTATGCCAGCCGCTGATTGGTTGTCAAAGTTAGCAGGTATTTATACGCCAGCGACGTCAAGAAAGGGCACCAATCTAAAGATAGGGGACCAGGCAAACACTGGCATCCTTTAGACTAAAGAGGTCGCTCTTCAAATTATTCCAAGATGGCGACTTACATGGCAGTAGCAAAAGCTAAAAACAAGTAAGTTGGATCATGCCGTTGTACATTTATTTAATGGCCTGTGTAACAAATATTAAACGTTTTATGAAACTTATTGCTCCACTAACGCCCTCCCGTCACAATCATGATATTGATATGGTACGACTAATATAAAAACTGGCATTTAAGCAGTGCAGTGGTGGTGTATTATTTATTATAATTATATTTATACTCTATATAATTATAGTGTAATGTATAATGAATAGGGTAGATGGCCTTAGCTTTCGATCCAATCCGGACCTTCTTCAGAGGCATTATACTTTATAATTATATATATTTTTATATATATTAAATTATAATATTAATACTGTCTGTTATTTTTATATTATTGTTCATCTGTTCACAGTCATACATACTGTTCATGTTGTGTTAAACAACTTCTTCAAAACTTGACAAAAGTTCAACAATCCAATCATAATATTTTTAGGCTATCAATCATCACGGGTTGTCTTTTTTTGTGTCTTCCTACCAGCAATCCAATACTATAGGGCCTGCCTAGCTGACTATAAGTTAAATCATTATATTAATATTATGCCTTTTGTATGGGGCACCGGCACTGCACTCAGTTTTTTCGTGGAGCGCTCTCTACTACTACTACTTACTGGGTCTACCATTGGTACATTCGGGATTTGCCTTGGGTCATACTCATACAGGACACTTAAGTAGAGGCACAGTGTCCTTTTGTAGTACTAGATCAAAAGCGTGCTAATTTCTGCATGGTCTGATATTGTGCTCCTAGCGTACTTAAAAATCATCTCATATCTGCATTGTTATTGATTAATTCATAATTTGAATACATTTAATACACTAAACAAAATACATTAATCAGTCATCGTATAGATTAGTTGCGATAACGCAACCCTCCTGCCGACGGCGTTGAGGGTTACGTTATCGCAACTACGTTTAGATCATCACGTAATCGTAACCATAATGAATCTTAATTTTTTTGTCTCAGCTAGTAAAATAAGTTACATTTGATTGATGTTTCTTTTTCTCTTTTTTTCAGTCAAGACAAAGAGAATGTCCGCTGCCAAAAATGCCTGGAGATAGGTCACTGGACATACGAATGTTCAGGCAAAAGAAAATATGTGCAGCGTACTTCACGAATGTCGCACCTTAACAAGAAGATCAAGCAGGCAAAACAAGAGGCAGAGACACAGTTGGTGTAAGTCACATTCTCCGTTGTCCCATGAATCTTTCTTTCCCCCAGTCAGCATATTTAGTTCCTCGCATCAAAATGCAGTTTTAAAAATACTGAATTGCAAATTTTGTTCTTTTCGTTTGACAGCCCAATGACTGATGCTAAAGCCACAACACACACAAAGGACAAAAGGTAAAAACTAAATACAATCTCTGCTGAACTGTGGCAAGTTTCTTTCTTGAAATAAAAAATAAATAAAAAAAAGTCATGTTTCTAACTAAAGGCACCCTAACAAAATAATTGTTCACTCTTATTATTTTCCCACAATTTTATTTGCCGACAGATCTAAAAAGCGACACAGTTCAACAAGCTCTTCTTCATCAGATAGCGAGGATTCTGAGAGTGATACGTCAGACTCCTCAAGTAGTGACTCGGATAGCTCAGACTCGTCTACATCTGATGATAGTAGTGACGAATCGGATACCTCATCAAGTAGCAGTAGCAGCAGCTCAAGCAATGACAGCAGAAAAAGGGTTCCTCGCAAGAAGAGAAAACGCTGAACAATTCAAAGGCATTAGAAGAAAATGAAAAAGGCAAAATTAACATTTTTTAACTTGACTGGTGAGAGCCAACACTCCAAAAAGTGAGATTTACACATGGTTGTGCCCACAAGTTTACTATTATTTATTTTTTCTCCCTGCTATTTATATTGACCTTGTGGCATGCCATCTTGAATGGAAACTTAATAAGCCTGAAAATGTGCAGTTTGTCTTTAAACAGAGCGACTGCAAACAAGTGCAAGATTGGACCTATTTCCAGTCAACCAAATGGTTAAATCAAGGGTCATTACTTGAATTGACACCTTCCAATGTTTTTCATGTTATAGTAGTACGGTATCTAAAACAAAACCAAATTTATGTTTCATATTGTTTTGTCCAGACACTTAAACAAGACAACAGTTTCTAAAAAGTTCAACCAAAGCGTCTACATGTACATGTAGTTGTATCATGATGATTACTGGTTTTACAGATAATGGTCTCTCAATGTTATTAGAGAGGTTTCGCTGTACTCAATACACAGAAAATGGTGGAAACTATTTCACTTGTTTGTTTTAAATTTAAGTAACTATTTGGTTCAAGTCAGTTGTTGAACCTAATGTTAGGATTTTTAATTATCTGCAGTTTTTAAAGTAATTAAAAAAAATTGCTTTTATGATTTATGTTACTTATTTGTATTAGTTTTTTTTTTGTAGAGGTACCTTGTCTTCTATTCTTGAAAATGTTATGTTGCATTGTACTGTGATCCTTTATAACCATTAATATTCAATGGACCTTCCATGAACATAATGATATACATCAATACAGCTACAATGGGGAATTTGGGAGTTGAAAACTGGAACAAAGGGGAGCATTAGGTGGGTTCCGAATGAACGCTTTCTCCAGATAAGTCAAATGTTATAAGTTACTTAATAATTATCTGTAAGGTTGAGTGAATAAATTTTAAATTAAATTTCACTTGTCATGCGTTTTTCTTTATGGAATTTCACACCAAGTTTATCCTTGTTTTGAAGCAAATATCATTTAATAATTATTTTCAAAAGGCTTTATTTAAACAATACGATATTACATAAACTTGTAAGTTCACACACAGAGTAAGGGAATCTGGACGGAATATCATCAGTAAGATTACCAAGAATGCAACCGACTCTAAACTTTGGTAACCAGAAAAACGAGAATTTTTCTAACGTTGCCAATATTGGAATTCTCCGTTTTGTTTTCCATATATACACATAGAAGGAAGTTTTCCGCAATAAAACACTACAGACATTTTGTATTATTATAAAAATACCTGAATAAACACTCAAAACATTTCCATGTATCGTAAAATTTTGGACGGAATTATACGTCAGTGCGGTAATGACAAAAACTATTCAATATAAATAAATAAAGAAGTTGAAGAGAAAAAAAACTATTTGTAGATTCATTTAAAAAAGAAGTTTACAAATTAAAACCGTTAATGTTTGTACTCTCTGTGTAGCAGAAGTCTCGGCGCTTCTTCATTTTTAACAATATTATGTGCATTCACCACATATTGAGGAAAAACACGGAATTGAAAAAACAAGGTTTGTCATATCCTTGGTGCAATTATTACATTTAACAAATTGTTTCCCTAATAAATATGATTCAAACTGGCCTCTCATCTTTAGGCACACTTGATGGTATTGACCCATTTCACCTGACGTCATCATCAGAATAATCTTGGATGCGCCATTTTGGTGGTCAATGTCAACGTGTGTTATTCAGGTGACGCGGCATTTACATGTAAGCCTATTGACCACCAACATGGTGAGCGTGGCATCGTGGCAAGGGGTCAATAGCTGTTAAGACATCTGCTACGCATGGGGCGAATTCTCAAATAAAAACTTGAAAAGCCTGGGTGTTCGGCTTAAACGAAAATAGTACCTTTTCATGTGGTGTATTATAAAGCAATTTGACTCGATTAACTAATCATTCAATATCAATAATAATCCCCAAAACTTATATTTTTTCCCAATTGTTGTTAACTTGGTTCCCTTGGAACTTGATCAGCATATTCAAAGCTAGATAAGCTTTGCGACTCCCTCGTTCATAGAGGTTTAATTTCATCTGAAGCTACAAGCTTTGCAACTCCATCGTTTATAGAGGTTTAATTTCATCATTTCTACAACCTCGGATGCTTCTTGCTCTGGAGTTCAATCGCCCTCTTGTAATCTTTGACTGCATCCGCCCGTCTGCCAATTTTACCTCGTACTTCTGCCCTGCGTTTGTGAACTAGAGGGTCATCAGGCTGCAATTTGAGAGCTGTTGTGCAAAAAAAAAAAAAAAATCAGTCAGTCCAAATAAAACTCGTTTGTGTTTAATATTGAATGATACTATTATTGATAGTAATATTTAATATTGAATGGTACTAAATTTATAGTAATACATCAACCAACACTCATGTGAGTTTGGTTTTTCAACATAAAATATCCTACCTTCCGAGTAGTCTTTTTCTGCTAGTTCATATCTGCGCAGGGAGGCATAAAGGTTGCCTCTGTTGAAGTAAACATGGGCAGACAGAGGGCTCATCTTAACAGCTAGCTGGAAGTCTTCAAGCGCACCACGAGCATCACGCATCAGTACCTAACATTAAGAGATCAAAGAAACAATGTGTTAAATCAAATGTTCCACCTTCACATCACTTAGGGTGTGTCATGGTCTACCGGATCGGAGCACCAGACTAAAGTTCTAGAGTATCTGATCAGCAGAGCGTGGTTCGAGTCACGGTCGTGACACTTGTGTCCTAAAGCAAGACACTTAACCACTGCTTCATCCTTCGGATAGACCATAAAGCCGTAGGTCCTGTGTGTTGTGTAATGCATGTTAAAAAAGAACACAGTGCACTTATCGTAAAGACAAGGTGCTCCTGGTTTGATTGGCTGCTTATTGCGCCAAAGCACCTTCTAATACACCGCTAGGGGTGTGATAAAGCACTATAAAAGAACCCTGTATTACTTTTACATAAATTAAGCCCTTGATTCATGGGTTTTCAAAGCAAAGAGTTTAAGACAAACAGGATTATGGCCTCAGGAGCCTTTTTTCTCATTTCAAGAATTCAAGAGAGAGAAGTATTTTTTAATGGAATGCCATGGAACAAAGTTATTTCTATTGCAAAAGTGCAAGCCAGAACAAGTTTAACCAAGCACTACAGTAATAATTACAAATAGTATCTTGAGAATTCCTGATTTTGATACCTTTGTTATTCCTCTGTTGAGAACAGCTGACTCATCCTTTGGATTATGCTCCAACGTCTTGGTATAGAAATCCACTGCCTATAAATTACAACGTGTAATATATTGAGTCAGTTTAGTTGTTATCACAGTAATTTTTGAATATTTAATTTAAAAATATTAAACTACTTTGGTCCTTGCTAACCTATAAACTAACATATATATTCATCATATATTATTTGTTAACTCATAAATTTCCAACACTAACATGACACATAATAGGTTTTATAAATTTGCAAAATAGGTTTTATAAAATTTACATTACAAATAACCACAAAATTGATACACAACATGTGTCATAACAAAATAAGACAAAAACTTAGCTGCACAGAAAACAAAGGGGAAGAGTGCAAAAGCAACAAAAGGAAGAAGCTTTGTATAAACAATTATTTCAGGCTCTGTTTCATAAAGAGCCAAGACTTATCTTAACATTTGTGTCAATCTAAAATGCTAAGAAAAGTGTGATGTCACACAATAAATCAATATATTAATATTGACAACTCATCTTGCGATGAATCTTGGTGTTTTGTTGAAACAAGCCCGTTGATTAATTGAACAATTGTAATCCTAGTTATCAATAGTCTCATTTTCAAATACAGACAAAGTTGTGATAATAAAAGTGAGACTCATGTTCAATGAGGGCTGGAGCCATCAAAAACATACTTAGTAAAAACCTAACATACAATTTGGGCCATTTCATGTCAACAGTATCAACCTTAACAATTATAACAGTAATCAAACAAATTTATATAGTGCATAACAAATAGTGATTAAACATAATTATGCGCTATGTCCCTATACCCTGTAGAGAAAAAAGACAACAAAGTACAAATACAAGATGTACCAGTTGGCAGAAACATACAGACTGGGTCATTTCAGAATTAACAATTTGTATATAGTGCATACATAGTGATTAAACATGTCCCAATGCGCTGTAGAGAAAAAATACAACAAAATACAAGTAGGCCCTACAAGGTGTACCAGTTGACAGAAACATACAGATTGGGGCCCTTCATGTCAACAGTATCGATCTTGATAATAGTATTAATTAATTATTTCTATATAGCATGAAACACACAGTGATTAAAAATGTCCGTAATTGCTGTAGAGAAAAAGACAACAAAATACAAATACAAGACTAGACATAAGAATTTGTTTGATAACAAATTCGAGGTGTTCGGATTTCTGGCCTGAATTAACGAGCCATCACTTTTTAAGTTTAGTTGACTGGGGAGATAGTGAGCTATGCTGTGTGTTATTGTGAAAACAAAGTGAATAGCTATTAAATAACCTTTTTTCTAAGCGTTTTTTAGAACTTCCAGTTTAGCCGGTTTGACAGGATTTAAAGGTCAAATGGGGTCACACTTTGTGCAAAACATATAGAATTGCCAGAGAGCTCAAAATTGATGTAATGATTATTAATGTACCACGTTTCATTAATAAGATACACAATTTTGTATGTACAAACTTATACTTCCGGGTTCGACCGGAAATGAAGGTCAAATGAGGTCACACATTGTAAACATTTGTAGAATCGTCGAAGGGCCTTAAAATTAAGTTATTATATTAATACACAAAATAATATTATTCAGATACGATTTTTTATAAAACAAACTACTACTTCCGGTTTCGACCGGAAGTAAAGGTCAAATGGGGTCACACCCTGTGTAAGATTTGTTTAATACTTCATGACCTTTCATATGGTGTAAAGATCACGTATGTAGCATATCTGATTCTGGAGATATGAGTATTTTAATAAAAAACTTCAATTTAATATAATGACGTCATCGATGACGTCATCATTCCAAATTTTGTTCTTTGTCATATACACGCTTTGGTCTAAGTACGTGGTAAGTTTCAAGTCCGTACATGCTGTATTTTTTGAGATAGCAAAATAATTTTTTTTTCGACCTCGTGTACCATTTTCGTTGTGACGTAGCTATGACGTCACACATTATATTTTTAGAATGCTCTTGAGTTTAAAAAAATTTTATGCATTGGACATTTTTTCATATTTTTATTCACTTAGGCTCTAGAGCCCAAAATAACATGATTTGTTACTTTAACTTCCGGTTTCGACCGGAAGTAAAGGTCAAATGGGGTCACGTTGTGCACCGCATTTGTAGATCTTTATAAGAGGTTTTATGTAAAAAAAGAATCTTGAACGTAGCTCTTTTGGTTTTGAAGATATGATTTTTCTAATTATTTAAGGTTTATTTCACGTTTATTTAACGTAATGACGTCATCAATGACGTCACCATTCCAAAAAAGTTGCGGTGCCGTCTACTCACCGAGGTTGATGTTCATGAGAAGTTTCAAGTTCATACAAGTTTCAGTTTTTCTCAAAATTGGCGGAGAACGTTCAGGCAGAAGAAGAAGACGGAGAAAAAAAAAAAAAAAAAAAAAAAAAAAAACTTAACAATAACAATAGGTTTTCGGCTAAAAGCCGAACACCTAATAAAAACCAAGTACAGAGAAAATAGAGATAGAGATAGAAGCCTGGCAGAGTAGCTGCTACATGCTCCAACATTTATAACAGTAACAATATGCATTGACCTTATCAAGCCGCCATCTTAGGGGTCATACTATGATGAAACAATGGGAAACGCCTAGTTGTGTACTCGCGACGCACAGGATCAGCCAATGATCTACCTTCTTTTGACCTCTAGTCAAGGGAGCCCAACTCAATTGATGTCATGTGCATACTGCAGGCCTGGAATTTCACCATTAAGAGAGGGCAAGGCCATTTTCATTTTGAAAAGGGCATAAAGTCAATGGGAAACTTTGGAGGGGCACCAAGGCCAAGACCAGGGCACAGCGGACATGGCCTACATGACTTTTTTGAAATTCCAGGCCGGATAAAGTCTATTACTTAGAGAAACAATACATACCTGTCTAAACTGTCGATTATGGAAGTACAAATTAGCAGCATTAAAGTACGCCAAGGCATACGTTGAATCTTGTTTAATTGCCGACTGGTAATCTCTCATTGCATTATGATGGTCCTGCATAAACTGATTGACAACACCACGGTTTGTGTATAACTCGGCAGTCGGTTTCAGCTTCAAGGCAGCGTTGAGATCCAAAAATGCAGCAAAGGTATCACTCATCTGGAGACAGACAACAGCACGACCCTCTAAGGCTGGCCTGTAATCTGCGTAATCAATAAAGATAAAGGCAGTGGACACTATTGGTAATCACTCAAAATAATTGTTAGCATAAAACGATCACTGGCGTGTTGATAGTATAAACATTGTGAGAAACGGCTCCCGCTGAAAAAAACATAGTTTTTGAGAAAGAAGTAATTTCTCACTAAAATACTTGAATTTGATTTGGAGACCTCTGAATTAGATTTTGAGGTCTCGAAATCAAGCATCTGAAAGCACACAACTCCGTGTGACAAGGATGTTTTTTCTTTCATTATTATCTTTAAACTTTGACGACCAATTGAGCTCAAATTTTCACAGGTTTGTTATTTTATGCATATGTTGAGATACACCAAGTGAGAGGACTGGTCTTTGACAATTACCAATAGTGTCCAGGGTCTTTAAAGCCTACACACAAACATTGGATTATATATTGTTGCAGTAACTGCTTAACATTATTTTGAAGTAAAATATTTTGCAGTCACACAACTACAGATGATGCAGAGCTAATAATTAAGAGAGGTTTGTGGTAACACTGTACAAAAATCTCTTTTGAGTAATAATAATTATAGTGGCTTCTCCTGGAGCTTTTTTAACATACAGTATTTCCTGCAAGATGTGGGACTACTTTTGAATTATGAGACCTAATAATTTTACAGCACCATGTAATGTTCTACAAGGTGCTGTGGCGCAATTTGCTGCCGATCAGACCAGGAATACCGGGGCGAACCCCTCCTCTTTTTGATAAGTGCACTGTTTTTTTTTTTTACATGCATTACAAAACACATGGGGCCACCGGCTTACATCCCATCCGAAGGACAAAGCAATGGCTAAGTGTCTTGCTTAAGGACTGGGGGATTCAAACCCACACTCTGCTGATCAGAAACACCAGAGTTTGAATTCGGTGCTCTTAACCGCTTGGCCACACAACTTCCACAGTAGTGTTGGTTATGAACAAAACTGATGATAACGACTCATCGTCTTGGCTCCGATCACCTTCAGGAGATTGTCACATGGTGTTACCACAAACCTCTCTTGGTTATCATCATCATCCTATACTTACTTCATTGCTGTCATTACATTTCACATTCCAAATTATAGCATGGTAAATTTTGTAATTTTGGTAAGTAGGACAATAACGTTTAATAGATGAAGCAGAGGCTTTTGTGCCTTTACATATTGACAGAAAAACAACAGCTATACTTCCACCAAGCATAGTTTCAAATCCTACTAAGGGTTAACAATGTTCTTACTTGGATCAACTTCTAAACAAGCTGTGAGCTGGTTCCATGCCTGCTGGAAATGACCAGAGACTTGAAGGTTATAGGCAAGATTGACCCTAGCTGGTAGACACTTAGGGTCAAGATGAAGCGCTCTCTCATAATCACGCCTGGATCAAACAAAGGTTCGAGGGTCATTTATTTTCAACAGTTTCAAAACATGAAATAAAAGACGGTGTCACTCAAGAGAGATCAGATTAAAGAATACAATACAGTAAGGATATATCAAGATGAAAATGAATATGACACCGCAGAGGGATCCATTTTAGAAGCTGAGTTTGGAGGCAATGGTCGCCGTAGACATGCATTTGCATTGAGACAAAGAATAACAACTACAATTCGGTGAACCAAAAGGTCTGCGGGCGAGGCAAGAAAAAAATATTAAAAATATAAAATGCACATGCACGTATACTCAAACAAATTAATTAAGTAAACACTTTAAAACAAATAGCAGAAGAAGTAAACAAAACACTGAACTCAAACTAAACACGATGGCCTAAAAAAAAACTTTAAAAAAGAGCAGATATTCAGGGATTTAACACATTTCTGTTATACCACACAAGCCAACATTAGAGAACAATAACAAATGCAAAGATTCAGGGATTCAACACATTTCTGTAATACATGTTATAAAAAGAGACAGAAAAAGTATGTGATTAATTGATTATGAACTCCTCAAAACAAAAATGTATAGTATACTATACCAACTAACATTTAAAAATAAATAAAAATGCAAATACAACAACTACCATAATTCTAAAACAAACTTGCTTTACTGACTGCAAAAACAACCCTCATTCAAATTCCAATATTGACCCCTTGCATGCTAGTCACACGCTGCGACTGTGCTGCACTCACCATTTTGGTCGTGGGCTATAGGTTTTGCCTAAAATGCGCGCTTCACTGAATAACGCACAGTGACATTGCCCACGAAATGGCGCATTCAAGATTAAGTTTGTACCTTGCCATCTGATTGGTTATCTCATGTCCGTAGTCCATAAAGGCATTGCCTCGACCGATGTACGCATCCAGGAAGAAAATATCCACCTCTAAAGCAGATGTGAAGACTGTCACAGCATCTTCCAGACGGTTTAGTCTGAGAATAGAACAAAAATGAAGTTGCACAAGAGAATTTGGATCGACAGTACAGGCACTGCCAGAATGCAAAAGTATAATTTTTGTGCTACATAAATACCAAGTCCTCTAGAATTGGTCCTATCTATCTACATCTATATCTATGATAAAACTTGTCAAAGCCTTTTCAGCATCTGGACAAGGTGAGAAGACTATGAAGAAATTTCAGTTTTAGAAGTGGGAGGAAAACCCCTAGAGAATTGTTCCAGGGAAAACCCACGAAGTCAAGTAGGGACTGAAAAACCCAGTCCACATAGTTCCCCCGGTAGGTTTCGAACCGGGGTTCCCAGAGGTGAAAGGCGAGCAAGACACCACTGCGCCAACCTGACTTCTCTACATGTCCTGCTTCTACAGCTAGTTCAATCAGTTTATTTTCCACAGTATCATAATCACAATCAAAGACAATGTAAATTGGAAGTTAAGAGATATATAGTTGTTTGATAAGTTTAATTAAATGAAGAATTAGCACGGACATTCACGAGCCTTGAAATTGTGGAGGGACCCATAAAGAAGTAAAGCTTGTAAGGTTATAGGTCCCTGAGCAAGCGTGTGCACTGTGTAATTATTTTGATGTCTTGTGGAAGATACCACTCCAGGTAGGAAAAATGTTCCTGAAAGAACAGGTGTAATCAAGAAGGTTCAATGCACAAGCTGCTAACAATGAAAGTAGTTACCTAGACAAACAAACAATGGACAAGAACAAACGAAGACAGGTCATTAATGTAAGAAAGAAAACATCTGCTAACAATATGATATGGAAAGGTTTGTGGAAACACCATGTAATGACTATCTCTCATGAGTTGGGGTGGTTCTGAAAATATGAGTTCAACAAAGTAGTATAAAATTTGTGCTTATAAATATACTGAGAGATTTTTAGTTAAAGAGCATGTCAAAGGGAAAAATATTATGCTCTGAATTGTTTGGAGAAAGCACAAGAAAGAATCTTTCAAGGTTTGGTAATTGTAATACAAACTCCAAACACTTAACATATAAGTAGGATTTGAAACTTTGCATGGCGGAAATACGATATGGAAAGGTTTGCGGTAACACCATGTAATGACTATCTCTAATGAGTTGGGGTGGTTCTGAAAAGAACCGTTGGTTTAACTCAACGTTTCGATCAGTATGCTTTGGTTGTCTTCTGGAGAAAAAAAAAAGGACAAAAAAGACGATCAGAGCATACTGATCGAAACGTTGAGTTAAACCAACGGTTCTTTTCAGAACCACCCCAACTCATTAGAGATAGTCATTACATGGTGTTACCGCAAACCTTTCCATAACTTTACATATAGTTTTGATCACTTTAAAACAAGATACTAAATAAATAATGCCTTAAAATGTACACAAAACCTTCAGTTTTTATAACAAATTAAAGTTGATTTATTCTTACTTGTGGCAGCAAAGTCCGAGCGTGTGTCTTATCTTGGGATCTCTTGGATCCATCTGTAAATTAAACATTTATTTGTTATTAAAAAATGATACATTATATATATTATACTTTGGAATGTCACCAAACCCAGATGAACATAAGACAGCAAAGGGCAATCTTAGACCAATTCCTGAAAGATTATAAAACTATGAATATACACTGAGAGTTATCAAACATCCTTCACAAAATAATAATACTAATAATAATAATTGAATTGATATTGCGCTCTCTCCAGAACCAGCCTGCTCGAGGGCGTATAACAGTGAAAAAAATACCATAAGAAAATTACACAGAAAAAGTTTAAGAAAAGTACACTAGTAAAAATATGCACAATATAAATCAAAGCCTTATTGACAAAAGAGGTGCATACAACACTATAATACAGTAAAACGAAGGGCAATTTTGGTACAATAAAGCATTTACAAAGTTCACAACAGAATATAAACCATTAAAAATTAATAGATAGAAAACTCACTGCACATCACCAATATAAAAGGAAAGTTTTAAGTTGGGATTTAAAAAAGATTTTGTGAGTGCAATTTACCAAATATACGAATATGTAACGGCAATGGGAGATGAAACATACAAAAAAACATGGAAGAGATTAACTGAAGCATACACAGATTGTTTATTTTAAGGCCACTAGACACCTTTGGTAATTGTCAAAGATCAGTCTTCTCACTTGGTGTATCTCAACATATGCATAAAATAACAAACCTGGGAAAATTTGAAGTCAATTGGTCGTCGAAGTTGCAAGATAATAATGGAATAAGTTGTGTGCTTTCAGTTGCTTGATTTTGGGACCTCAAATCTAATTCTGAGGTCTTGAAATCAAATTCAAATATTTTAGTGGAAAATTACGTTACTTCAGAGGGAGCCGTTTCTCGAAACAATTTATACTCTCAAGAGCTCTCCATTGCTCATTCCACGTAAATTTTTATGCTAACAATTATTTTGAGTAATTTACAATAGTGTCCACTGCGTTTAAGAAACCTTCCACACTGAGATGCAACTGTAAAGTGAAATCCTAGCATCCTGACTTACCTTTACAGCTTGAGCAAAGTCTTCCTTAGCATTCATGTAATCTCTCTGAGCAAAGTACATCAAGCCTCTATTGATCAGAACCTGTTAGAATCACACCAAGGCAAACACAAATTACTGCATTTTCCAAAAAGCACAGGTATACTTTGACTTTAAAAACTACACAAGTAAATAACCGGTACAACATCCAATACAGTATCTGAACAGTATATAATTCAATTAATGCAATGAAAAAAACCCCAAATCTGACAGAGATGTAAAATAGAAAAAACTATATGTTTAAAGGCACTGGACATGTGTGGTATTATTGTCAAAGACCAGTATTTTCAGTCGGTGTATCCCAACAGTATGCATAAAATAACTAGTACTTTGTGTGCTTTCAGATACATAATAAAAGGCTTCGGCTGAAGTCTTTCACTATTTAAGTGAGAAATTACTTCTTTTTTCAAAAACTACAATACTACTTCAGAGGGACCAGTTTCTCACAATTTGTTATACTATAAACAGCCATCCATTGCTCAATACAAAGTAAGTTTGTATGCTAACAATTATTTTGAGTAATAACCAATAGTGTCCACGGCCTTTAAATAATGTTAACAACATTGATGAGTTAATACAAGGGTTGACTAACCTTTAGAGCATTGGCCTCTCCCAGCATTAGCACAATGCCATAGTCTCTCAATGCTTTACTGTAATCCTTGGTAGTATGGTAACATACAGCACGATTGAAGTACGCCAAGGAACATGTATTATCAATCTCTATGGCTTGACATAGATCCTTAATGGCTAGCTTATAGGCTAAGATGTAATACTTCAAAGCACCCCTAAAAACAAAAATAAAATTAAGTCATCAATATCAGGAAGTCATTGGTTTGACACAACTTCTCAACAAATAAAAGGTAGCCTGGTGTCAGAAATCCACTATGTAGAAGTAACACCAGTCATTTGGATGGCGTGGGTTCGAGTCCCACCGCTGCCACCATGTTGCCTAGACGAGTAGTAAGGCAATTTAGTCGGTTTGACACAGAGACAAGCAGTTTTCTTTTATGTGACTTGATTAAAGAGTGAAGATCTATCTGTACCATTCACTGGAGAATCACATAACTCAGAGTAAAGTATGTAAACCAAACATGGTCACTAGAGGGTGCTATTCTGCTCAATACATAGAAATAGAACCTGGAGAACGCTGAGTGTGTCATTAAGCATGCGGTTTTGTTGTGGGACCATTTTTATGGACGTGCGTACACCATTATTGACCAATGAAAACAGTAGAAACGGTCTATGTGCGATGCCATCATGCGTGTCATGTGATGCTCATTTTGCCAAACCAGCGTATTACGCGATGATCATTTTGCCATACACGTGTATGGCGCGTTATCGATACGCCGCGTCAAGAGACAGCACAAAGGGCGGCCAAGCTCAGCATTCTACAGGTTCTATTTCTATGGCTTAACAATAGTAATAATAATAATAATAATGAAAACTTATAAAGCGCACAAATCCACAGAAGTGCTCATGGCGCTAAAATACAAACAATAGCATTAAATTAATATACAATAACAACAACAAAAATTTAAATGTAAACCTAAGTTGAGAGAAATCTAGAACATGTGGTATAGAATACAATAATACAAATGCAATATTTAAGAAAAAACATCCTAAAAGGTAACAAAAATAACAATAATTAAACCATTGAATCAAATGCCTGTTTGAAAAGATGTGTTTTCAGTTGTTTTTTAAATTGGGTCAAAGAATCGGATGATTTTACTAGTCCAGGCAGTTTGCTCCATAGACGAGGGGCAGCATGTGAAAAAGATCGGTCTCCCCATGAATGTTTGGAAATGGGCTCAATAAGGAGGCTAGAATTATAAGACCTGAGTTTTCGAGGAGGATTGTATGAGCTGAGAAGATCATCAATATATGCAGGGGCATTGTTGGTGAGCGATTTATACACGAAAAGCAAAAGTTTATACTTAATCCGACTGCTTACCGGTAACCAGTGTAATTCTTTTAAAATCTGTGTTATATGGCAGGACTTTTTAGTTAAGGTAATAACACGAGCAGCATAGTTTTGAATACGTTGAAGACGTTCAATTTGAGTACAAGGAAGGCCATATAGAAGTGAATTGCACATATCCAGTCTAGAAACTACAACAGCAGTGAGCAGTGGCAGTTGTAACTTTCCACTTTTCAAATCCGTCATTCATACAAACACAAAAGGTAAACAAATCAAAGTAACTAAGTACACCCACCTGTATAAGTAAGCCCTGACGCTATTAGGTTGTAGCTTGATGGCCTCGTTACAGTTAACAATTCCTTTTGAGTAGCGACCTTTCATACCATAGTAAGCAGCTCGACTGAGAAAGGCTTGGAACAACTTAGGGTCTAAAGCAAGTGCCCGGTTGAAGTCCAGAATACCCTTAGACTGACGGAGCTTCATACGAGTTAAACCTCGCTGGTAGTAAGCCTTCAAATGAGCATGGTAAACATTGAAGTAAGAATACAGGAGATAAAAGTAAAATGCAATATCCAAGTTTTATTTTCAATTTAAAAACACAAAATGTTATCATAATAACAAAGTATGCTTATAAAGCACCTTACATCCATGGCTGGACCCTAAGGCGCTGTACAAATTAAAATAGCACCAAACAAGAGGAGGAAATAATCAAAGAGCACAACAAGATTTCTTCAAATATAAACTACAAAAATAGACCAGCCAATAATTGAAATCACACACCACAAAAAAAGTTTCATTATGATTTTTCCTACACAGCAATAATCATCATTAAAAGTACCAACATCATACATTATGGACGGGTTAAGGACTCACACAAATATCTGCCTGGCACCATTATTCTAGCAGCTGGAATCAGTAGCAAAAGTGCTAGCCAATTTTACTGGAGGCTTTTACTTGTGTTATAATAATAACAATAAAACACATTTACATAGCACCAAATCCATTGCAAAAATGCTCCCAGGCGCTTTACTATAAAAGCTAGAAAAACTAAGACATTTAACCACGAAAAAGAAAAATCATGAAAAAGTCAAAAAACAGATCCACAAATGTTATCATTAAATCGATAAAGGAAAAAGTATACATATATTTTAGCAATTAATCACAACAGTAAAAACCACATAAAATATAACATTCCTGAATAAAGTTACCCAAAGATCCACTAAAGAAAAATATATTTATAAAATGAAATCAGTATGAACTGTAAAAGCACAAACAGTGAGAAAAAATTATATAAAGACAGTTTGAAGAATGTAAATGTATGTCTTGTTGACACTTGACACCTATTTTGGTCAGATTTACAAAGATTTACTCAAATTTACAAAGTTAAGAAAATAGAAATTAACAAAAACGGGGTAAATCAAAACACACACACACAAAAAGCATAGTTAAGAAAATTTAAATTATGCATAATCTGGTAAAAGCAGACAAAAGCATAGTTAAGAGAATAAAGATTATCAATAATAGGCGATGGCATACATCAATGCACACCGCACAAAAGCATAGCTGCAAACTCGCAGGTAAAACAAGTTTTAAAAAAGAATTCAGTGTGAGCTTACCTGTGGATAGTCAGTGTTGATTTTTATGGCATTATTGAATGCTTCATAAGCCTTGAGGTAATTGGGAATCTCGGTGTGGCACATACCAATCAGATAATTCACTTCAGCAGCCTCCATGGGCCAAGTATGACGCTCCTGCCAAGGTTTCTGAAAAATCATGTTAAATCATGTTAAACACAGTTTCTTACCGAGTCTTATTGAACATACCCTATACAATCCAAAGCCATAGCAATCCAGATTAAATCCTATACGCTATAAATGACCTGATCCAGCAATATTTTGTCCTCCTGAATGTTATGTTTCAAATTCTAGATGAAGAAAGTAGGGTTAAAAATATTGTCTGGAAGCAGCTACAGGCACCAAAGCAGCTATGATTACTGTTCACCTCATCCCTCAAAGTTACTTGTTTCTTTCATGTCTAAAGCCCGATTCATGCTACCCGCGAATGCAAATGTGATACGAATTTTGAAGTCACATAGCGAATGTTTCGCAGGAGTTGAGCAAAAGTCCACTGATGCGAATTGTTTGTTGCGAATTTATGACATCTAAATTCGTATCGCATTTGCACTCTCAGAAAGTATGAACCGGGCTTTATCCTTCATCCATGGGTAATGGACAGCACAGTCAGTACAATGATAGATTAATGGATTGGTAAGTAATATACACATAATGAATGTTTATGAGTGCAATGGTGCGAATATGTTCATGAGTTGAAAGATGGAATGTTCTATTCAACGAGGCGGAGCCGAGTTGAATGGAACATTCCAGCGTGCAATGGTACTTTTCGGATGGAACGAAAAAGCACGGTGAGTGACTCAGCGTGCAATGGTACTTTTATTTGCTATCACGTGACGGACAATCCTCCAATCAAATGGCAAGGATCTGCTTGGGTGTTATATAATACTTAATATTCTTTCCTATTGACCCATTTCACCTGACGTCATCATCAGAAAAATCTTGAATGCGCCATACTGGTGGGCAATTTCACTGTGCGTTTTCATATATAACTCTATGCATAGAGTATGCTGTGCGTATGCAGTGAAGTGTGCATTTTAGGCGACGCGGCGTTAATACACGTAAACCTAACTGCCCACCAACATGATTGTGGCATCAGTCGCCGCGTGTGACGCGCGTGCAAGGGGGTCAATACTACTAACCATGAAGTTGAGTGCCTTCTCCAGACTGTCCACAGCTTCCTTATATTTCTTAGCCTTAATCTGTGTCTTGCCCAGCAGGATAAACAGAGGAGCAGAGGGTTGAGATCTAGCTGCTGTAGACAGTACATTGATGGCCTTAGTGTAGTTATGAAGGAATGACTGTACAGCTGCTTGTTGAGTAGCAGATGAGCCTAGACCATGACTCAGCTCAGCAGCATGTCTAAGGATTCACAAAAAGCTTTTATTTAAAGGCACTTGACACCTTTGGTAATTGTCAAAGACCAGTCTTTTCACTTGGTGTATCTCAACATATGCATAAAATAACAAACCTGTGAAAACTTGAGCTCAATTGGTCGTCGAAGTTGCAAGATAATATTGAAATAAAGAACACCCTTGTCACACGAGGTTGTGTGCTTTCAGATGCTTGATTTCGGAACCCCAAAATCTAGTTCTGAGATCTCAAAATCAAGTTTGTAGAAAATTACTTCTTGCTCGAAAACTATGTTACTTCAGAGTAGAGGGAGCCGTTCTCACAATGTTTTATACTATCAACAGCTCACCAATGCTTGTTACCAAGTAAGTTTTTATGCTAACAATTATTTTGAGTAATTACCAATAGTGCCTTTAAAGTTGGCTGCATATTGCGCCACAGCACCTTGTAAACCATTACATGGTGCTATGCAAAAGGAGTAGGTCACATAATTTAAGCGTAGTCCAACATACCTTACAGGAAAAAACTGTTTGTTGAAGCACCTTGAGAGTCACCCTTGAGGATTCCTTTTGAATCATAACCAGACAGATTTTGTAATAATGCTAAAAAGATAAAATATTGACAAGACACTGACCTGACACAGAAGCTGGCAAGCTCAAGATTCTTCATCTCTAACAAGATCTCCCCCTGAAAGAAAAGTATCAAAGGGTTAAGGGCCAGTCACACGAAATATTCTATTGGTTGAATTGCTCCGCGCAGATTACACGCACGCTTATCCTACCAATCAGGGGCATGCATTGTTAACGTTTTTGTTTTCGTTCTCATTATCGAGGCCGGTGTGACCGGGCCTTTACACACAACTCCATATTACATTCACATCAAACATAGATAACCAATAAATCAAGTCATGGTCTAGCGGTTAGGAGCACTGGCCTCAAGCTCTGGGCCCAATTTCATTAGCTGATTAAGCAGAAAAAAATTGCTTAGCAATTTTCTGCAAAGCAATTTTCTGCTAAGCAAGATTGAGCAGGATACCAGTCACATACAGTACTTGTGACATGCTATTTTGGCTAGTAACCTTATTCTGGTAAGCATACTTTTGTTGTGCTTGGCTGCTTTCTGTGCTTATACAGCTCTATGAAATTTTGACCTAGAGTTTCTAATCAGCAGAGTGTGGATTCGGGTCCCAGTCATGACACCTGTGTCCTTGAGCAAGACATTTAACTATGATGCTTCGTCCTTCGTAAAGCCGTTTCAAAGAACCCAGTCATAGAAAAAGAGAAGGAGTTCGCCACGGTGTTCCTGGTTTGATTAGCTGCGTATGGGCCAGACATGCACCTTGTATACCATTTAATTGTGCTATGTAAAAGGAGTAGGTCTCATAATTCAAACGCAGTCCCACTTGTATACCTTGCAGGAAAATACTGAATGTTGTGGCACCTTGAGTGTCACTGAGTGTCTGATATGAGCGCTATAATCATATCGTAATATCGGATTTTCAATATATCGAAAATTTCGATGTTTTGAAAATTTCGATGTTCCTTAGTGATATCGAAAATACCAAAAGAGTGTCCGATTATTTAAAAGAAATCTGTGGTTGAGTATTAGAAAAGCCGTCGTCGTTATGTAGTTTCATCATTTTGAGTTGCCCTATTAAATAAAATACGTTTTACAACCAAGTATGTCTGCTTGTTCTTTGTGTTTTCGCATCAGCCGCCGGCCCGCCGCAGAAATTCACGACCCCGCGGCGAGCGCACGGTAAAACCTCAAAAGAAACCGCCGCTGCTGCCCCAGCCTATCGACCGTTTAAGATGCAACTTCCCATTGCGCATGTGATCAAAATCAATGCGTCGTCATCACAGCATTATTGGCTTTGCAAAAATACCCCGCAAAGACTTCCCCGAATCAACGAGACAAAACAAAACAAGGAAGAAAACAATCTTACGTTATACAGTAAAATAATCTTTCTATCAATCCAAGGTATCGTAATGGCGTCATTTTGGTCAAATAAAGCCTACACGTTGTGTTGTTTTTCGTAAACAAGCTAACATTTCCGAGGAACTATATGCTTCGCAGACAACGCTGTCGGCGGCTATTGCGCGCATACCAGCGAAGACTATGCTGTTGTACAGTTTAAGCGTGCACACCAGCGTGTGTGGTTATTGCAATTCGGGGGGAAAACCCGTTTGCCCAAGCATGCACAGACATGTGCAGTCTTTGGTCAAGGCGGTATCGCGTGATGCACTGCGTTATTTCGACAATAGAGGGCGTTCTAGCATTCAATGTTTCTTGCCTGTATTATAGAATGCAAAGTAAAAAGACTACGAGCCTTTATTGGAGACTATTTGACTGCATGCTGCGTGCGTTGTATATTGTGATCGCGGAGTGGTAGGTCTGTGCATGGTCTCTGTTTTGTGGGATTTCTAGTGATTTTTTTCCGATGATTATCTCAACCATTTTCAACCGTAAAGGTAGTGTAACATACCAGCGGATATTTATTATGTATCTAACAATATTGCTTCTATAAAGAAGCGCCACTCTCCTAACACACTTCACTCTCCACATAGAATGGTATATATATTTCTACCTCCATGAGTATACCAAGTGCTGTTTTTAGGCTTCATCTTGCGCGCGGGAAATACTCGATATATCGAGTATACTCGATATTGAATTTTCGATATATCGATGATGGGAAAAAAAACGACATCGACGGACGTTAATAAGAAGTAGTCATGGTTCAAGACTCTCCTGGATTTGTCACAAGAGGGCGCGCTATCACCCCAACGCGCTATCAACCACGAACAGCTATCACCCGAGAACTGCTATCACAGGAGAGTCTTGGCACATTCGTTAAATCGGGGGGAAACATAATGCGCGTGCGTAGGTTTCCCCCAATTTAGGGGGGAGATTTAACGAATGTGCCAAGACTCTCCTGTGGTGATAGCGGTTCGTGGTTGATAGCGCATTGGGGGTGATAGCGCACCCTCTTGTGACAAATCCAGGAGAGTCTTGAACCAAGACTATATAAGAAGCCACTATTATTATCATTAAGTCATTTTGTAAATCTCAACTTACCCTGTACATGTAATATTGTTGGCGATCTGGGCGGAGGTGAATTGCTCTTGTGAAATCAAGAAGAGCATTCTTCAGCTGAATGAGAACAAAACAAGTGAAATAAATTTGTCAACCGCTCTATCGTCCTGCAATATAAATTTCACATAGCTACATAACTTATAGTAACAACTAAACAGAACTTGAAACCTTAATTTCATTTAATTTCAACAATAATAAATAATAAAGAATATTTATAGGGTGCCAAAATTCACCAAAATGAGGTGCTCAAGGCGCACAGGAGGGGGAACCACACTCAGCAAGTAAGACAAACAGACCAGTTACACATAGGCGAGATTAAACAAAGTGGTTTTCAACTTAACCTTGAAAGTATTGATGTTAGAAATATTGCGGATTTGTAGAGGCAAGTCATTCCAGAGTGTGGGTCCAGCATGGGAAAATGACCTGTCGCCCCATGACTTGCTACTCTTAGTAACTTGAAGCATGCATGTATTGGAAGATCGAAGAGATCCCACAGGAGTATAAGCTTTTACCAAAGAAATGTTATACATAGGAGCAGAACCATTGATGCAATGAAAGATAAGCAACAGAAGTTTGAAAGTAATATGAGATTCGACTGGTAGCCAGTGTAGTGACTTCAGAACCGGTGTAATGTGAGTGTGTTTCCTGGTAAGAGTGACAATGCGAGCAGCTGCGTTTTGTAATTTTTGTAGTTTAGAAAGTTGAGTTTGGGGTAAGTGAAAAAGAAGACCATTACCGAAATCCAGCCGAGAAGAAATGAGAGAATGGACTATTTTCTCAGTGGCTGGACGGGTCAGGTATTTGTGGATCAGGCCAACATTTTTCAACTGGTAACGAACAGATTTACACACATTGGATATATGACCTGACACAGCTGATGAATGTTCCTTGTTGCTGAACCCATTGATGATGACAACGAATAAGAGGTGAAGCTATTTGATTCATAACTCAAGATTTCTATAAATGTCTATTATTATTATTATGATGTTCGGATTAACAACTTACGTCATGAATCTTGTGGTAGGCCTCTCCTCTACACACTATAGCACGCACATAAATTGGATCTACTTTCACTGCACTTGTGAACTTCTGGATGGCTCTGGGAAAAAAAATGAAAAAAATAATAGCATAGTAAAGTTTAGTAGTATTTATGCAGGAACAAGTTATATATAAAAAAGATAACTGGTTTATAATCTATACATAAATTCCAATATGATTTTAAGCTTCTTGTAGGTATTCTGATCCTTTTCCTCAAAAAGGTTGTTGCCACAATAAAACCCTCACTTGTTAAAAACGAGACAAAGTCCAAAAACATTTGGCGTGTATATGTTAAGAGGTTAATGATCTTCCAAACTACAATAGATGAATTTCAATAAGCGTCATCGACCGCCATCTTTGATGTATTAACAAGGGGAAAGTGCACGCGCAGCGTGTACATGCGTGCACTTTTCCCTGGTTAATACATCAAAGATGACGGTCGATGGCGCGTATTGCAATCCATCTATACTTTTGACAAGATGCAGTTTATATCTTACTTGGGGTAGTTTTCCAGCTTCGTCATGAAGATCAGGCCAAGGTTGACATGAGCTGCAGCAATTGTCTTATCCAGCTTCAATACATTCTCAAAATCTGCAATAGCATCCTCATATCTGCAAAAGATATGTATCAAGAAATGTATTAGTGCACAGCCACGTAAACCAAATTAACAAAAGATAAATACTTAATAATAATAATAATAATAATAATAATAATAATAATAATAATAATAATAATAATAATAATAATAATAATAATAATAATAATAATAATAATAATAATAATAATAATAATAATAATAATAATAATAATAATAATAATAATAATAATAATAATAATTCCTGCCAGATGTGAGACTACGTTTGAATTATGAGACCTAATTCTGATAGCACAATGTAATGTTTTTACAGGGTGCTGTGGCGCAATTTGCTGCCGATCGGACTAGGAACAACGGGGCGAACCCCTTCTCTTATTGATAAGTGCACTGGGTACTTAACTCTTTGCGGATCATTGACATAGCGATTTTTATTTGATTTATAAATAACATTAAGATAACTGCTACCTCAGTGGTTTTTAAACTGGTGTTCATAAAATGGACACAAAGAAAGGTATTAGTGCACAGCAACAATCGTGGGTACACTTTTCCTTAAAAAGACAACGAATGAACAAAAGATAATACATATTGAGTAACTCTCTGCAGATCTTGTATTCCACAAACTGAAGCACTTTTCCTTCATCATTGACACGGCGGTTGTTAATTGATATATAAACCAAATTGGTTAACTGCTACATCGGTGGTTTTCAAACGGTTCTTCATAAAATGGGACCCCAAAAAATGTGTACATGTGATTGTAGCTGTGCATATTATATTTTTATTAAAAAAAAACCACAATATTCTCGTCCATTTTGTTTCCCTCTCTTTACCATAATTATTAAAATTTCACAAGAGAACACATAATCTGACAAGATGTAAGCCTGAAATGACTTTCATTATCTTTTTAATTGATTATTTTTCAAACAAGAAAGATTTACCAAACTGCTTCATAAAATCATGTCAATTGTTTTTTCAATCATTGTGCATCAATGGACACATGGAGCAAGTTCGGGTAGCGACTAGACATGACTAGATCGACTAGACTAACCAGAAACGATAGAGCACAGGGAAGGGAGATTGACTACATCGAATCATGCACTGGAACATGGTCGACTATGGTCAACTCGAGAGCTACGTCACGGCTCTGGTCAAGTCTAGTCGCTGACCCGAACTTGCTCATCACTCTAGTCTTTGACTCACCTATTATCATCCATATACAGCACAGCTCTATGGAAGAATGCCATGACATTATCTTCACTATCATCAAGTAGAACTGATACACTCAGGTCTTGCAATGCTTGTTTAGGGTTAGCCCTGCAACATTAAACACATTGTTAGTCTTAGTAGGTTTGTTTGTTTTTATTTCCAGTCATACAACAGATAATTTCAATTAATAATATACAACTAGGCTATAGACTAAACAAAATAGACTAAACCAAGTAATACACATGTTGAGTCAAAAATTGAATAAATAGGTATGAATGGGGATGTCATCGAGAGAAGGACAAGGCCTTCTGTAGTGGAGCACCCAATAGGATAAAATAGCAAATTAATTAACAAATTCTAGGTTCTCTGTGTTAGAAATAAATTGAAAGAAAAAATACAAAGGATTATTTATTCCTATCAGATTCAATAGATGTTAGTTTTTTGTATGTTAATTTTGACGCATCAGGTGAACAGAATAGTATAATTTTTTGCCCTTACACCAAGGTGTATTCAGCACTGTATACTCAGTACCGTCCTAGAGTTATTACAAATCCACAGGCATATCACTCAGGTGGGATTCGAACCCAAGTCTTTTTGCCATGGTAGCAGCTGGTACCGCAACGATTCAATAGATGGAAACGGGATATTTTGTAAACTGTGCATTTCGGCATTTTAGCCGCTGTATTGCAGTACGTTTTAATAAATAAACCATCAATAATAATAATAATAGTAACAAATATTATTTTTGGTTTTACACACCGATGTGTGTTAGCACTGTATACTCGGTACTTTGCCCGAGCTCTGTGAAAAAAAATCACAGGCATATTTTGAACCCACGACCTTTGATGTTAATAGATGTTACTTTTGCATCAGAGCAGTACTGAGTATACAGTGCTTATTACTCAGTCTATAATATCTCCCTTTAATCAGTGACCTTCCAACTTTGACCCTTACCTTCTGAGCAGACAACCTCGATGATAGAAAGCTACACTACTGAGAGGATCTAGATGTATAGCTGATGATAAGTCTTCTACAGCTTGTACAAAGTGTCCATGTTTAGCATGAGCACGGCCTCGATAGGTCCTTGCTAAGGCATTGGCTGGTTCCTGGCTCAATAACTCAGTGAAATCTTTGATTGCTGCCATCCAGTTCCTGGGAAAGAAAACTCTTATTAGATCTTCTTATAATAATAATATAGAGTATTTGTATAAGGCGCCAAAATCCACTAAATTAAGGTACTCTACTCATCAAGGCGCACGAGAATTAATCCTCACACAGTAAAGAAAGAAGAAAATCAGACAAAGAACAATTACAGATAAGCCATATTAAACAGGCTAGTTTTTAAACTAATCTTAAAAGTATTAACACTAGAAATATTACGAATTGGAAGTAGTTAGCCATTCCAGAGAGTGGTGGGTCCAGCATGCGAAATAGCCCCATGATTTCCTACTCTTAGGAACATGTAATAAGCAAGTTTAGAAGATCACAGAGATCGTAATTGAGTACATGTTTATAGTTTAACCAAAGAAATATTATAGGAGTGGAACCATGTATGCAGTGAAAGATAAGCAACAGAAGTTTGAAAGCAATACAAGAAAATAAACATGAACAGGAATGGTCGGCAACATTAGGGCAATTTACACATTTTCTTGTGGGGGATGATGGTGGGATAATGCTATGCATTTATGTATTTGCCTACTGCATAACTCTATGGATAGTGGATTTTATACACAGTTAAACACAAGCTGAAAAACATCTCAGCAAATTTTTCAGCAGCAACACACTAAGAAGTTGAAGGAAGAAAATATGACTAGATTGGGATTTTGACCAACAGCCACTGGATTAAAATGCAGACACTGAGCTATCCAGCCCTATAATGGTAGTGTCCCCATTTTGTAAATATCTTTGTTCAGGGGTGTCAGTCAGAAGCCATTCAACCTGTTTAACTGTCAAATTGTCATGGATCACACCCAAGTTTACGACACTTACCTGTGAAACTGCAGCCTAGGGATCATATTAATGAAGGGATGGGTCTTTTTGTTTATTTGCAATATCAAGTAGTAAACCACAAGGAAAACTGACTAGGTACATTGTAAATTTGAAAGAATTTGGGGTTAAAAAAAAAAAAAGGCTAGAGTGAGATTTGAAGCACCGGCATGTTAATTTGGAAGTCCTTCAGTAAATTTGTCTTTGTTCAACCCAAAGTTATTTAAAATTGACCCAGTCAGTTTCCCTTGTGGAGTATGAATTCTAACTCATTACCCAAGTTTAAATTGATTCGATGTAGAGAAAGTTACTCACTTATTGATATTGAACTGATAGATACCCCTCTTGAAGATTGCATCTGTCTTACTTGGCATCAATCTTGTCACCTCTCTGTAATCCTCCAATGCTAATAACATCTCACCACGCTGTAAACAACAACACCAACACAACTCTGGATGTCAAAATGCTTTACTACATGTATGGTAAGGGTTTAAAGGCAGTGGACACTATTGGTAATTACTCAAAATAATTTTTAGCATAAAAAGTTACTTGGTAACGAGTAATGGAGAGCTGTTGATAGTATAAAACATTGTGAGAAACGGCTCCCTCTGAAGTACCGTAGTTTTCAAGAAAGAAGTAATTTTCCACGAATTTGATTTTGAGACCTCAAAATTAGATTTTGAGGTCTCGAAATCAAGCATCTGAAAGCACACAACTTCGTGTGACAAGGGTGTTTTTTATTTCATTCATATCTCGCAACATTGACGACCACTTGAGCTAAAATTTTCACAGGTTTGTCATTTTGTGCATATGTTGATATACACCAAGTGGGAAGACTGGTCTTTGACAGTTACCAATATATTGGTAACTGTCAAAGACCAGTCTGCAGTTTTTTTAATCCTGGTGCATTGGCCGCCATTGTTGATGAAACGTGCACGCCAGAAAAGGCTATCACTGGCTGAGAGTTGTATACTTTTCCATTGTTTTTCATCTAGTATGAATTTCAAACAAAGGTGTATTTTTGATAAAACATCATGACATGACAGTAAGTACAGCATGGATAAGGACAGCATGAAATCAGCTGTACAAGTAGAGCGCAATACTTGATGAACAAAACCCAATGGATATTTAACCCATTAGCGACCATAGCAGCCACAAGCGGCTTGTACCCAAATTCCAATTGTGGCTGTAAGTTTTGACCTTCTTGCATTATCATAAAGAGGTCAATATAAAAGTCAAGTCCGGATATAAACTTTCCCAATGTAGTACGTTAACATTGTATTCCAAAAACACAACACTAAATTGTTTGTTTCATGGTATTTCTGTTGACATTTTAACTGATAAAATTTGTTTTAAAGCCATTGGACCCTTTCGGTAAACAGTATTGTCCAAGGCCCACACTTCGTGTATCACAACTTATATATAAAATAACAAACCTGTGAAAATTTAGGCGCAAACGGTCATCGGAGTCGGGAGAAAATAACGGGAAAACCCACCCTTGTAACGGTACGTTTCGCCGTGTCATGACATGTGTTTAAAATAAATCCGTAATTCCCGATATCGAGAATTGATATTGTTTTACTGTTTTCTCAAAAAGTAAAGCATTTCATGGAATAATATTTCAAGAGAAGTCGTTCACCACTACCTTCTGTAAACCCTGTAAGTTATTTGTAAATCTGTGAACTTTTTTGTTTTTTTTCTGTACCGAAAGGGTCCAATGGATTTAAAGGAATGAACAGTACTAGCAATGTCTGGTTATTTTGTGATGATACAGAAATGAATGGTCTCTTAAGGATAATATTAGCAATAATATTTAAGCGTCTTTTTGTTTCTTAAAAGCACAAAAAGATGCAAAGCAGAACACAATTATGCTTACCAGAATAAGAATACCAGCGTAAGTACCATGTCACATGTACCATTTATGTCTTATTTCTGCTTAGCAGAGAAATGTCAAGCAATATTTTCTGCTTAAACAGCTCTATGAAATTGGGCCCATGTTTCAATGTTTGTTGGGGGGGAAGAGTACAGGACGGAATCTACGTACCTTTTCATACATTTCAGCTCTTTTATAGTATGCCTCATGGTCATTGCGATCCAACTTGATAGTCTGTGAATAATTCATGATGGCCATCGTCACATCACCTCTCTGACGAAATATCTCAGCTCTGTAGAAAAACAGCAAAAAATAAACTCAACAAAGTCATTGAGTACAGCAGTGGTATTAGTATTAAAAAATTACCCGAGTAGAACAGAACTTCATCAATCTGGCAACACAAGGAGCAATTCCAAGGCCCAATTTCAGACAAAGTTGCAGAGCACAACAAAATTATGCTAACTAGAATAAGGGTACCAGATAAAACATGTTTTAATAGACAAATAAATTATTGAATTGAATAAAATTGAAAACACCATTTTCATGTACAAAATGTAGCTGGTATCCTGCTTAGTTTTGTTTAGCAGAAAAAAAATGTTAAGCAATATTATTTGCTTAAAGGCACTGGACACGTTTGGTAATTGTCAAAGACCAGTATTCTCACTTGGTGTATCCCAACATATGCATAACATAACAAACTTATGCAAATTTGGGTTCAGTTGGCCATTGAAGTTGCAAGAAAATGATGAAAGAAAAAACACCCAAGCTGTACAAATTTGCGTGCTTTCAGGTAGAAATAAAAGACTTCAGGCCTGAAGTCTTTTAACATTTGAGTAAGAAATTACCTCTTTCTCAAAAACTACACTACTTCAGAAGGAATCGGTTCACACAATGTTTTATACTATCAACAGCTCTCCATTGCTCGTTACCAAGTAAGTTTTTATGCTAACAATTATTTTGAGTAATTACCAATAGGGTACAGTGCCTTTAATTATAAGGGATACTGCATAACCAATGGTCAATAGACCTTAACCACGGTGTGGTCATCTTGATTTTACTCCATTCCAACTCATTGTAACCAAACTGAGGCTGGAAGAAATAATAGTCTGGTGCCATGCGCAAAATGAAGGTTAGCATTCATTACTGTTATTGAAAAAAGGGAACATGACCAAGATGTTGACAGCGTGACAAAGGTCTATAGTCATCAGGGTTTGGATATGAATGTGTTACTTTACCTGGATCTGTAAGCACCAACATGTTCTTTATTAATCTTAAGAATGGTATTAAGATCTTCTAGAGCTTTGGTTGATTTATGACGAAGGAGGTAGAGGAGATGACGGTGCCAGTAAGCATCAAGAAGTTGAGGCTCCAACAGGATAGCTCTGTTTAAATCTTCCCAAGCTTGCTTCAGTTTACCAAGCTGTGGAAAAAAACCACAATCATTTGGGGTTGAGCAAAGAAAAATTTACTAGAGTGGGACTCAAACCAATGACCCGCGGATTAATATGCTAGCACTCTACCAACTGAGCTATCGAGCCCTATGTTGGCGTTTTCAAACATCTTTGTTCAGAGGTGCCAGTCAGAAGCCAACCCTTTATTAAGTGGAGAATGATGACCATAACATGCAAGATACTTGTTCCTTGAAAACAGTAGGAACATTTTATTAAGTACAACGGCTGGCCTACATATACTCATGGTTTAGGCTTTAATAAACATTTAATCAAAATGTTTCTGATTTTACAATGGGCAAAACAACCTGGGAATCGGACTTAAGTAGGAAGAATATCATGCCTGCCATAAGCTCAGAATTCTGTGATAAAAGCAGATTAATTAATTTAAGCCCAGTCCACATCCTACCTTGCGATACATGGCTCCTCGTCTACAGAGATCAAAGGGTGATGGTTTCTCAGCTCTCTCTATGATTTCAGTCAACTGTAAAACCTCTTCATGTAACCACTGAAATTATAAAAGATGTCACTCGATTACAATAGCTGATTAAAACACAATTTAATGTAGAGATAAATTGATAGAATTAACACATATAGTTTTAACTTGTTTCTTTTTCAAATGGTGCCCCCCTCTCCCCCCCCCCCCACCCCAAAGAAAAACACCCCAAAATTAGTCACAATAGCACCCTCAATAGTCCTGTTTTTCATTCTGAAAATTGTGTGGCCGTACGGTCTTAATTTTTTGTTTTTACAACTATTTATAGTTAACATAGTTTATAGTATATCAGGGATTTATACCCGTCACAACAGATCAGCGCGTGAAAGAGTTAAAACCTATGAAAATTGAGAACAAATCCGACAGTTTAGCCTGAGCTCATCTCGACTCTGCAACTATTTGAGTCGCAACTAGTTGAGTAGTAAATTTCACAAGTCGCCCAGGCTTTATATCTGAAAGTTCAAAAAAGCCAAAGGTTGAAATAAGAAAGCAGACTGGATAGGTTTCTTACCTCCACAATATCTCTATCATCTTCAGTCTCCATGATAGGTTGAATGATGTCTATCTCAACGGAAGCAGCACTACTAGCCCCGGAAACACGCCTAAAATAAACACACAAACCATGCTAACAGACCTTCATCACGGTGTGGCATCTTGCTTTTATTCCATTCCAACTCATTGTAACCAAGCTGAGGCTAGACGAAATAATAGTCTGGTGCCATGTTTGTGCAATGAATGTTAGCCACAAGGGTTTTTCTCTGGGCCCTCCCACCTTTCCTCCCTCTGGAAAAAAAAACAACTTTTGATCTCTGGCTGTGTTCCATGTTCATATACGCCTCTCTTAATATTTATGCATGAGTATGTCACAATTCTAACCCAAAACGATTCCAGCAGCCACTGCAAGTGGTGGCGGATGTGCGCCTATAGCCTCATTTTGGCTAAGAATGATGACGTCATGCATGAATATTAAGAGAGGCGTATATGGAGCCTTGTTACTGGCTACCAAAGGTACCCTTGCATTCCGGACTTAAACGCTTTGTAGCCGCGTCCTCTGCAATCAGTTTCTTAGCTGCGTGTAAAGATGATTAGCCTCCCCAATTATTATAACGATAAATGAAAGTTTACCTTTTTGTTGGAGAGATTACCGGTGATAATTCTTCCTCAAAATCTGATTCACTGTCGACATCCGAGGATGGGAAGACCTCATCAAACCATGCATCCCAGATACCACGAACCCACTCACGGATAGAGTTTGGCTCATCCCTAAAAATACAAACAAATTTATCATCGTTATAATTTAAAGACAGTGGGCACTATTAGTAATTAATCAAAATAATCGTTAGCATAAAAACTTACTTGGTAACAAGCAATGGAGAGCTGGGCCCAATTTCATAGAGCTGCTTAAGCACAAAACTTTGCTTAAGCGAAATAATCCTTGTTTAGTAAAATCAGCTTACTGGCCAAGACTCCACTCAATTGTTACGCAAAGTAAAACAGCTAAATACCAGTCACAAGCAATGTATATGGCATAACATTTTTGCCAGTAACATGTGAAAAATAAGCGAGCTGTTTTCGTGCTTTATAAAATTGGCCCCTGTTGATAGTAAAAAAACATTGTGAGAAACGGCTCCCTCTGAAGTAGCGCAGTTTTCAAGAAAGAAGTATGTAATTTTCCACTAAAATATTTGAATTTGATTTCAGAATTAGATTTTAAGGTCCTAAAATCAAGCATCTGAAAGCACACAACCTTATGTGACAAGGGTTTTTTCTTCCATTATTATCTTGCAACTTCGACATGACCAATTGAGTTCCAACTTTCACAGGTTGTTATTTTGTGCATATGTTGAGATACGCCAAGTGAGGAGACTGGTATTTGACAATTACCCATTGACCCTTAAAGGGTGGCTGCAGTGTTTTTTTTATTCATTTAAACGATTAAACATGACTTTTTAAACCTGAAATATTTTTTATATTTTTTTTTATATTAAATGCGCAATATTTTAAAAATGGTTTTCAAGAGATTAGGGGAACCCACCCTGCCCCTAAAAAGGAGTCAGTAACCCAAGCCGTCGGGCCCCCTCGCTTTGTGCATATAGAGACGTGTACACTGTGTGACCTGGTACCTAGGCGCGTGTAGTTAGGGACCAGACTCTTTTTGCCGACGATAATGTTTGAATTCCCGACGTGACGTTGATGGTAGGGGGGCGGTAACAATCCACAAAAGGGGGGGCATGACTTATTCGCTGCTAATTACGCAAGTCAGATATGTCGGGAATAAACAAAACACATTGTATTGATGTTCAATACATATATCAGAAATAAATGACAGCAAAATTAACTGTTTTATTTTAATTCACTGCAGCATCCCTTTAAAAAGGGAGCAGCCATCTGGATTACTCTCATGTCAACTCAAATGTCAATGAGCCTTGCCACCATGTGCTGCGCGCCGTATCAACTCTTTCTAGTCACTAACCCATGGTAGGGATGTATTGAGAAACAACGCCGATTGGCTCCCAAAGGTGGCTACTTTGCATATATGCTTTTGATTACTTGTATGGCACTTGTAGGACGCTTAGTGCACATGTGTGAAAATGCATGTATTTTGACCTGATTCCATTTCAAAATATTACAATCTTGACTTACTTTAGATTTAGATTTAGTTTATTTATTCATTATGTAAACATGAAAAAGGTTTTCCCAGTCATAAAAAAACATACATTAAAAATAACCGCAAAAATACAGACAATATAAAAAAAACAATCAAAAGTAGATCATTAAAACAACCATCATTCAAAGCAGTTGAAAAGTAAGATAATTTACTTGTCTTTCTTCTCTTGAACAAACTCTTCAAAGTCCAGTAATTCAGGAAGACTACCTCTTCTATGTGACCGTACTTTCCTGTGAATACAAAGAACCACAACGAGATTATAAAGTTATGTTCGATGACCTAAATGAAAGACAAAATCTGTAAATAATATATGGTTACTAATTTTGGTTTTACCCATGTACACCGATGTGTGTTAGCACTGTATACTCAGTACTTTCCCAAGCTCTGTGAAAAAGAAATCACATATTACTCTGGTGGGATTCAAACCCACGACTTTTGCAAATCTAGAGCAGTGTCTTTACCAACTAGACCACCGAGATTGCCCGGTAGCTGGTACCGCAACGATTTAACAGATGGAAGTTTGCATCGGGGATATAGAATAACTTATGTTCCTGAAGTTAGAATCTTACAGATATATTGTGGTTTTATTATAAAATATTGGAATTATAGCAGCTGTTAAACCAAGCGAAACAATTATACATCAGATACTTAATAATTATAATAATAACTGATACTTAATAATTATAATAATAATTTAATCATTTACATAGCACAAATTCCAGTGTTATTTTGTTCAATTGCGCTGAACAAGCAGATACATGTACTGTACTACAATTATTTTAACCCCACAAATTGCGCAACAAGTATTATGATCCAGAAAGACTCCACTCTACCTAACATACTTTTCTTGCATTTTCTAGTCTAACATTTACACAACACATTTGGATATAGGAAATGACAGTACTTTCAAGTTTGTTCCTAAAATGTTAACAATAACTATAACTATATGTATTTATATGATTCCAGTAAGTGGCGGCTATCCGCTGTTGGATATCAATAATAACAAATAATTTAACAAAATAAAACAAAATAAAAAATAAAAAAAATCTTATTTATATAGCGTTTTTTTTACAAATATGACACAAAGCGTTTATAAATACAAAAGCAACAGAAGAAAAAATTGAAGTAATACTTACGGAGGAACTCTCAACTGTAGTGGAACAGGCATCTTGACTTTTGGAAGACTTTCAGCCCTGATTCAAATTTAAATATAACAACTAGCGTTACATGTCAAAGCTTTCATACATCATAATCAGGCCTTGCTCTATAAGCTTTTTGTTAAGTTGCCAACCGGGCTAATAAACTCTGGGTTTTTATGTAAGTTTATGGAAGTTTATGTAGCCTTGATTTTAAAAATGTATTGACATCAATGTATATCTTTCTGATGCATTAATGGTAGCAATTACAAATGCTTTATAGGCAAAAAACGTTAAACTGAAACAGTCAAAAATAAATTTAAAAAATGTTTTATTCACATCTGAATGGAAAAGATATGAGCATTTTAAACAAGTAGGTTGCGCAGTTTTTAGTAGCCCACAGGGCAAGTTGAGAGGTGGTGTTTTCTAGACCGCTGCAGTTTTTATATAGACCTTGTACGCTGGGCTAGTGTTAAGGGCGAGCCCTGCATAATACAGCTTTCCTAAGTTGCTTTGTTCAATCCAAATCTCATTTCTTCTATATGAGTTATAATGAAGTCTATAATAAAGTCTAATTGTAATTTAGTTAATCAATTGATAAAAATTCAACCCAAACTGTACAAATCACAAACAAAGCAATTATAATGCAAGTGATAATCACAAACAAAAATTCAAACAACCCCTAACTAGACTTTTTAAAATGATATTGTTTTAATAAATGATTTTAAGTACCTTGACAATTTCCTTGGCTCTTGTTTTAGGAAAGCTTCTATTTCATTCAAACGGCGCTGGAAACAAAGAGGTTTAAATAAAAACATAAAATAAAACAGATGTGACAATAGTCCAATTTCAAAAATTAAACTAATTCTTTTAAAAAGAAAAAGGTGTTATTTCCCTTTTTTCCATATCGCACTTGTGGAATAACTTGAAATATGCTAAATGATTCAACTCACCGGATCAAGTGGTTTTCTTTTCTTTTTCCTGTCAAATTTAAATAAATCAGAAAAACTTTAAAAATAATAAACATTCTTTCAAGCTACAATTTATAAAAGGAAAAGCAAATTAATTTGTGTCTATATGGAAAAAATCATTAGCTCCTGCAAACTGTTTATTAGCTACAATATTGATGGTATAATGCATAACATTGAAGTTAGTTCTGTGACAATATTATTGTGAAATGATAATGACACATTGTGCTATCGATTCCCCAAACTAAGCAATCACTCATAGAAAACATTTTTGATTTGGGGTTGAAGAAATATACTAGAGAGGGACTTGAACTAACGACTTCCGGATTAACATGTCGCTCTACCAGCTGAGCTGTCTAGCCCTAATGTTTGCGGTCTCACTATTTTGTCAGTACCTTTGTTCTCGGGTGCCAGTCAGAAGCCATGAAACCGTTAAAGGATTCTGAAACATTTGTTCTCTTACCCTCTGTGTTTAGGATATAAGACGTACTTCATACCGGCTGCTCTAGCTTTCTCTGCTAAGGTCGGAGAAGATGCTGACAAAACAAAATCACAAAGAAATACCCAAACCTTTATTATTTCCCATCAATCTATAGTTCTATTTGTCTACTTATTTACAACCATCTTTATTCATTTGTTTATAAACCCTCTACATAGCTTGAACTTTGAGAAAATATCCACAAGCATGGAGGTAACTCAAAACTTTTACTGGGCCAGATCATTTGTTGCAAGACTGGAAGCACAATTTCTCATTTGAGCTGTTTTTGGAACAAGCAATAAAAGAAGATTTATCTAATTTTTCTAATGGGTAACACTTCTATTTGATAGGAAAGATATTTGTATGAATTGGTTTGAACTAAAAATGCAGTGAGGTGCTATTATTCAAAAACACGAAACCGCTGGACTTGTACTGTTGTCAGTTTACTGGCCCAACGCTAAAATTACTGGCTTTGGAATAAATTTGAGCCCTGCTCTTAATGAACATGCTTTTTGTTCCAAAGAAGTGTACTTGCTTTATAATAAAACCAATGCTCAGTTTCTCTTTTTGAAACCATAAAGTTGTTATAAAGTGCAAAAGTTTGATTAATCATGGTCATTGGCCCACAGGAATATACTTTGAATATGTATTAACAAAATATTTTTGAATTTCAAATTGTTTTTCTGTAGTTTTTAAATAATCTATTTTTTATAAATCTCTGTATTTCAAACACAATTCAGCCTTTGGTTGCTACGATTTTATTGTTTTGAAAAAACAAATAATAATAATAGCTGACACTCCTGCCTGTTCTACACACTACACAAATTCACCCAGAATTAGAATCAATGCTTTATTTTCATTTTTGTTGCAAAATATTTTAATTGACCGGTCTGCTGACTTTAATGTCCAAAATAATTTTTTGTTTTTTGAAGGATTTTACATTTATTAGTTGGAATCTCACCTTTTTGGACACTGGTATTGGGTGAGGAAGACTGGGGTGTCATCCTTGCCATGGTAACAAGCTAGAATATAGAAAATCAACAACTTATTTTAGGCATTCAAAATCAACACCATCAAAGAAATTGAATAGATGGAAATTTGCATAGGGGATGAAGAATAGTAATTTTGGTTTGACTCATATACAGCGATGTGTGTAAGCACTGAGTATACAGTGCTAAGTAAAACCAAAATAAGGAAAGAAATTACATCACAAATTAATCATTATATGATCATACTGCTTTTTCTTCATATAGCCATTGCATGTCAGATGACGCGTACATCCACCAAATATTTCTGGACTGGCTCATACATAGCGGACAGTTTATACGCAGGTAACCATTTATACCTCTTAGTGAAGAGAAGCAATTATAGTTAAGTATCTTGCTCAAGGAATCGAGTGTCACGACCAGGCCCAGAACCAACACTCCGATGACCCAACCACCAGAACTTGAATTTAAATGCTCTTAACCACTCTTAAACATACGGCCATGACACCCTTCCTATAATAAATAAAACTATATGGTTTGAACAGTCTGTAGGTAACCCTATTTATTTTCAAGTAGGCTTGAACTCTTGATTCTGATTGGTCGATCTATAGCAACAAGAGTGTGATATAAACCTTTATCTTCCAGTACGTACTAATCCACCAATCAGATGCTCGAACTACTAGGGGGATAAATACATATATGCTACGAGCTCCGTTTTATATCCTACTTCCTCTGTTTTTATTACACAGTGCGTATTGTGAAAATGTCATTTTGTCACGCTCCGTATACGGACAGTGCAAAAGTTACATTCTAAACTTTATGCGCGTGAACTAACGCTCTGAAGTTTTAAATTGTGCACGTTGCAAGTGAGACTGCAAGATAAATTCGATATCACACGCGCGCTCGTGAAATACGAAAAAATATAGCGCGTCTGCGTCCCATATCCTTCGGCCTCAATGGATATGGGACGCAGAAGCGCTATATTTTTCCGTATTCCACTCGCGCTTGTGTGACAACTTATAATATTGCACGGCCCATATCACGATCTGCGTCTTGTGTGTTCTATTTCACCTGCTCAAGTTTGATTGAAGATAATTACGTTCGGCCTCGTTGGATATTGGATGCAGAAGCGCTATATTTTTACGTATTCCACTCGCGCTTGCGTGATAACTCGAAGTGTCAGTGATAGTAGGGTGGACTCACCACATCACCAATGATATCTTGACTGTCTTCTTCATCTGAACCTAGTAGTATTGAAGCTTTAGCATCTTCAATCTTCTGTTGTTGTTTCTCCACTTCATCCATACATGCTCCAAAATCAGCATCAAGAACCAGAGTGTTAAACTCATCCGTTAAGGTTGGGGCTGAGTGGGTACGCCTGCATGTCAACAAAAGATAGCTTTTTAAAACCTTTGCTTACCTTTCATTTTTAAGAAGTTCCTACGATGTGTTATGTATTTGCTAGTTTGTTAATTGCTTTAAAGGCAATGGACACCTTTGGTAATTGTCAAAGACCGGTATTCTCACTTGGTGTATCTCAACATATCAAAATAACAAGTCTGTGAAAAATTTGACTCAAGTTGCAAGAGAATCATGACAGAAAAAAACAACCCTGTTGCACAAATTTGTGTGCTTTCAGATGACTAATAAAATGCTTCAGACCTGAAGTTTTTTATTGAGAATTTATCTAAAAAACTATGTTACTTCAGAGGGAGCAATTTTTCACAATGTTGTATATCACCAACAGCTCTCCATTGCTCATTACCAAGTAGGTTTTTATGCTAACAATTATTTTGAGTAAATTACCAATTGTGTCCAGTGTCTTTAACTTATCTGATTTATGAAACCAGTGTTCATAAAAGATATTTAAAAATAGCAAAGTTTGAGGTACACATACTCTTCATACTCAATGTCAGTTGATTGAATAAAACTAACAGTTTACTCAATCAGTATGACCTGCATAGAATACTGTACCTTCAAATGCATCAAGCCCTTAGGTTGGAAAGAATGTCAAAATAAAAATAATGGGACAAAAACACAAATTTTAACTGGATTATAAATGCAATAAATGCCAGTTCAACAAGGCTAAAAATGAAGAAAATTACAAAGTAATCAGATTACAGTTTACAAAGATCTGTTTTAAACAAAATGTAAAGAAAACAATAGCTTGTTCCTCTTAGATGCATACTTGCTGGTAATTCAATTTCAATTCAATTGTATTTATTTCATCACAATACAAATTTAATACAGATTATTAAGACAAATCATTACAAATTACACAAATTCTATCCTAACCACACAAACACAACTTTGTTTAAAAAATAGAAAAGAAAGATATATCGCTACCTGATTGGTTGGATTTTATCAATCACATCGTCAAGGTGATCCACTGTCTTCAAGAATCTCTCACTATCTTCTGATTCTGGATCTTCCTTAGTGGAGGTCGTTACTTGAGAGTATTTACGTCTCATTTCACTCACACTCGTGTATGATCTCACTGTTAGATCACAGAATATAACACAGTAAATCATTTAATTTATCTAAATATGCAAAGTTTTTATCATTGAAAGTATGATAGAAACTAAGTTGTCATGTTTTCTTAATCTTGTTTTAGTAATATCACATCAAACACAAGAAACATTGTGTTAGTCATCAGAACTCAATTTCATAAAGCTGTTTACCTGAAAGAATTTAGCTGTAGGTACGCAACAAATACGTAGATATTTAACAAATAACCTCAACATTTGACGACACATGTTTACAAAGGATTGGAATCATGGCATCATTCTTTTGCTTACAAGAACAGCCAGCAAATCTTTTGTTTCGTTTGCTCAAGAGAAAAGTGTCATGTTTTCTTAATCTTGTTTTAGTAATATCACATCAAACACAAGAAACATTGTGTTAGTCATCAGAACTCAATTTCATAAAGCTGTTTACCTGAAAGAATTTAGCTGTAGGTACGCAACAAATACGCAGATATTCAACAAACAACCTCAACATTTGACGACACATGTTTACAAAGGATTGGAATCATTGCATCACTCTTTTGCTTACAAGAACAGCCAGCAAATCTTTTGTTTCGTTTGCTCAAGAGAAAAATTGATTATGAAATATAAACTGAGCTAAAACTGCAGCTCTGTAAACAGACAATATATCACTCTAAGGCTTGGTAAAATTTGGTTACTAAATGTTACAAAGATAAAATGGCAATGAATTATTATCATCTTGCTCTGCAAATTTCAAAAAAATGCTGCGCCAAACCGTTTGATTGATTAATTTGTTGATTAATTTATCCATGATCCAATACTTGTCCAATGGGAGACTTTTGAGATGCTGGCGGCAGCAGACCTTTTTGCAGCTCTGAGCGTGCGCGCACATGCTCAGTAGTGCGCGCGTAGGTTAAGCAGGTGCACTACTGGCGAGAACTGTGAAAAAAAAGGACCGCCCAAAAGTCTCCCATATAAACTTATTTTATCAGTGCTTTATTTCCAGTGTTTAATTATCAGAGAATAGCCTTGTTTGTGACTGACTCACCATGGACTAGTGTATTGGTGATGGTATCATCAGAGGCCAGGCTAGCATTACCTTTAATGTGAACAGTGGAAAACACAAGGAGAGGAAATACAGTGCACACGGTGAGATGAGATTGAGTGAATGGAGGACTACAAGAGGTGTGGATTACATTATCCTTCAATAGACCCTATGCACAACGCGCAACGCACATACACGCGTGTCTCTTGTCCGCCATTTTTTGTATCAAAACAAGCACAAAAGGAATAGACTCCCCCAAAAAGGTGGAAAGGGTAGGTGCGCATTGTTTTGAGGTGCATCAACACGTGTATCATCCTTTTGTGCACATTTTTGACATACAAAATGACAGACAGAAGAGCCGCACAAAAGTGCGTTGCGCATTTTGCAATGGGTCTATAGGAAGTTGTGTTGAGAAAAATAAAAAAGATCAAATAAAAAGTTTAATTTAACTCTTATTAAAAGCATAAAGAAAAAATGTGTGTCCATATTATGTCAAACAATAAAAAGATTTTAATTCACGCCATGCAGGTTTTAAAAACGAGTGAAATGTGCAATTTATAACTTGATCTTTGTGCGTGTTCAGGTGTGCATATGTGTGAAAAAACAATGCTTAAATGTTGCAAACATATAACAGGCATGATATTTGGTGCTTGGAAAAAGTAGGAAAATAATATTTGAGCAGAATGCCTTTGCCCTTTCAACATGTTCAAAGAAGTTTAGGCCTAAAATTTCATCTTAGAAGATGTTGAAAGGGCAAAGACATTTTAATTTTGCAAAGGGCACTTCCATTGGAAAATCTTACAGTCAATGGGAACCCTTTGAAGGGCACCAAGGCCAAGACCAGGGGCAACAGAGGTCGTGGCCTCTGTTATATTTTAAGGCTTCTTAACCACCATTTTTCTGATTTTTCAAAGGGCAAAAAAAGGTCAAAAATCAGACTTAATTAGGAAGCATATCATGCCTGATATAATCACACAAATTAAGGTACTAAATCTCACAACCTGTGAAACATGACATCTTTTAAACTCTAAACACATCAAACTCATGCAATATTTAAAACAAGGCGACACATGGACTATTTTTATCTTACCTGAGCTTGACCTTGCAGGGGTCGTTGGTACAACCACTTGAGGGGATTCCCCATCTTTAGATGACACCACTCTATCACCTTCTTTTGTTGTCACTGGCCTCTGTTGAGTTAGTGAATTAGCTTTAATTGCTGAATCTCTCTTAAGCCGTCCAAGTTGACTAAGGTCCTCACAAGACCTATGTTGGTGTTCTATTGGCCTACAGAAAAAGAAATATTGGTCCAGTTGTCAAATGCTGTTAAAGAACGTATAAACTTCAAAATTTTCACTCATGTATTCAAAATCCCCCACACCCAATCTCAATCATATCTGGTTGAACTTGTTCATTCCCACAACTCCAATAGTGCTGATGAATACAGGCAACGACTCCGCTCATCAGCTGATCAGACCCGGCTTTCCGTTCCTAGAACTAAACGGAAAGCTGGGGATAGCTCATTCTCCATAGCTGCCCCTCGCCTATGGAATGAGCTCCCCGCAGGTCTGAGAGGGGCGATCTCGTTGCCTGTATTCAAAAGCCTCCTCAAGACATTTCTTTTTCCCCACCCATCCTAGTTTGTTTGTTTTTCTTTTGTTGTCATAGTCTCTTGTAAAGCCCTCTGTTCTCCGTAGAGCGCTCATATTATTCTTATTATTCTTGTTATTACAACAAACTTACCACAAACCTCTTAGGGTCTGTATACGTTTAGTAATGACTCTGAAAATTAATGGCAATCAAAATGTACATGGTGTGAAGAAACATTGCACTAAGAAGCTCTGTGGTTATGGAAAAAGATATGTCTTTTTATCTCATTTTCTTTTAGTATAACACTTGCTAGGATACAAATCTCAGACGGCACCTTTACATTGAACTTCCAGTTGAAGGGAATGTACACGTTCGGTAATTGTCAAAGACCAGTCTTCTCACTTGGTGCATCCCAACATAAGCATAAAATAACAGGCCTGTTAACATTTGTGCTCAATTGGTCATCGGAGTTGCGAGATCAGATAGGAATAAAAGACTTCTAGCATTATTTTAAGTGAGAAATTACCTCTTTCTCAAAATCTATGCTACTTCAGAGGGAGCCGTTTCTCACAATGTTTTATACCATCAACAGCTCTCAATGCTCGTTACAAAGTCAGTTTTTAAATTAATATTTGTTTTGAGTAGTTACTAAACGTGTACTTTCCCTTTAATGTATGGGGGCTTGCTAAAATGATCACTCATAAGGGTAACCATCTTTTTGATGTAGTACCATGCATATTAAACTCTCTACATTGTAGGGTGTCATGGCCACGTGGTTAAAAGCATCGAATTCAAGCTCTAGTGCTTTAAGTCGTCAAAGTGTGGGTTCGAATCCTGGTCATTACACTTGTGTCCTTGAGCAAGATGCTTTACTATAATTGCTTTTCTTCACCCAGGGGTATAAATGGGTACCTGCGAGGGTAGAGGTTGATATTGTGTATGAAAAAGCCACTGGAGCGCCACAGCAGCTCAGGGCTGTGTATAGCTGAGAAAGATTGAAAGGAATGTTATTGGTTCAATGAGCAGGGCACTAATGTAAAGCAGATTGAGACATTAGTGTGAAATCCGCTAAATAAGAACTAGTTATAATAATAATAATCTTTGAAACACACCCACCTCATTATAATCTTATCTCCTTCATGTCTTTCCTCTGCAGTTCCTCCATCTTCACTGTCTCCATCCTCGTCTTCTTCATCACCAATAGATACCTGCTGCTCAATGTCTTTATCAAGCATCGTCCCCTGGAACTCCGGGTATAGGGTGCTACGGATGTAAGTAGAAGGTAGGTCCATCTTAGGTGGGGCTGGCGTCCAGTACAGACGTGATTGATCTTGCTTAATAGGCATTCGTCGACCTGCAATCTCCATTTCTTCATCATCAAACTGAATAAGTCAAATCAAGGTAGTTTGGTGAGCACAATGTTAACACAAAGCCAATAACAAGAAAGTTGTGTGTAGCACCGATTTCCATCTATTAAATCGATGCGGTACCCGCTGGTAAAATAAAGAATTCGAACTGCCTCTAGCCGCCGGGCAATCTCTGTGGTCTAGTTGGTAAGAGACTGCTCTAGAATTGCAAAGGTTGCGGGTTCAAATCCCTCTCGAGTAATGTGCATGTGATTTTTTTCAAAGAGCTCGGTAAAATACTGAGTATACATTGCTAACACACATTGTTGTACATGGGTAAAACCAAAATTAAACGGCTACAGAAATGTTTAATTTCCAGGAATCTTAAAGGGACAACGTTGCCTTGGATCGGACGAGTTGGTCTATAAAAAGCATTTGTAACTGTTTGTTATAAAATGCATATGGTTGGAAAGATGTTTTAAAGGCAGTGGACACTATTGGTAATTACTCAAAATAATTATTGGCATAAAACCTAACTTGGTTACAAGTAATGAACAGCTGTTGATGGTATAAAACATTGTGAGAAACGGCTCCCTCTGAAGTAATGTAGTTTTCGAGAAAGAAGTAAATTTCCATGAATTTGATTTCGAGACCTCAGATTTAGAACTTGAGGTCTTGAAATCAACCATCTAAACGCACACAACTTCGTGTGACAAGGGTTATTTTTCTTTCATTATTATCTCGCAACTTCGATGACCGATTGAGCTCAAATTTTCACATGTTTGTTATTTTATGCGACTGTTGAGATACACCAAGTGAGAAGACTGGTCTTTGACAATTACCAATAGTGTCTAGTGTCTTTAATTAGAGTGTGTTTTGAACTCACAACTTGCTGCGCTCTTTTCTCCCATGCCTCTAAAGTCTCCATACCAGATGTCCCTTCAGCTTCTCTGAGTATTCTTTGTGCAGCAGCTGACATTAATCGCTGCTGCTGGTCTAAAGCAAACTGTGTAGTCCTCTCAGAGCTGACTTTGCTTTGACTGTGGGAGTTTGTGGCCCTTAAGGTCTTGGTGTAAGACTTTTCTGACAGGCTTTGCTCCTGTAAGAGGGCAAGAAAACAAAGTACAACAATAATAGAACTTTACATGGGCAGGTACTAGTGAAACTAAATAAATGCATATGGGATTTAAGGCATTGCATGGTGCGGTATCAATATATATTTGGTTTGCGCTAACACTACTTGCCAGGTAGATTATGTTCTTTTGAGAACTTGTCTTGCTTTATATTCTGAAAATAACTGTCCTGCTTCTTAACTACTACCTGGGCGGAAGGTAGAAAATCGGTCGGGACTACAACTTTAGCTCTAGTGTTTCAAGGGGACTTCTCTTTATATACTTCACTACTGCAACTAGCTTGCTCTAGTCAGGAGACTGTTCATTACTTCAATCTACTACAGTCAATGCCACAATTTTCTTTTTTGTATTATACAATTGTCCTTTGCCTCGATGCCAGCATTTTATTAAGCCAAACCAAGTACAAGTGACTGTTATTATTTTCTCACTCACTCTTTCTGGTGTGGGTTGGATCCTCGTTGAGCTTACATACTTGCTTGGTGTATGATACATTCGTGTTGTTAGCTGCAGACTACCAGGGATGGGAAGCTGGGCAGGGATAGTACAGAAATGATGGATGCTTGTACGATATTCATCGGCTTGTACCTCATTAACTCTCTCCTAAAAACAAATTCGGGGGAAAACAAAAATTCAGAATGAAATAAATTACAAACAAAACCTAGAGATCTAGAGTTTGTGGACAAACTCACAGTGTTCGACTTTGTCATATGAAACTTCAACTTCTGGTTTTGACAGGATGTAAAAGTCAAATAGGGCCCATTTTGTACAAGAAGTCTAGAATTGCCCAAAAGCTTGACATTGACGCAATGATTATTAATGTACCACGTTTTATTAATAACATACACATTTTTGCATTTGCATACGTATCTTCCGGTTTGGATACATTGATAAGATTTGTAAATCGATGAAGGTGTTAAAATCACATAATTTTAATATTCAAATATACCTAAATGAGATATGAGTTTTTATGTACAAAATTTCAACTTCCGTTTTCAACCGGAAGTAAAGGTTTGTGAGTTCTTTCCACTTTAAAGAATAATTCTTCTTTAAAAATGTTTGTAATAACACACTCACCTCATCTCTTGGCAGCTTCTCTTGAGGAGCCCAACTTGATACAAATGATACAGACGAGCTTTGTACAGTTGGCTTGGCCAGTACATCTCTACTGCCTCCCATTCGAGCATCCTTCCTTGGTATAATCGGCTGCGATTCTCCTTCAACATTCATAATCTCTTCATATGTGACATCTAAGGGAACTTGTAAGTCCTGGAAACATAGGTCATAAGATTCAATTGTAAACATTTAATATCAGGGTGCGTAATTAGCGGTCCCTTGGTCGCTAAATGCTAGTAAAATAAATTTGGTTGACTCGTACAGCAGGCGAGTGAAAAAAGAAAAGTTAAGGGAAACCCCTGAATGTAATATAGACAACTTATTTGCATAGTCGACAGAGACACTTCCTTACACATGTACTTCCTACAAATTGAGAAATGACAAGCCAAAATCACTCATCCAAGAATTGTGTTGCACTGATTAGAAATATATTTATGGTTTGCTGTAACACCATGTGTGTGCCAGGTAGATTTTGTTCTTCAGAGAACTGTCTTGCTTTATATACGACTACCCCGGAGTAGGTTTTCAGATCAAGGAGACTTCTTATAAAAAAATAACTGTTCTGTTTTTCACTCCTACCTGGGCGGAAGGTAGAAAATCGGCCGGGACTACTACTTTAGCTTTTAAGTGGATGGTTATTAACTTTACTGTGTGTTCTTAGATGGTCTCAACGTTTCGACTAGCTAGCTCTAGTCATCAAGAGACTGGTTAGAAATAGAATCAATGTATATTGTTATACCTCTGTACAAATTGTGAAGTTTGAACCAATCACGTGCCGTGCAACAAATATGCATGTATCATGGCTAAAGATGCGCGCTACGCGTAATGCACAGCGTGCCGGGTAACATGAAAAGTGATGTACACCGGTGTACATCACCTTGATCGTTCTCACCGTTGGTCGATTTCCAGCGCTGTATGAAACACGCGCGGGTTCGAGGGAACTGTCAGGAATTGTTTCTTGTTCGTCTGCTAATTAAACAATGAATACTCCGTCGTAAATGTTTAAGATTACAACAGAACTTCGAGAAGAGGAATATCAATGTTACCCAGGTATAACAAAACAATTGTTGCACGCTGTGATTGGGGTCCATTGGTTTTGTACACCCTCGAGGGGAAATGGCACCCTCGGCTTCGCCTCGGGTGCCATTTCCCCCCTCTGGTGTACAAAACGCCATGGACCCCATCACAGCGTGCAACAATTGTATAGTAGCAGCTTCTTACCATCCATGCCTGCTGTAGATCCATCTCTTCCTCCCAAAGTATCTCATCAGCTTCATCTTTGAATTCCACTGAGGGTTTAGTGGTTGCTTCTTTGCTGTCTGAGGCCGTCTGCTCATCCTCCGTTACACCATTGGTAACTTTAGTGTCAGCCGTTGATACTCTGTCCTGGTCAACTTTAGGGAGGGATTCTGTGCTTGCCTTCGAAGAAGATCAAGAACACAAATGTTAAGTAGGATTTTAAACTTTGCATGGTGGAAATACGATAAAGTAAGGTTTGCGGTAACACCATGTAGTGACAATCTCTTCTCCAGAAGACGATACGATCAGAGCATACTGGTCGCAATGTCGAGTTGAAACCAACGGCTCTTCTCAGAACCATCCCAACTCATTTAGAGATTGTCATTACATGGTGTTGCCGCAAACCATACTATAACACGAGTGTTGGTTATTCAAATACCAGTGTTGGACTTCAAGTGTAGTAACACAAATTAAACAGTAAATAACCACAAAGAAAGTGACCGGGTAAATTTTAAATAATTTTGACTGAACAAAGACAAAATAACTACAGTAGAGCCTGTGACCTCCGGATTAATGTCCCGCCGCTCTACAAACCAAGTTCGCCTAGCCCTAATGTTGTGGTCTCCCTATGTTGATAAAATATTTGTATCGCCTTAAGAGGGATTTGACCTCCTGAACAAAGATATTGACAAAAAAGGGAGACCGCCAACAATATTTCTTTCTTCAATCCAAAATTAAAAATTAAACAGAGTAAAAAATAGACTTAGCAGTAGGAAATCAATGATTTTTTAACTGGTTACCTGTTGAAGTTCTGTTGAATCTTCTATTTTTAAAGCTGGGGTGTCATGATCTGACAGCCCTATGGAAACTTGGCTGCTGCTTTCGAATACATGAATAACTGGCATGCTGTCCTTCACATCTGAGAGAAATAAATGATAGCAACAAGAGTTACATCTACTGGCAGGATGCGGATAGAATGACATGTATCTCACACATATATGCAAGACATGCAACTTTCTAATTGCAAAATGGCTGTTCACACTTGTACAGTGTTTTTCAGTTTTCTATGGCACTGTTTTGAAACAAAAAGGAGGAAATCAAATGATCAGCTGAAAAAATTACATGCCTGATGTGTTGAGTTGCATTCTTCTTTGATGATTTGTGGATGAAAAAGGCAATGTCAAAAGTTAAGCAGTTTCAATGAAGAATTTGTTATTTATTTTATAAAGCGTAAAGTGGGTGAAAATCGTAAAAATATATGAAAAAATGACATGTTGGGATGTCATGTGTTACACGGTTTATAGTCAGTGCCGTTGGTAAACTCTTACCTAGTTTACTTTCTTGTTCGGTAACATTAACCCCTCTGTCATCCTCCACTCTCTCCGCCTCCCCGTCCTCCTGGTCCATCCCAACTGCAGACTCCTCTTCTGTTTCTAGTGCTGCTGCAGTACGAGATAGGACTCTCTGCATAATCTGTTGGATCTTGATGTCTGCTTCTGATTTGATGCCACTGTGGGGAAACAGTTCATAACAATGAAAATAATAGTTGTTTTTTATATCGGCCTTTTTACACCGGAAGGGCTTCTAAAAGCCCTCCAACATCATTACCCATTTTTTCGAAACGTTGGGTTGAAACCTATGGCTCTTTTTAGAACCACCCCAACTCAATTAGATATTATCATTGGTGTTACTGCAAACCTTACTATATTGTGTTTCCCCCAGGGAAAGTTTCAAGCTACTCGAAACGTTGAGACCAATTCAAGAACTGACTCTGCGGTAGTGCAGTTAATTACGATCCCATAATTGAAGTAGTAGTCCCAGCCTATTTTCTATACCTTCCGCCCGGGTAGTAGTTACAAAGTAGGACAGTTCTTCTCAGAACTGTCCTGTCTCCCGAACATCCGATAAATCTACTCCGCGGTAGTAGAATAAAGAGAGACAGTTCTCTAAGAACAAACTCTACCTGCCAAGTAGATACACACATGGTGTTACTGCAAACCTTACAATATTGTGTTTCCCCTTTGCAAAGTTTCAAATCCTACTTAAGATGTAGCTTGTTTACCCGGATTCCCTGGCAGCCTTGAGTGATGAGATGATGTCATCTACCGATCTTTCCTTAGGAGACTCTTCTCTCTCTACTTCAATCACCTTCATCTTTGATCCTCTCCTCTCCAAGGATCTATCATGCTTAGATTGCTGCCTCCTCCTAACAAGAGAGTTTAATGTATAATAAGAGGTTGACTAAAACCAAGGAAACATCAGAACATCTAGCACAACACAGTGCAGGGAATTCTGTGTTTACGTCAAGCGTATTTCATGGGTTAGTAGAGAATTTTGGCTTGTGCTGATGTGCGTACTCCAAGTTACTAGGCATTCTACGCTTACAAAGTAAGCACAAAAATTCAGTGCTTGCAAGTAAGCAGAGAGTGGTCATAAGCGCAGATTTCGGCAGTAAGAATAGCCATAAAATTGGGCCCAGTTCATTTCCCAAACAAAATACAGCAGGGAAAGAAATGGGTAAATGTTCAAATTATCATAGTAGAAAATAGTTCACAAATAAAAAAAATAAAAAAATCTGACAGCTATGGATTAATAATAATAACTAATTAAAGATTTGTATAGCGCACATATCTGCCTACAATGGCCCCGAAGGTGCACAAAAAAGAATCACCACAAACAACAAAAAACGCAGTGCACAAATTACAGTTGACCAACAATAATAAAGCAACAAATCAAATGACAAATGTAAATTTCGGATTTAGTAAGAAATCGAAATGACAACAAGTATGCTCATGAGAGTTACTCATTGGATTCCTTTATAAGGTGGGTTTTTGTTTACTGTGGAACAAGTTCAATAGTTTTGATTGATTTAATGTATGAAGTGAGTGCATTCCACAAATGCAGATTCAAAGAAGACTTTTATGATATCAAAAACTTGACGTACTTATAGATTGGTAAGCTATCATGCCCAGCAATGTCTTGAGCTTCTGCCAGGAGCTCACTTGCTGACTTCCGAGAGCTGGCAGATCCTGCAGATCCTAGCCTTGAAGACTTTGCCTTTTTGGATCCCTTGTGAGTGGTAGTCTTGGAACTAGACCTACTCTTGGTGAGATCTTCGCTCTCATCACTCAAGTAGCTAGAGTCTTCTGAGTCTGCATCTTCCCAAGGAGAACTTGCTCCCGACTGTGTCTTCTTAATGCTCTTCTTGCTGCTTTTGATGGGCTCTGTGAGAATGTTGAAAATGGCTTTTAAAGGCACTGGACACCTTTGATAATTGTCAAAGACCAGTATCCTCTATTGGTTTATCCCAGCGTATGCATAAAATAACAAATCTGTGAAAATTTGGACTCAACCGGTCATCGAAGTTGCAAGAGAATGATGAAAAAAATTACCCTTTTTGCACTAATATGTGTGCTTTCAGATGCATAATAAAAGGCTTCAGGACTGAAGTTTTTTTTTTTTTTTAGTGAGAATTTACCTCTTTCTCAAAAACTATATTACTTCAGAGGGAGCCGTTTCTCACAAAGTTTTATACGATCAACATTGCTCGTTACAAAGTAAGTTTTTGTGCTAACAATTATTTTGAGTAATTGCCAATAGTGTCAAGTGCCTTTAAAATCCTTCATAAAAGATTTGACATGAAGTAAAGTAGACAACATCTTTAAAGTTCTATTTGGAAGTTCCTTAGTTTTACCTCCTCAAATGACATGTGAAAACCCTTAACCTAAAGGGAAAACATAAACCGCGTTTACTTTTAATCTTCTTCCTGGGTGTATCAACACTGCTTCTGGATGTTGGCCTAGGGGGTGGTTTGGCTCGTTGTGAGAACATGACAGGTGCAAGGGTTCCTGCTTTGCCGATGATAGCTGGTCTGGGAAGCTTCTCTTGTAGTGCTGCAGCCTCCTGGGTCAGGTCTTCTTGCTGATTGGAATCTAATCTTGTGTTAGCCGAGGTAGGAGGCCCACGGTACGAATCTAAATTAGCCTAATGGGAGAATGAATTAGAGGAAATCAGTACAAGAAGCTCCATAATAATAATAATAATAGTGGCTTCTTATATAGTGCGCATATCCATCACTCATAGACACTCATGGCTTATAATATACAGTATTTCCTGCAAGGTATGTGGGACTATGCTTGTATAACGAGACCTAATACTTTTACATAGCACCATGTAATGGTTAACAAGGTGCTGTGGCGCAATATGCTGCCAACCCCTTCTCTTTTCGGTGTTCCTGATTTGATTGGCAGCATATTGCACCACAGCACCCTATAAACCATTACATGGTGCTATGTAATAGGAATATGTCTTACAATTCAAACATAGTCTTACAAACTTGCAAGAATATACTGTAAGCGATTTAAACGTCACACGTGTGCGCTATAAAAGAAGCCATTATTATTATTGTTATTATTGGTAAGAGGTTCATTATTGGGACATTAAGATACTTCTCCTAGTATTGGTATAATTACCTTTTCAATAGCTTTGATCTCAGATTCTGGTTTGACCATCGCTGGCTTGCCTTGCATCCTGAATTTAAGACTTTCAATGTCTTTGGTGCTGCGTGATGGCAAGACACCCATAGTCTTTGCTTGTGGCTTTTGCATCTCTATAAGTAAGAACCAAATCATTGGAATGCGAATACAGTTTAAGTTTCAGGATGAAGCTGTTAATGACAAAAATACGCATGCCATTTTAGAATCCTCGGCTTCGGCTTTGGATTCAGCTTCAGGCTCTGTTCTCTCGTCTGAGGCCCTAAGCATGTGCGCAAAGCACACGCAATGGGAGACTTTCTGGGACGATAGAGGGCAGCAGACTTACCGGGTAAATCCATTGTTCTCAGAATTATGCGCATGTTCAGAACTACGTAAACAATGGAAATTTACCCGGTATGTCTGCTGCCGCCTAGCTTTGGAAAGTCTCCTATTGTCACAACATTCATAGGGGCCAAGCTAGCCTGAATTGAACCTGGAGCCGAAGCCGTGGTTTAAAAAAGGTCACAGTTTCATGAATATACACCAGTCTACAATGAGTTCATTTCATGGCAATCTTATTATTTGTTAAAGAGGAAGTTAACTTACCTGCAGTGGTAATGGTATTATCCTTGCAATATGGATTTTTCTTTGTTGTGCCACTTGGTGGAGCAGCCCATTCTTTATCTAGGGGGTTGTACAAAGGCAAACTTCCAGGTACCTGTGTGTTATCAAAACATTAAGAGTTGACAATGAAGTGGAATATTAAAGATTTGATTTATGTAAAACAAAACAAACTGTCACTGTGAAGAAGGATGTGTGAGAAGAATATGAAATTTCATCAAAGCAATAAGCCAATTGCGAGTTAAACTTGAATAATGTCTGGTACAATGACTTGCTTAAGTCACAAGTACCCGCTTACATTTGAATTCCTCGGACTATAGCAACCTCCAAATGAGCAAACCCTGGTATCATTATGCCATACACATTCATTCAGAATTGTGTATGGGTGCTCGCTGTTTCTAATGTAACTATGCAAAAGCTTGCCCGAATCATGTGACATAGCAACTGTCTCTATAGTCTGTTGAATTCAAATTTGATTGTTCACCTGTGATCAAGTATGTCATATTACAAGACAATATTCTAACATACAAATGGCTTATTAAGAGTCATTACTCACAGGTTTTTGCACGTGTGATGGTTGGTTGATAAAGTTTTCCTCAAAGTGGGGTTCAGTCTTTCGAACATAGGGCATTCCTTTCTTCCCGAAATCCAAAGCCAATTCTCTGTTTACAAATAAAGAAAGTTAACACTTATTGACTGAAAGATTTAGATGCGAATGAAAAAAAATCAGTAATTCAATCCTCAAAGAATATTCAAACATGTAGGGCCTACAAAGAAAAGAAACTAATACACACTTTGAAAGATTAATAATATTTTTCTATCTAGAGTTTAAATGCAGTGGACACTATTGGTAATTACTCAAAATAATTATTAGCATAAAACCTTTCTTGGTGACGAGTAATGGGGAGAGGTTGATGGTAGAAAACATTGTGAGAAACGGCTCCCTCTGAAGTGCCATAGTTTTTGAAAAAGAAGTAATTTTCCACGAATTTGATTTCGAGACCTCAGGTTTAGAACTTGAGGTCTCGAAATCAACCATCTAAACGACACAACTGCGTGTGACAATGGTGTTTTTTTTTCTTCATTATTATCTCGCAAGTTCGATGACCGATTGAGCGCAAATTTTCACAGGTTTGTTATTTTAGGCATTTGTTGAGAAACACCAACTGTGAAGGGTAGTCTTTGACAATTACCAATAGTGTCAACTGCCTTTAAGGAAAGGTTAAAACAGAAAAAAAATTCAAGAGCAAAATAAGTAGAAAAGACATTTATAATGATTCAATGGACTCAGGAAATAGAATAATTTGTGAAGATGGCAAAGAGATGTATAGATGGTTCATATCCTGAGATGCCTTTTGGCAGTCGTAACAAAAAACTGTTTCGGTTGAGTTTGACATTGGTAAATCATTGACCTAAACAGATTTTGGTTACAACCGCACTCCTGTAGACCTAATAACACAATATTGAGAGTGGAAAGTGCAGCAAACATTTAGTGAGATTGACTGTGTGTGTTTGAAAAAACACATTTAATTTTCTTAGACCACTGGAATATAAAACAAATACGTCACTACGATTTTTTGTTTGCGTGGGTAATTCTTTTCATGACAGAAAAATATGGAAAAGAAGCTTTGATTTTTAACAACAAAAAGGTTTACCAGAATTTGTGGATGAGATTAACATTTTGGGTGAAATGTCTGCAGATGCATTAATTCAATTTTCCACACCTTTTAGCGCTGTCTAAATTAGTCACTTACAGAAGCAGACCTGTATGCTCCTGTATGAATGGGCAAAGGCACCAAGGCATTTCTCCTGGGTAAAGGGCACCCTATGAGGAAATTATAAGTTTCTACTAGATCATTTTAAGGGCACCAAGGCAATAGCCAGGGGGCATGGAGCAATTGCCTTTGTTGCCTTCTTGAAGTTTCAGGCCAGCAGAAGCAATATTTGAGCTACTATGGACTAAATGTAACGTTAACACTTTCGCACGGAGTAAGTTCACAAAAACAATAAATGATCAGTTAGCAATGGTGTGCAAACAATTAAAACACACTCAAAGTCACACAAATCAAACACAATTAATTCACTTTGAAATAGTAGTCACACAAATCAAACAAAAATAATTCTAATGGAAATACGTACACATTCTTGACCTTGTTGCTGTAAATCGAACATGCATACAAAGAAACATCTTAGAAACATGTTACTTAACAAACAATTTGATAATTCAAGTCTGTTAATAAATCAATGAACGATAAATTTGTTTCTTGAACAAGGTGCGCCTTGAACACCAAGCAGGGTGGATATGTGCGCTTTAAAAGTCTTATTATTATTATTAACGGATGATATTGACAAAAAAGGGTGTTATTTCTGTTGTGGCTTCCTTCCTGTCAAGAATTTTGTTTTTTAAACAAAATTTATGTACTAACTTTAATTAAACAACAAAACTAATGTACAACAACAAAGTTAATGTGCTAACTCCACAGAGGTATTTGAGGCAATTTCACATTGAGCTCCTTAGTTCATCATTCAACTGTCCAAATTAATGTAAATCAATCAATTGAAAGATAACATTCAAAAATTCCCTTTGATGAATATATAAAGGTCATAAGCTAGCAGTGTTTGTTATCGGTGTTGGTTTCTTTATAATTAATTTAGTCACCTGATTATCACATGATTCTTTCCTTCTTCTGCCTCTTTTTGTTGCTCCTTGGAAGTTTCAGCTTCTTTTTGCGATCTCTTTTTGATGTTCTCAATCTCCTTTTGCACTCGAAGAAGTTCCGCTCTTCGGAAACCAGTCCGAAATGCACCACGACTGTCAGAAAAAGATTTGAGTCTCAAAATAAGGAATCGACTAAAAATTCTCTGCACAAAATGTACAACTATATAGTTGAAAAGTGACAACATCGATTGCTTTAGGATTTTTACAAAAACTGCAGATGAAGGGTATCAACTTTTATATTGTACATTGTACCAGTGCAATTCAACCCATCGGTTGTCATACTGTACATTACTTTTTAATGTTGTTTTTTATATGAAATAAACCAATAAATACAGCAGCACTTTATTATACACATAATGAATGTTTATGAGTGCAATGGTGCGAATATGTTCATGAGTTGAAAGATGGAATGTTCTATTCAACGAGGCGAAGCCGAGTTGAATGGAACATTCCAGCTTTCAACGAATGAACATTTCGCACCATTGCACGAATGAAAAACATTCATTATTTGTTTTATATAACATCCAAGTAGATCTTTGTCATTTTGATTAAAAGATACAACTTTCAAAACAAACAAAACGTAGGCCTACAATTTTTAATTGTAGAAGCCGAATGTTAAGTAATTTTACTACCTTGCAGTAACACTGCTGCGTTACCAAAGACACGCGCACGCAGTGATACGTGTTTACTCAGCTTTTTCGTTCCATCCGAAAAGTACTATTGCATGCTGGCAGCGTGCAATGGTACTTTTCGGATGGAACGAAAAAGCACGGTGAGTGACTCAGCGTGCAATGGCACTTTTATTTGCCATCACGTGACGGACAATCCTCCAATCAAATGGCAAGGATCTGCTCGGGTGTTATATAAAACCTTTTAACCAGAGGTTAGACAGGCCTCGAAATAACACACAGCACCCACAGCAATTGCCGTGGTGCCCTGTGCTTTTGATGTGGTGCCCTTTGCAAAGTTCCAATGCAAAATTAAATTTTCTTCATAGAGGTGCCCCTTTCTAGAGTGAAGTTTAAGGTCTGGTTAGAGACTTGATATTTGTTCCCCCACTTTTAATGTGGACTCTATCTATGGATCACAAAACTGAAATTTACCTTGTAGGCCCTCTCCTTTAAACTTTCTGAATACAACACAAGGACAAATAAATTTGTACTTACTCCTCAGCCATTGTTAGTCTATCACAGTCTGCAGATGTTACTATGGCTATCTAACCATCAATCACTGATTGAGCCTTCATCACGGCTTGAATGTGTAAAGAAATCTCTTCAGTTTTTGTGGAGGTCAGAGGTCATTCTCCTATCTGGTCTGAATAAAATATATTTAAGTGAAAAATTAAGCCCTACTGTTTTTTAACATTGAAGTAACAAATATAATCAATGCTGTCGACAAAAATGATCTTAACTGCCAGTGATAACTTTTTACCCCATCACCTGTTGGGTTTCTACCAGGCTAATTAACTAAACCACCATCTTCCACCCAGCACAGCCTGTGGTGAAGCCATTAATTTATAAAACTAAGTTTATAACACTAAGATGCTGTTTTTTCCATAGATAATTGTATTATAAAATAATTATAAAATAATATGAATAATAAATTTGCAATTTTTTTTTGAAAGGGTGTATGTACTTTTTGTAGGACCAAAAACACAATGTCCACAGATTTACACTGAACTTACACAGTTTGAAGATAATGATAGTAAAAAGCTTCCCTGAAAATATTACGTGCTGAGGTGCTGTAGTTTTTGGGAAATAAGTAAAACAATGTCATGAAAATTGTTTTAAGCATGTACAAACGTATTTTCATGACATTGTTTTACTCATTTCTCAAAAACTACAGCACCTCGGTAAGTAATATTTTCAGGGAAGCTTTCCACTATCATTATCTTCAAACCCTGTAAGTTTAATGTAAATCTATGGACATTTTGAAAAAACACCCAAATCCTTTTTTTAATTTAACCCCCGCGTGCAGGTTACAATAAAATCGTAATTTCTGGAAATTTGGGTAGTATTTTGTACCCACTCTGTTGTCATATCAAAATCACATGATCTTGTAATTTAAGAATGGAAGTATGGCAGACGACATTAAGCATAAAATTTTCAGGGGTTTTTAAGTGTTTTTATCAACCACTTTAGCTAGGCATATTTTGTGTTTAGTCTAAGTAAAAGGTAAGATTTTATACTAAAATTATAGATTATTTAAAATACCTACCGGAAAGGCTTCAATTTTGATTTGTCCCATCTTTGCAAATGCAAGAGATTGAAGAATATGTTTTATAAGTTTTCATGAAATAAACAAATTAAGTCACTGTGTATTGTAGACAAAAAGTTTCGCGACGGGAAAGGTGCCTGCGTGGATATTTGTAACATGTGTCCATAAATCACTTCGTAAGCAAGGTACGAAGTGTCCAGGCAGGGGAGTGTCCAGGCAGGGCAGGGGTACGATTCTTACGAAGTGTCCAGGGTAAAAAAGTGTCCAGGGGTACGAAGTATGGCAAAGGTATAAAGTGTCCTGACACCATGTTTACTGGGGCAATACCTAGACATTATTCACTCACACAGCTAGCCCAGAATCATTAATGTGTTCTTCTTGCCCTGCCCCTTTTTGTTTGAGTAAGCACAGCAGAATCATTGTATCGATAGGCAACTTCACAAGCACAGCATGCACAGGGCACAGTCATGACAGTCTAGTTTTTTACCCAGCTTTGAATTATGTGCTTAGATGGCAGCTAGCTGTAGTGTGTGTATGTATGCATACTGTGTCATTTATATTATTTTAAATTAGTGCCCAACTTACTTTTGTAGGCCTTTTTATAGCGCTTATCTTCGGGCAGACGATAGCGTGTATGCGGTTGTTGTTGACAAGTGTCGTCGGGAAACGATCCTCGAGCCAAAATGAGTTGAACGTTTTGATTGGCCAATTGGAAATGTATTGAGTTCGAGTTCGGAAGGAATTGGGTTTTTTGTTTAAAATACTATATATGTCCATAAATACAAATATATACAGATTTTTAATATTTAAGTATTTTTAGTGCGGTTATGTGTATGTCATAAATAAAAGTACGTACGCTATGGTAAAAAATTAGCAAACTGTGCACCAATGGCGTTGGATCTTAGGGAGGAAAAGATAAAGAGGTACTTTCCTATATGGGATGCACCAAGAGGAGGTCCACTTAAACGAGTGGCAGTGACGTACCTCCTGTCACTCCATCTTTTCTACAGTCTGAATTCATTTAATCCAAAATGGCGGCGCGCTCAGTTTCGGCGAACATATCAAACAAACTTAATATTATCGCTCATAATCTAAAAAGGGCACCGAAACCAGACAAAATAATATTCGACAGAAGAAAGAGACCAGTAAGTTGTTGATCGTTTTACTTTCGACATGATTTACTCGATTAATCATAACTTTCAGTTCCTTATCTGATTTCATGATTTCTAGAAAAACACACAGGTGATACCATTTTCCGTGTATTTCCGACAGGTGATAGAATTTTGTTGTTATCTCTCATTCTTAATCATTCATTGAGATAAGATATTGTTATTTTGTTAACTTTACTAAAATCATTTGGATAATAAACTTGCTCGTTGACATTATTGAAATGTTGATCAAGTTAATAAATGGGTTTGGGACTGGGATCTTAAAGCTTTGTTTGTGAATTGTGTTGTTGATTTGGAGATTCAATCAAATGAGCTACAGTAAGTGAAAACAAATCTTGACATGCTCACATGAAAACATGGGTTTTTATTAAAAAATTATTTCACTTCTTGAAAATTGAAGAATGGTTCTTGGGTGTATGTAGAGCCAGTGCCAAGAAGCAGAGGGAGCCCCACTATTTATGGGGCTAGTGTTAACAACTGTGAGTGAGTGCGACAGCTCTGTTATCTCACAAGAAAAACTTGTAATATCTCTCTCATAAAATAAGTTATTTATGTTTGGGTGGCCTCTCACCAATGTGACCCTGGTTCGATACCTGGCTAAGCAAAGGTTCTCTGCAGTGCCACCGAGATTTTTCTCCATCCTGAAAAATCAAACACTTGGTCTCTTATATGGGTCTATGTGGCTGGCTGCCAAGGGCACCCTTGCATGCCTGCTTCTCAAACACAAAGCCGCTTTCGCGGAGGGTGATTAGTCTCCCAAATTATTGTATTATTAATAAATTGTTATAATTTTTTTCCCAGGGATTTTACAGTGAAGGTATAGCATCCAGACTACCAGCAGCATATTTCAAGTGGAGGGCAAAGCCAGGGGTACAACCACCGGCTATTTATTCAACTGACCCAAATGGTAAAGAATAACGGTAGTTGTATGTAATGTACTGACAGTAATCATAAGAAACACTATGTGTATAATTAACATAACATGGGTGACAGGCAATAGACCCCTTTGATGCAGTCCAAGTATTCTCAAGATTGTCAAAACTGGGTGGAGGGCATTCTTAATCTCGAATTCAAGCATCTGGAAGCACACAACTTTGTTTTTTCCTCCATCATTATCTCGCAACTTCGGAGACCAATTGAGTTCAAATTTTCACAGGTTTGTTTTTTTTGTGCATATGTTGAGATACACCAAGTGAGAAGACTGGTCTATGACAATACCGAAGGTGTCCAGTGTCTTTAAACAAATGAAACAAATTATAGTTGGTGTAATTTCTGCATGATTTGTATTTTACTTGTAATCATTATGTTATTCCAACTATAGCAGGTGACTGGATGAAACACCCAGAGACTGGAGAAAGGATCCGCACTAAAAAGAGTCAAATCAAAGTGACGTATCTGAGGGAAAGCCAGCTTGGTCTCTGGAGTGGTGAAGGAATCATTGAAGGATACAGGAAGACACATAAAACATCAGGAATCAGGTAGTTCTCAGATTTAATAATAATACAATATCAAAGTCTTATAAAGCACAGTATCTAACAAGGTACTCAAGGCACTTTTTTTTCTTTCAGAAGGATAGGTTATTGAAGTGATGAATTCTGAGACCAAATTATGTAGCACCTTATAAGGTTTTACAAGGTGCTACTGTGTATTCAGCAGCTACTGCCAGTAACACTGGGGCGAACCACTTCTCTTTATAGCGAAAAGTGTTATTGGGATCTTTTGCAATATGCATTACACAACCCATGGGACCAACGGCTTAACGTCCCATCAGAAGGACGAAGCAGCAATTTGTTAGTGTCTTGCTTAATGACACAAGTGTCACGACTCTCGAGCCCACACTCTGCTGATCAGAAACACCAGAGCTTGAGTCCAGTGATCTTAACCTCTTGGACACTACACGCCAAAAAAGTATACCAAGTGGAATCTTGATTCATTATTACAATTGTGTTGAATTCATATTTTTTCATTTGTAGGTTAAAAAAAGTCTGGAAGCCATTTTTGCAAAAGAAAGAATTTTATAGTGAAATTCTTGACAAGACCTTCACCATTACAGTCTCCTTGAGAACGCTTGATCTGATTGATGAGGCATATGGATTTGACTTCTACATTCTTAAGGTAAGCTGAATATATTTGTAGTTCAACTATTCTTTATGAGTGAACAATATTTAGACTTGCAATATTTTTATGTGGCTGGCTGCCAAGGGCACCCTTGCATGCCTGCTTCTCAAACACTTTGTAGCTGATTCCTTCGCAATTCAGCTCTAAGCTGCGAATAAGGATGATTCACCTCCTAAATTCTTATATATAAGAATTTATCACTGCATTTGAGTATCTAAATTTGATTCTCTCCTTGGGCACATGTAAGAAATGATGTAATAGATGGAAATTTGCATTGATGAGAAAGAATATTAATTTTGGTTTCACCCATATACGTGAATGTGTGTGAGCACTGTATACTCGGTACTTTTCCAAGCTCTGTGAAAAAAATCCACAGGCATATTACTCGGATGGGATTCAAACCCAGGACCTTTGCAATGGACCGTTCTGGCTTTCCACTTAGCTCCGCCCACCGCGCCCGTGAGCAAGACACGTGTAGGAACACTCCCAATGACATTCTGCACGATTCTGCAGCGCGTGCCAAATATACGCGCACGCATGTCGGAGTTTGTCTGACCACAATCATTGCTGTGATTGGTCAAATGGGTGAACGCGCACAGTTTGATTGATAGGCCGGATCGGTCCATTATACATAGAGCAGTGTCTTACCAACGATCGTAAGAAATTATGGTTTCGAAATTAAAAATATGTTGTGGTTGTTACACAGACTCCCCCAGAGGTATTGAATTCTATGATGGGCATGGCGTTAAAGAGAAACTTACTACTGAGACTTGCACAGAAAGATAAAGTGTACCCCGATGATCCTGACAAAAGGGACAAGATCTACAGACGCTATGGCCAGTATGTAATACCAGTAAGTAGCTAACATTCACATTAAGTAGGATTTGAAACTTGGCATAGTGAAAATACGATATGGAAAGGTTTGCGGTAACACCATGTTAATCTGCAGACGATCAGAGCATACTGATCGAAATGTTTAGTTGAAACCATTGGTTCTTTTCAGAACCACCCCAACTCAATCCACCATATACATAAACTGACAAACCTGTTTAAGTTTGAGATTGATCAGCCATCTGGGTCACGTGAAACTAGTAAAAAACTGTTTACACATTTAGCAAGACATCGATGCAAACACAAAAATGAATAAAATGCTCACTGAGGGATAAACTCTAAACGCGAAACATAGATAATTATTTCTCATCAATCATACCATTTCAGACAAATATATTTCAAGGTATGTTTTCTATTATTGTCATCATTAGACTGTGTAAGTTTTATGTAAATCTGTGTTCTTCACAGTTGTTGATGCTTACCATTACCAATTCTGTAACGTTCCTTTATAGAAAGAAGAAGCTGAATGGGTGGGGTTGACAAGATCTCAGGCTATCGCTAAGCAACGACTGATTGAGGAGCAGCAGAACCCTGACAGACCACTTCAAGAAGTGTACACCGAGCAACTTATTGCAGAATTGAGAGGTACAGTATATAAATTACATGGTAAAGAGGAGAAACTTAATTGATGGAAAAGGATTAAAGAATGACTGATTTGTCATTGTTCTTAAGTTTAAATCCTTGAGAGGCAAATAAGACGCGTCTTAAGATTGAACTGTATAATAATAATAAGTTCTTATACAGCCGATTTCACATTAACCGTCTCAATGCGCTTCTTTACATTATCGCCCTGGTCATTGGGCCAGTAACATTCCTTTAATCTTTCCAAACTCCCTGGGGGAGTATACAACCTTATGGCAACCGTAGCGATCAAAATGCTTTTTCATCCACACTATCAACCCCTACCCTCGGAAATACCCATTATTAACATATAAATAGAAAACTTGTGGGTTCATTCATGTATTTAATCTCTTTTGATTGAGTGTTTGCTCTAAAAAAAAGACGGTTTGGTCTCAATGTTTCGAACAGTACTGTACACTCTGCTGTCTTACAAGACGTGTCTTTTAAGATGCAGGAAGTTACGATAATCTTATACATGTGCTTTTCATGATTTAAATGTACATCAAATATCTATTGCTTTGTAGATAAAGAAGTGAAAGGTGCTACCCTTGATGATGACTTGGATAACAAGTAAGTGCAGTCTTAAAGACACTGGCCACTATTGGTAAATGTCAAAGACCAGTCTTCTCACTTGGTGTATCTCAACATATACATAAAATAACAAGCCTGTGAAAATTTAAGCTCAATCGGTCATCGAAGTTGCGAGATAATAATGAAAGAAAAAACACCCTTGTCACACGAAGTTGAGTGCTCTCAGAGGATTGATTTGGAGACCTCAAATTCTAAATCTGAGGTCTCGAAATCAAATTTGTGGAAAAATACTTCTTTCTCGAAAACTACGTTACTTCAGAGGGAGCCGTTTCTCACAATGTTTTATACTATCAGCAGCAGCTCCCCATTAATAAGTATGGTTTTATGCTATTAATTATTTTGAGTAATTACCAATAGTGTCCACTGCCTTTAAAAACAATCATATCATACCATTGCTGTTTTTGTTCAGACTGTTATTGTGCAAAAGTTAAAAGTGTGTTTACCAAATAATAACGTTGCAACCAATTATTTTTTCATTGTGTAAAATTTAATATGCATCATCGCAAGATAATAATATATCCTTTTAAATTGTCTATTTAGTTTTCTGAATTAATATTTTGTTTTGCAGGTCCAGACCTCTTCTGAGTCGACTGTTTGGTTCGAAGGGAAAAGAGGAAGAGTCTACCACATAACAACGAGTTGATTTGAACCATGACCTTGTGAGAGGTGTCTGATGTCAAACATATGGAAGCTTTGCAGGCCTGATACTTCACAGAGGCAACAAAGGCCATTGCCTCCATGCCCCCTGGTGATTGTCTTGGTGCCCTTGAAATACTTCTGAACAAATTTACAATTTCCTCATAGGGTGCCCTTTACCAAGGAGAAAATGCCTTAGTGCCCTTGCCCTTTCAAAAACGCAAGTAGGCCTGCTTTGGACACAAACACTTTACTGTTCTTTTATTTGGTACAAGTGGGCTTGATCAGAAAACACCCATTTCAGGCAGGGGCACCAGAGTTGCGCCGAACCAAATAGATTACATGTAGGAGCGACTCTAGGTGGACCCATATAAATTTTGGTTTCAGACAGGCGACTTATTTACATTGGCTCTGCTCATGACGAGATCGACGTATGAAACCAAGGTGCTCCAGAGTCGTTCTGAATGACTGCAACAGTCGATTTTTTTACTTCTAGTGTGTCCATTCGCTCTTAACTGTTTCAGACGTCAAACTTTTCAAGTACTTAATTCAGAACTTGGTTTCGGCGGGGCTCTCGAGCGCCTGTCTGAAAAGGGTGTTATTCACATTGAATGCTGTTATAAAAATATAAAAATGAATCAGTGGTGCAATAGCATCCCTAGGGAGCTCAAACCCTCCTTGTACAAAGTGGTGTATGCTGTTGACTTGTCTTGGTGTTAGCAGCAGTATGTAGCACACAATTTAACCCACCCGCCAAGCCAACCACGACAATCTTTTATTAAGCTTCCCTAAATACTTCAGCAGCCACTAAATGGGTGTATGAACAGTCGTATATTTCATGATAATTTAAAAACAATTGGAGTTTGTGTTTGGGAAAAAGAAAAAAAAAACAATGAAAAGAGAGATTACCTTTGCACATGATGTGATTTAAGAACCTCCACATTATTATTTCTTGAAAGCATGCATAATATTCTTCCTTCTTTAGTTTGCTTCCCGATTGTTTTGTCCTTGGGAAAAATCAGAACAATTCACAATGATAAGGCTGTAAAGTCTATTAGAGCCTACACAACAAGTACATGAAGGTCAGGCCTGGTACTTGATCCAATGTTCCTATGTTTTTCCATGAACCAAATATCATGCCTTTAAAGCCATTGGACACTTTCTGAACAGAACAAAAATTTAAAGTTCACAGATTTACAAATAACTTACAGGGTTTACAGAAGGTAATGGTGAAAGACTTCCCTTGAAATATTATTCCATGAAACGCTTTACTTTTTGAGAAAACATTAGAACAATTATCAATTCTCGATATCGAGAATTACAGATTTATTTTAAACACACGTCATGACACGGCGAAACGTGTGGATACAAGGGTGGGTTTTCCCGTTATTTTCTCCCAACTCCGATGACCGATTGAGCCTAAATTTTCACAGGTTTGTTATTTTATATATAAGTTGTGATACACGAAGTGTGGGCCTTTGGACAATATTGTTTACCGAAAGGGTCCAATGTCTTTAAAGCATTGTGTGATTTTATGCCACAAAATTTAGTAACATTGTATAATTCATGTAAAACTATTCAAATAAAAATATTATATGAAAACATATTGTAGCAGTTTGTCCCCCTAATTTGTGTTGTTTTTGTCTAACTTTATTTTTACCAAGCCACTTCGGAATGTCAGCGGCGCATGTCTGTTACTGCTGACAACGGATTATGTCTATCTCCCGTAACCTTTTGACAATCGGGTATTGTCAAAAGGTTATGGGAGATAGACAAAATCCGTTGTCAGCAGTAACAGACGTGCGCCGCTGTCACTCTGAAGTGGCTTATACTGTTCTCTAAAACTTGAAATCTTGAGATCCATTCAGCTGATTTCCTATTATGAAAAGGATGTTTTTAACTAACTAACCTCTACATGGCTCAAATTTGTGGGGGGTGGGGGCTTGTTACCTTTACTGGATCCAAAGATTTGTTAAAAAACCAGAATCAAAAGGAGTAAACAAAGCCACTGTGTTGAATAAGCATTGAATAAGCATTGTTTCAAACAAAGGGGTGGCATCTAGGGAAAGCCAATTGTCTGCCTGGGAGAAAATTCTATTAGCTTCTTTATGGGGGCTGGTTGGCAAGGAATCTACAAAAAGGATGGAGTACTCAAAAAAATAAAAAAACACTGGGCCCCTACCAAAGCTGAAAGTGAAACATGAAACTCCACATGAGAAACTCGGCAAAATGTCCACATCAGGTCATCAAATGATCATTTTATTTTGGCTTTCACCAGATGGGAGCAATGTTTGTTTGAGACAAAACCCAATGCAGAGTTGTCCACCGAGCTGTGGTACTCAAACCCCAAATCGCTGGAAAAAAAACCTGTTGATAAAATCCAACCCATGAGTGGAGTTGCACTTCAAACAATTTAAAACAAACTCCAGCTCAAGGGTGAGGATGATCACCAGGAAGGTATAGGAACAGGGTACAGGTTTGTCAGAAGTTTATTCAGCTGTAAACGTAGGAGTGGATGCTGCACTAGATCAGTCCAGGGTAGTCTACAACCTTCAAGACCAAGGCCGAGTCCGAGTCATGGGTCTCCGAGGCCAAGGTCGAGTCACAACCTTCGAAGCTGGCTTCGAGACCTCCAACACTGTAGATCACCAACAAGCAAATCCTGAATTCCATGGTTGTCCCCTCCCCCCCCCCCCCCTAACAAAAATAATAAATAAATAAATACAAAAATTGTGCTTCGTGATCAGAACATACCTGTGACACTTAAAAGAAAAGTGTTAAATACAATCTTAAATATTTTAGAGATGCACATAAATAAGAAAGGAAAGACATCATTAGGACAATAAAACAAGCTAAATGGAGATGGGCTGGGCACACTGCCCGACGAATTGACAACAGATGGCCAACAAGAACAATGGATTGGCAACCAAGGACAGGGAAAAGGAAAAGAGGTAGACAGAGAAGAAGATGGAGAGATGACATCAGGGTACGTCCTACACTGGATGACGACAGCCTAAATGAAGTCGAGCTTAATATTTCCAGGCAAAACAAAAAAGAACTTAGGCTAAATTACAAGATAGATTCCTGACTGAACACAATGATCATGTACATGTATGAAAGCACCTAGTACATGTATACTGCTTTTCGACCAACATTTTGGCATGCACAATGTATTTGGCCCAAGGATAAAACAGCAGTGAGGTAAAATTTTATGCGACGAGAACACCAAACACTCTTAGTCTTGTAGCCAAATTCCCCATGCAGGAAAGTCTAGATTCAGGAAGCAGGCCTACCTGAGACTCAGGGGGGTCATTTGTCAAAGCCTTTATTGATCTGTTTCTTGTACAATCTTACGTTTTCCATTGATGTGCTTGGGATGACATATTGATTAGGGCTTATTGATTTTATTGATGGTTGGTCTATTTACCCCACACACTTCAAAACTTCAAAGGCTATGCATAGGCCTATGCGTGTTATTTATAGAATTGCAACAAAGATCTTCATCCACCTTCAGATGTATCTGAGACCAAAACGAGATGTCTTCACTGAACAATCAAGCCGTAAGTCCACAATTATTTAAAAAAAGATAATTCCTTTGAATCAAAAGCATAGGCCTACAATTGCACTAGTGGTTTTGAGATGTCTTCACTGAACAATCAAGCCGTAAGTCCACAATTATTTAAAAAAAGATAATTCCTTTGAATCAAAAGCATAGGCCTACAATTGCACTAGTGGTTTTGAGATGTCTTCACTGAACAATCAAGCCGTAAGTCCACAATTATTTAAAAAAAGATAATTCCTTTGAATCAAAAGCATAGGCCTACAATTGCACTGCTGGTTTTGAACTCTTTTCCATGATAACAAAATAGAATAAGCTGTTGCAAACAACTAACTAACCAAAAGGATCTATGGTATAAATGCAAACAAATAGTTTAATGGCCTGACGTCTTGAGCCTTGTAGAGTCTTTTCAATGATCTCTCAAGCAGTCTCAACTTGTTGATATTTACTCCTCCTATAATGGAACTCCTGCTCAAGAGTCCTGCTGTCTGTCTTATGACTTCATGTTGAGTGAAAATCTGTTCCGAAAGTACAATGCTTAGGTGAAGGTTGATAAACTGAACACATTTGGCTTGGTCCAAGATGGTGGACGACCAAAGCAAATGGCTGAAGATGAGTATAATTCTCATTTCTAATCCATAAAACTTAAATTATAAATCGACCTGTAACAACATTTTCAATCAATTCCAGAATTGACAGCATGAATATGTCATTATCTTCTGGCCTGGCATTGGATCGGAGTGATGAACTTCCAGCCGAGTCACAGCATCTCCCCGCACAGGCCATCTACGATAAGTCAGAGTGGCTCAAATTCAACGTCGGTGGCACCATGCTAGAAACAACAAGAACTAGTTTAGAGAGACTGAAGAGCGAGTTTTTCTCTCTTCTGTTAGACCAAGATGCGGCAGACGATATCCCACAAATGAACCCCTCTAACAACATCTACAGGATTGACAGAGACGCTAATGTTCTTCAAGTACTCCTGAATTACGGCCGCTATCAGGAGATTGTCGCAGTCCCTGAACACATAACTCAAGCTTTTATTCAGTCGGAGATTAAGTTTTACAAAATGCATGACGGTGTCAAGAAAGCTGTTGAGGAATTTTTTGAAGAGAGGCGATTGGGTCCGAATTCAGTTAGAATTGAAAACGTTACCATAACTGAGATGGCAATGGACAAGGGTCGAATGCATCATAATGTGTATGACGTTATGCGAACTAGCACTATATGTTGTTATACCCAAGTACCTAGTAACGGCACATGTTATCATGATGTGAGTCATCTGTTTGCTTATGAGATGCCTCATTCAAAGTGTAAGTATTTCACGTGCTACGTGTTTTTACTCACATTATTCATAGGCCTACTCTGTGTACCAAGTATTTTACCTTTTAGTCAGCGGTTCTATTGATTTAAATTTTTATCCTTTTTTCTTTTTAGTCCCTGCCCTTTTCCGAGCTACATGTTTGCTATGTGAACGCAAAATATGTGTAGCAGACGACCCAATTATCGGACTGGAAGGCTGGTGTCACAAATGTCAATTATGCCTTAGATGCCAAGATATATTGTGCAGCGTATTACCAGATGAATTTGAAACTGAGGAAAACAAAGGAAAGGGAAATTTGGCCACAGCTAATGACACATCACAACAAGTAAGAAAGACGGCATCAGTGGTTTTTGTATGCGAGACCAAACCTCCAAAACAGGTTCGAAGTCCTACTATGACGACAACTGAAGGCTTTCTACAGGAAGGAATAGATCATAAGACAGGGGTAGCCATTGCTAAAGCCGCTGGATTGAAATTGCCAAAAATTCGTCAGGGGCAGCTTCCGCCAGTTGGTGGCGGTTTTCCTGGGCATGGCCCCACCTTACAGTTGTCAGCAAGGAGACACTCTTCATTCACAAGCACTGGTGCGGTGAACAGTATGCCGAAAAGCTTCCAAGAGTTTTTAAATAAAGGACCATGGTCATTCTCATAGAAATAATTCTTAGAAAAAACTTATGGTATATATATCATGCATGCTTTTGAAAATGTTGGTTTAATTGCGATGACCGTAACCCACCTCCATCCTCCCGACTGTGGTAGATGTGAGGGAGGAGGTTTGATTTTGGGTTGATTTTTGGGGGTGGGAGGCAGTTGTTGCACGACCGTGATGGTCACAACCAAGGAGCAAGTGAATTTATTTCCCACTATTTGATGTAAAACTTTTTGAAATTCAGCCGTCCTTGGAGTGATGTTATTTCATGGTACTTTTAGAGTGTCATTCTGCCTGCCTACCATTCCAACCAGGGCCCAATTTCATGAAGACTGTAAGCACAAATATTTGCTTAGCCGGAAATTTCTTCCTTGATAAAAACAGGATTACCAACCAAATTCCTATGTGGTTTTCAGGATTTAGCAAACAACATTTGAATACCAGTATCAAGCAATATGCAACAAATGAAAATTTGGTTGGTAATCTTGTTTTTATCAAGGAAGAAATTTCATGCTAAGCAAATTTTTGTGCTTACTGCAGGCTTTATGAAATTGTGCCCAGTCTGTGTATGTCAAATGTAGATCTAACAGAAAAACCTAGCATTAAGATTGCAAGTAATTAGTATCATAGGGCCTACCAGTCCAATCTTCAATCTTCAATCTTCAAAGTTGAGATCCTTAGCTATAGTAGCTATACTAGTGCAGAAGTGACGTCACAGGCAAAGTGCATAAGAAAGAAATAAGGTGGAAAAAAAGACTGAAAACAATAGGTAATAATATAAAATTAATAAAATAATTATTTCTACGTTTCAGTTGTTTCCAAATAGCTTTTAAATATCCTGTGAACTGTGCTGTGGTTCTACTAACCAACTAAACTACGTAAATACTTTCTATTGCATTAATCTGGCAAATAATAATAATAATAATTACAGATTTATAAAGCGCACATATCTGCGTAAAATGGCACCCAAGGCGCACAAGAAAAAACACACTAGAAACAGTAATTCGCGAAATAATGAAAAGTATGGAATTTTCCCAAGATGTACAATAATGGCCTTCATGCGAGGCAGTAAAGCATTCCCATTGTATAGCCTTGCACAAGGTGGACCGGCTGATTTTGCATTTTACCCCATGCCCCAAAAACCTGCCACACCCTCAGCATGCTTGCTGCGTACCTTTAATTAAGGAGACCATTGACAAAAAAAAAAAACATAATGGGTGTTCGTTCGTATGAGAAATGTAAAGATCATATTTGGACACTCTTATTTTGTGTAAAACAGTAATATAACCAGTGTCTACGATGTCTACTTGGCCATAAAAGAATTTAAAAAAAGGTTAAAATATGGTAATGAGCAATGGAGAGCTGTTGATTGATAATTTAAAACATTGTGAGAAACGGCTCCCTCTGAAATAACGTAGTTTTTGAGGAAGTAATTTTTAAAAGCACACAACTTGTGCTACAAATACAAGGGTGTTTTTTCTTCCATTAATATTCTCTCACAACTTCGACGACCTAGGAGACTTTCCAACGCTAGGTGGCAGCAGACATACCGGGTAAATTTCCATTGTTTACGTAGTTCTGAACATGCGCATAATTCTGAGAACAATGGATTTACCCGGTAAGTCTGCTGCCCTCTATCGTCCCAGAAAGTCTCCCATTGAGTTCAAATTGCATTTTAGGGTCGCTCTATGTACAAGTGGGGCTAGCAACTTCGATGAATGCCAGTCATCTCGCCCCCTGGCAAAGTCGCCCCCTGCAAAGTCGCCCCCAAGCAAACTCGCCCCCTCCATGTACAAACTCGCCCCCTCACAATGTCGCCCCCAAAGTTGCCCCCGACACACTCGCACCCCGACACAGTCGCCCCCCTAGGCATTTTTTGCTATTCAATGATTTTCTAAGGGGAATTTTTTATTGTTTTTATATTTGGAGTGGATGTGAAACCACAACACCCGTTAGTGTCGTCAATCAATTTCTGCAGGATAAACAAAATCAATAACATGTTAGAATTGGTTATTCTAATGCCCTTAACAATAATTATTGGATAAATAATAATTTAAATATTTTGTATTAATTTTTGTTTTCTATGAACCTCCCTACAAACATTTTTTTTTTAATTGCTTTGGGGGGGGGGGGGGGGTTGCAACTATTTAATAAAAACCAATGTAGCCCTTCTTATTATTAGGCCCTTGAAAAAGTAACTTTGTATCTAACGGTCGTTTACATCGTGTGCAATGACGCAAAAGACCGCCCAACGATAACAGGTCAGAACGGATACAGGAACACAAATACAGTTAGCATTACTTTGAATAAATATTCAGGACTTAAACACGACACCGCGCGCATCTGCCTATACTTCAACACACAGTCTGACAGACGCACATCTAGCTTGTAGCTAGCCGTTGCCGGAACGCACATCTACCTTGTATTGTAGCTAGCCGTTGCCGAAGTCGCCGTTTTGGACACGGCATAATTAATCTTCTAACTGCTGCTAACTCTTGTTCATAAACCAGGAGATGGATACCAAGCTTTCAAATTCTGCTGACCAGATTGCGACGACCTTTGAGTACATGGATTCATTGAGCCAAGCTGGCAGCAGAAGTTCAAGGGCAACAAGCGTTGCATCGGGTGCATCATCAGCATCCAATGCTAGGCTCAGAGCATCAGCCGAGAAAGCTGCGTTGCAAGCAGAAATTGCAACAGAGAATAGAAGACAGGCTCTGAAAGAGGAGGAGCTAAAGCTTCGTCAGCGACGGCGGCAGATCGAGTTAGAGACAAAGCTAGCGAGAGCTGCTGCTATAGAAAAAACATTTGCTGAGGCTGAAAATGATTATGATGTTAAGAATTCTACACCATTGGTTCAGCCAGTCACCACACACCACACGACACCAAACCGAGTTCCCAAAGTAAACCAAGATGATTCTTTTCCAAGTTCGGGTTCAACCACCATACCCTCACTTGGCACACCGGTCGGAGACACACCTAGCAACTTCACTCATCTCGTGAAAGCCATGCAGGTACAACAACAGTCCTCGGTAGAGACCCTCCAATTGCCAAAGACTGAGCTAATGACTTTTGACGGAGATCCTGCAAATTACTGGGTGTTCATCCGGACATTCGAGAATGCTGTAGAAAAGGACACAGTTAGCGATGCTGCAAAGTTGGCTCGTCTCCAGCAATACTGCAATGGTGCTGCGAAGAAACTGATACAGTGCTGTGCAGTCAAGACACCACCCGAGGGCTATGCTCTTGCAAGAAAGCTTCTGAAGGAAAGGTTCGGAAATGAATATGACATAGCGGAGGCATGGATCAACAAGATCGTTAATCGCCCTGATATTCGAGACAGCAGGGCACTTTTAGATTTTGCTGATGACTTGAGAAACTGCCGGGAGACGCTAGACACCATGGACAAATTGTGTGAGCTTAACAACAGCAGAAGTTTGGCTCAGATGTTGGAGAAGCTACCCTGGGATGTTCGCAAGGCATGGCTGAGAAAGGTTTACCATATTAAAACTGTTGAATCCAGGTCCCCTACTATAGATGACGTCGTCAATTTCATGCAGATTTCAGCACAACAAGCAAATGACCCAGTCTACAGCAAGCTCGTGAGCAGAGACCGGGCTGACAAATCAATGAAGGATGTCAAACGCAAAGATACTTCCGTGTCAAAACCCCGCTCCAATTTTGTGACAAGTAGAGACAGCATCCTCCCCTCAACGCACTAACGATAAGGTGACATATCGGAATGCAGATTGGCATGCAAATGCATCATCAGAAGTGAGTGCCAGAAGTAATACACCTCCACGCTCCTGTTGGTATTGTGGAAGAGGACATGGTCTGTTCGGCTGCGATAGCTGGAAATCCCTGAAAGTTCCCGACAGACTGAATTTTGTGCAAACAATTTTTTTTAGCCCCCAGGATTAATGCCCATGGCGAGACACAGGGTTGGTCTTACACAGTGCAATACTTGGGCTTCATGATTAAGGTGGTCAAAAAGATGGGGGGACATTTGATATTGTGCCCCCCCCCCCTCCCCTTGTCACCCCCCCCCCCACCCCCACCTATTTAATGCCCACCACCATTAGTAGGATTTGAAACTGGTGTATGGTGGAATTGTAACTATAAGAACATTTTGCGATAACACTATGTGAATCTCTTTATGAGTAGTGTTGGTTCGGAAAAGAACTATTGGTTAAAGACTCATGTTTCTATTAATATACGCTGATCATCTACAGGAGAAAAATCATAAGAAAGACTGTACTTACTGTTTGTCTAGACGCTACTGCTCGTCGAAAATACTTCAGTAGGGTTCTCTACGCAACCTAAAATAAACGACAAATATCGGACAAATTTACATCAGCTGTGTAGTTGCACGTTTTGTGTGCATTTGATCACTAGGCATAGTTAATTTTGTACAGTATTACATTTGAGAACCACCAGTTCCTTAAAAGCTCAGATATGCCTAGTTCATTTTGATGGGTCATAATAAATAATTTGCAGAAAATAATTAACTATTTGTCTTTTTAACGACAAATAAAGCATCAAAGTCTTTTGGGAAAAGAAATTACACACAAATTTCACAAGTACCTATACATGTGAGGTGAACCTAAACATGGATTGGAAATCACTAACAAGGCAATTATTTTTTTAGAAACCTCTTTCATCAGTGAAAAGGGTACAAAAGAATTTAGGCATTGCATGGTGAGGTATCAATATATATTTGGTTTGCGGTAACACCATGTGTGTTTCTACTTGCCAGGTAGAGTTTGTTCTTAGAGAACTGTCTTTCTTTATTCTACTACCACAAAGAGTAGATTATCAGATTTTTGAGAGACTTGTTCTGAAAAGAACTGTCCTGCTTTGTAACTATACCCGGGCGGAAGGTATAGAAAATTGGCTGGGACAACTACTTTAGCTTTATAGGATCATAATTAACTGCACTACCGCGGAGTCAATCTCTTGACGATGACTAGAGCAAGCTAGTCAAAACGTTGAGACCAATTCAAGAACTGGATAGTGATTTGGTTCCCTATTGGGCAATCCCTATAGGCTTCTGCTTGCTTTTTGTTGATATGTCTCTAATTATTTTACTAATAATGTAAAAATTACACATTTCTACTTATTGTTGCTGTGTGTTTTGAAGTTTTTAAAGCCTAAGTGAATAAATAAATAAACAAATAAATAAATTACTTGATGGATTGGAATTGGACCAAAATTAAGTACAGTTTCAAGAAAAAGGACAAAGCTTTATGGAAAGATTTCTCCAAACTGTAATAACCTGGTTGTCTCTTCGTCTTTTATCCATATGCTTCAAGTCCTCTTTCATTCTTCTCACTCAGCCTCTTCCTTGATTCAACCTCTTTCCTGCAAACAGTCAATCAAAACAAACAAAGCTCGGTAAATAACACCAAACTCACAAATCTCAACTCATGTTAATCCGGCATGGGTAGGCCTATCGTCTTCTTGATACTCCAAGAGTTTATGAAGACGCACCAACAATTCAATCCATACTCAGTGATACCGCCTCTTGAAATACATAATTCTAAAAACTCCCCCTTTCTGGAGCTCCAGCCCTGGCCCCACGCGCCGACCTGGTATTCTTTAAAAACGTGAGAGCCCATAATTTAATAACAACAAGTATGCTAGTAGTAGTACAATAATTTCGCTGCATTGGCCTGCAACCCCCCCCCCTCCCCCTGGGTTAAACAACAGAGGAACTGCAGTTGAAATGACCAGATAGAGAAAGGACCAATAATACTATAATTAATACCAGTATCAGCCGCCAGACTTGAGATTTGCTGAATTGGGCCCGCCAGACACCCCCCCCCCTCCTGGGTTAAACATCTGAGGAACCACCTAAAACCAAGTTGAAATGACCACTGATGACACTATTCCCAATACGCTTGCCCTATACACAGAATTCACTGCTTCCGTAAGCGCTGATTCTTTGCTCACGGTAAGCAGTGCCATGAAATTGGGCCCAGCTGGAGCTGTTTATAACCGGCTTTCTGTGCTAGCCTTTCAAGCGTAGAATGCCTAGAAACGTGCAGTAGGCACGCACAAAAGCCAAAATTCGCCGCTAACCCATGAAATACGCTTGCCGTATACACAGAATTCCCTGCTTCCGCAAGCGCTGATTCTTTGCTCACGGTAAGCAGTGCCATGAAATTGGGCCCTGCTGGAGCTGTTTATAACCAGCTTTCTGAGCTAGCCTTTTAAGCGTAGAATGCCTAGAAACGTGGAGTAGGCACGCGCAAAAGCCAAAATTCGCCACTAACCCATGAAATACGCTTGCCGTATACACAGAATTCCCTGCTTCCGTAAGCGCTGATTTTTTGCTTTACGGTAAGCAGAGCCATGAAATTGGGCCCAGCTGGAGCTGTTTATAACCGGCCGGTTTCCGCGTGTCAGGCCTACGTACGCCAATATACTCATGCCGAACGCGCAATTCATAGCTTTTAGTAACAGGGCGTAATCTATTTCTAAGCGCGCGCGAATATCTATTTCTAAGCGCGCTTTTTAACAAAAGGGCATTTATGAATGGGAATAAAAGAGTAGTGACTTGTTCTTAAATGTATGTTGCCGTGCGATATAGGCCCTCGCCTTCTGCTCGGGCCTTTATCACCTGGCAACGACCCTGCTGGTTTTAAACGGCCAATAAAGAACTCGTCGCTTCCCTTTTGTTCCCCTATCAAATGTCCATCAATTGAACAGATAAACAGTTCTTGAACTTGGTTCATGAACTGCTCTAATGAACATGTTGTGAACTGTTTAAGGCATGTTCATGGACTGATCATGAACATTCTTGAAAGTTCATCGAGTCAAATTCCATCTTACCTGATGGGGTAGATTGGTTAGATGCATAGAGCTATATATACATACGTATATACAGCTGATGACAATTAGTTAACAACAGGGTGGACCACGTGAAGGTTGTCATCTCCCACCCCACAAAAGGGATCGTAATACATCAGAGTGTGTAACCATTACAACAATTGCTTCTTCGTAATGTTACCCCCTCTAATTATTATTTATTATTATTATTATTTTATGTTATTATTATATTATAAAACCTTGTTCATGAGTACTCTATACAGCTAAGACAATGGCATGACCTTTGTATGCATACAACCTTGTTAATGAGTACTCTATACAGCTAAGACAATGTCATGACCTTTGTAATTATAAACCTTGTTAATGAGTACTCTATACAGATAAGATAATGTCATGACCTTTGTAATTATAAAACCTTGTTAATGAGTATTCTTTACAGCTAAGACAATGTCATGACCTTTGTAATGATAAAACCTTGTTAATGAGTACTCTTTACAGCTAAGACAATGTCATGGCCTTGTATTTATAAAACCTTGTTAATGAGTACTCTATACAGCTAAGACAATGTCATGACCTTTGTAATTATAAAACCTTGTTAATGAGTACTCTATACAGCTAAGACAATGTCATGACCTTTGTAATAATAAAACCTTGTTAATGAGTACTCTTTACAGCTAAGACAATGTCATGACCTTTGTAATAATAAAACCTTGTTAATGAGTACTCTATACAGCTAAGACAATGTCATGACCTTTGTTATTATAAAACCTTGTTAATGAGTACTCTATACAGCTAAGACAATGTCATGACCTTTGTAATTATAAAACCTTGTTAATGAGTACTCTATACAGATAAGATAATGTCATGACCTTTGTAATTATAAAACCTTGTTAATGAGTACTCTATACAGCTAAGACAATGTCATGACCTTTGTAATTATAAAACCTTGTTAATGAGTACTCTATACAGATAAGATAATGTCATGACCTTTGTAATTATAAAACCTTGTTAATGAGTACTCTTTACAGCTAAGACAATGTCATGACCTTTGTAATGATAAAACCTTGTTAATGAGTACTCTTTACAGCTAAGACAATGTCATGGCCTTGTATTTATAAAACCTTGTTAATGAGTACTCTATACAGCTAAGACAATGTCATGACCTTTGTAATTATAAAACCTTGTTAATGAGTACTCTATACAGCTAAGACAATGTCATGACCTTTGTAATTATAAAACCTTTTAATGAGTACTCTATACAGCTAAGACAATGTCATGACCTTTGTAATAATAAAACCTTGTTAATGAGTACTCTTTACAGCTAAGACAATGTCATGACCTTTGTAATAATAAAACCTTGTTAATGAGTACTCTATACAGCTAAGACAATGTCATGACCTTTGTTATTATAAAACCTTGTTAATGAGTACTCTATACAGCTAAGACAATGTCATGACCTTTGTAATTATAAAACCTTGTTAATGAGTACTCTATACAGATAAGATAATGTCATGACCTTTGTAATTATAAAACCTTGTTAATGAGTACTCTATACAGCTAAGACAATGTCATGACCTTTGTAATTATAAAACCTTGTTAATGAGTACTCTATACAGATAAGATAATGTCATGACCTTTGTAATTATAAAACCTTGTTAATGAGTACTCTTTACAGCTAAGACAATGTCATGACCTTTGTAATGATAAAACCTTGTTAATGAGTACTCTTTACAGCTAAGACAATGTCATGGCCTTGTATTTATAAAACCTTGTTAATGAGTACTCTATACAGCTAAGACAATGTCATGACCTTTGTAATTATAAAACCTTGTTAATGAGTACTCTATACAGCTTAGACAATGTCATGACCTTTGTAATTATAAAACCTTTTAATGAGTACTCTATACAGCTAAGACAATGTCATGACCTTTGTAATTATAAAACCTTGTTAATGAGTACTCTTTACAGCTAAGACAATGTCATGACCTTTGTAATTATAAAACCTTGTTAATGAGTACTCTATACAGATAAGATAATGTCATGACCTTTGTAATTATAAAACCTTGTTAATGAGTACTCTTTACAGCTAAGACAATGTCATGACCTTTGTAATGATAAAACCTTGTTAATGAGTACTCTTTACAGCTAAGACAATGTCATGGCCTTGTGGTTATAAAACCTTGTTAATGAGTACTCTATACAGCTAAGACAATGTCATGACCTTTGTAATTATAAAACCTTGTTAATGAGTACTCTATACAGCTAAGACAATGTCATGACCTTTGTATTTATAAAACCTTGCTAATGAGTACTCTATACAGCTAAGACAATGTCATGACCTTTGTTATTATAAAACCTTGTTAATGAGTACTCTATACAGCTAAGACAATGTCATGACCTTTGTAATTATAAAACCTTGTTAATGAGTACTCTATACAGCTAAGACAATGTCATGACCTTTGTTATTATAAAACCTTGTTAATGAGTACTCTATACAGCTAAGACAATGTCATGACCTTTGTAGTTATAAAACCTTGTTAATGAGTACTCTATACAGCTAAGACAATGTCATGACCTTTGTTATTATAAAACCTTGTCAATGAGTACTCTATACAGCTAAGACAATGTCATGACCTTTGTAATGATAAAACCTTGTTAATGAGTACTCTTTACAGCTAAGACAATGTCATGACCTTTGTAATAATAAAACCTTGTTAATGAGTACTCTATACAGCTAAGACAATGTCATGACCTTTGTAATTATAAAACCTTGTTAATGAGTACTCTATACAGCTAAGACAATGTCATGACCTTTATAATTATAATTATATTAACCTATTAATGAGTACTCTATACAGCTAAGACAATGTCAAGACCTTTGTAATTAAATCACCTCGTTATGAGTACTCTATGACATTGTCATGACCTTTATAATTGAAATAACCTCGTTAATGAGTACTCTATGACATTGTCATGACCTTTGTAATTACATCACCTCGTTAATGAGTACTCTATGACATTGTCATGACCTTTGTAATTAAATCACCTCGTTAATGAGGACTCTATGACATTGTCATGACCTTTGTAATTAAATAACCTCGGTAATGAGTACTCTTAAACAACCTCCATATTCACACAACACAATGTCATGACCTTTCACATTAAAAGCTTTAAGAGTTACCAACAAAACAACATGGTGGCCACCATGTAAGCTACCCCAGAACAAATACCATGTAAACAATTAGACTAATAAATAATTGAAAGACAAATTAAGTAGTAACAATACAAAACTTAATGTCTAATAAACACTTAAACACACTCCTTAAACATATTGTTCTCTTTTTATTTGTTATGAATTTACTACAAATAAACTTATGTTGTTTCGTATTTTGTAATGAGCAAACTGCATTACAAATTAACTTAACTTGTTTCACGGTTGTAATGCGGTACTTCATTACGCACATGAAACGTTTACATACTTGCAATAAGGTACTTCATTGCAAGCATGTTATAATTACATGATTGTAATGAAGTACCTCATTACAAACATGCAGTTTTTGTATGTGAATACATGAACTTGTATAGTACCTTGATACAAGTTTAACATGTATTCTGTCTACATACTTGTAATGAAGTACCTCATTTCAAGTACGTTGACAACAATTCGAAAAGCACATATACTTCCAAGAGTGAATTAAACAGGCCAACGAAATGTGAAATCTTCACAAATCTTGTTGTGGCTTGTAGTCAGGCACCCTCTGGGATGTAGCTTGTAGTCAGGCACCCTCTGCGATGTGGCTTGTAGTCAGGCACCCTCTGGGATGTGGCTTGGAGTCAGGCACCCTCTGGGATGTAGCTCATAGCCAGGCACCCTCTGGGATGTTGTCAGGAGCAGGTAGCACCACATCCCCAGCAGAACTGCAGACTCCTGCAATTTATACCAATCGAGTCAAATCAACAAGTGTAACACTGCATGTCTCTATGTGGGTCTGTACATAAGCCCTTTTGATTAATTATGATCAGAATTTGGAAATTTACCTATGTTTGGTGCGCTTCAATCACATGGGATGATGTCCTCTAGGCAGGCACCCTCTGGGATGTGGCTTGTAGTCAGGCACCCTCTGGGATGTGGCTTGTAGTCAGGCACCCTCTGGGATGTGGCTTGTAGTCAGGCACCCTCTGGGATGTGGCTTGTAGTCAGGCACCCTCTGGGATGTGGCTTGTAGTCAGGCACCCTCTGGGATGTGGCTTGTAGTCAGGCACCCTCTGGGATGTGGCTTGTAGTCGGGCACCCTCTGGGATGTGGCTTGTAGTCAGGCACCCTCTGGGATGTGGCTCGTAGTCAGGCACCCTCTGGGATGTGGCTCGTAGTCAGGCAACCTCTGGGATGTGGCTCGTAGCCAGGCACCCTCTAGGATGTTGTCAGCAGCAGGTAGCACCACATCCCCAGCAGAACTGCAGACTCCTGAAATATATACCAATCGAGTCAAATCAACAAGTGTAACACTGCATGTCTCTATGTGGGTCTGTACATAAGCCCTTTTGATTAATTATGATCAGAATTTGGAAATTTACCCGTGTTTGGTGCGCTTCAATCACATGGGATGATGTCCTCTAGGCAGGCACCCTCTGGGATGTGGCTTGTAGTCAGGCACCCTATGGGATGTGGCTTGTAGTCAGGCACCCTCTGGGATGTAGCTCGTAGCCAGGCACCCTCTGGGATGTTGTCAGCAGCAGGTAGCACCCATCCCCAGCAGAACTGCAGACTCCTGAAATATATACCAATCGAGTCAAATCAACAAGTGTAACACTGCATGTCTCTATGTGGGTCTGTACATAAGCCCTTTTGATTAATTATGATCAGAATTTGGAAATTTATCTATGTTTGGTGTGCTTCAATCACATGGGATGATATCCTCTAGTCAGGCACTCTCTGGGATGTAGCTTGTAGTCAGGCACCCTCTGGGATGTGGCTTGTAGTCAGGCACCCTCTTGGATGTGGCTTGTAGTCAGGCACCCTCTGGGATGTGGCTTGTAGTCAGGCACCCTCTGGTATGTGGCTTGTAGTCAGGCACCCTCTGGGATGTGGCTTGTAGTCAAGCACCCTCTGGGATGTAGCTTGTAGTCAGGCACCCTCTGGGATGTGGCTCGTTGTCAGGCACCCTCTGGGATGTAGCTCCTAGCCAGGCACCCTCTAGGATGTTGTCAGCAGCAGGTAGCACCACATCCCCAGCAGAACTGCAGACTCCTGAAATATTTACCAATCGAGTCAAATCAACAAGTGTAACACTGCATGTCTCTATGTGGGTCTGTACATAAGCCCTTTTGATTAATTATGATCAGAATTTGGAAATTTACCTATGTTTGGTGCGCTTCAATCACATGGGATGATGTCCTCTAGGCAGGCACCCTCTGGGATGTGGCTTGTAGTCAGGCACCCTATGGGATGTGGCTTGTAGTCAGGCACCCTCTGGGATGTAGCTCGTAGCCAGGCACCCTCTGGGATGTTGTCAGCAGCAGGTAGCACCCATCCCCAGCAGAACTGCAGACTCCTGAAATATATACCAATCGAGTCAAATCAACAAGTGTAACACTGCATGTCTCTATGTGGGTCTGTACATAAGCCCTTTTGATTAATTATGATCAGAATTTGGAAATTTACCCGTGTTTGGTGCGCTTCAATCACATGGGATGATGTCCTCTAGGCAGGCACCCTCTTGGATGTGGCTTGTAGTCAGGCACCCTATGGGATGTGGCTTGTAGTCAGGCACCCTCTGGGATGTAGCTCGTAGCCAGGCACCCTCTGGGATGTTGTCAGCAGCAGGTAGCACCCATCCCCAGCAGAACTGCAGACTCCTGAAATATATACCAATCGAGTCAAATCAACAAGTGTAACACTGCATGTCTCTATGTGGGTCTGTACATAAGCCCTTTTGATTAATTATGATCAGAATTTGGAAATTTATCTATGTTTGGTGCGCTTCAATCACATGGGATGATATCCTCTAGTCAGGCACTCTCTGGGATGTAGCTTGTAGTCAGGCACCCTCTGGGATGTGGCTTGTAGTCAGGCACCCTCTTGGATGTGGCTTGTAGTCAGGCACCCTCTGGGATGTGGCTTGTAGTCAGGCACCCTCTGGGATGTGGCTTGTAGTCAGGCACCCTCTGGGATGTGGCTTGTAGTCAAGCACCCTCTGGGATGTAGCTCGTAGTCAGGCACCCTCTGGGATGTGGCTCGTTGTCAGGCACCCTCTGGGATGTAGCTCGTAGCCAGGCACCCTCTAGGATGTTGTCAGCAGCAGGTAGCACCACATCCCCAGCAGAACTGCAGACTCCTGAAATATTTACCAATCGAGTCAAATCAACAAGTGTAACACTGCATGTCTCTATGTGGGTCTGTACATAAGCCCTTTTGATTAATTATGATCAGAATTTGGAAATTTACCTATGTTTGGTGCGCTACAATCATATGGGATGAAGTCCTCTAGGCAGGCACCCTCTGGGATGCGGCTTGTAGTCAGGCACCCTCTGGGATGTGGCTTGTAGTCAGGCACCCTCTGGGATGTGGCTTGTAGTCAGGCACCCTCTGGGATGTGGCTTGTAGTCAGGCACCCTCTGGGATGTGGCTTGTAGTCAGGCACCCTCTGGGATGTGGCTTGTAGTCAGGCACCCTCTGGGATGTGGCTCGTAGTCAGGCAACCTCTGGGATGTGGCTCGTAGTCAGGCACCCTCTGGTATGTAGCTCGTAGCCAGGCACCCTCTAGGATGTTGTCAGCAGCAGGTAGCACCACATCCCCAGCAGAACTGCAGACTCCTGAAATATATACCAATCGAGTCAAATCAACAAGTGTAACACTGCATGTCTCTATGTGGGTCTGTACATAAGCCCTTTTGATTAATTATGATCAGAATTTGGAAATTTACCCGTGTTTGGTGCGCTTCAATCACATGGGATGATGTCCTCTAGGCAGGCACCCTCTTGGATGTGGCTTGTAGTCAGGCACCCTATGGGATGTGGCTTGTAGTCAGGCACCCTCTGGGATGTAGCTCGTAGCCAGGCACCCTCTGGCATGTTGTCAGCAGCAGGTAGCACCCATCCCCAGCAGAACTGCAGACTCCTGAAATATATACCAATCGAGTCAAATCAACAAGTGTAACACTGCATGTCTCTATGTGGGTCTGTACATAAGCCCTTTTGATTAATTATGATCAGAATTTGGAAATTTATCTATGTTTGGTTCGCTTCAATCACATGGGATGATATCCTCTAGTCAGGCACTCTCTGGGATGTAGCTTGTAGTCAGGCACCCTCTGGGATGTGGCTTGTAGTCAGGCACCCTCTGGGATGTGGCTTGTAGTCAGGCACCCTCTTGGATGTGGCTTGTAGTCAGGCACCCTCTGGGATGTGGCTTGTAGACAGGCACCCTCTGGGATGTGGCTTGTAGTCAGGCACCCTCTGGGATGTGGCTTGTAGTCAAGCACCCTCTGGGATGTAGCTTGTAGTCAGGCACCCTCTGGGATGTGGCTCGTTGTCAGGCACCCTCTGGGATGTAGCTCGTAGCCAGGCACCCTCTAGGATGTTGTCAGCAGCAGGTAGCACCACATCCCCAGCAGAACTGCAGACTCCTGAAATATTTACCAATCGAGTCAAATCAACAAGTGTAACACTGCTTGTCTCTATGTGGGTCTGTACATAAGCCCTTTTGATTAACTATGATCAGAATTTGGAAATTTACCTATGTTTGGTGCGCTTCAATCACAAAAGATGATGTCCTCTAGGCAGGCACCCTCTGGGATGTGGCTTGTAGTCAGGCACCCTCTGGGATGTGGCTTGTAGTCAGGCAACCTCTGGGATGTGGCTTGTAGTCAGGCACCCTCTGGGATGTGGCTTGCATTCAGGCACCCTCTGATACTACAACTGATACTACAACTGATGCTACAACTGATGCTACAACTGATGCTACAACTGATGCTACAACTGATGCTACAACTGATGCTACAACTGATGCTACAACTGATGCTACAACTGATGCTACAACTGATGCTACAACTGATGCTACAACTGATGCTACAACTGATGCTACAACTGATGCTACAACTGATGCTACAACTGATGCTACAACTGATACTACAACTGATACTACAACTGATACTACAACTGATGCTACAACTGATGCTACAACTGATGCTACAACTGATACTACAACTGATACTACAACTGGTACTACAACTGGTACTACAACTGGTGCTACAACTGGTGCTACAACTGGTGCTACAACTGGTGCTACAACTGGTGCTACAACTGGTGCTACAACTGATACTACAACTGATACTACAACTGATACTACAACTGATACTACAACTGATACTACAACTGATACTACAACTGATACTACAACTGACACTACAACTGACGCTACAACTGACGCTACAACTGACGCTACAACTGACGCTACAACTGACGCTACAACTGACGCTACAACTGACGCTACAACTGACGCTACAACTGACGCTACAACTGACGCTACAACTGACGCTACAACTGACGCTACAACTGACGCTACAACTGACGCTACAACTGACGCTACAACTGACGCTACAACTGACGCTACAACTGACGCTACAACTGACGCTACAACTGACGCTACAACTGACGCTACAACTGACGCTACAACTGACGCTACAACTGACGCTACAACTGACGCTACAACTGACGCTACAACTGACGCTACAACTGACGCTACAACTGACGCTACAACTGACGCTACAACTGACGCTACAACTGATGCTACAACTGATGCTACAACTGATGCTACAACTGATGCTACAACTGATGCTACAACTGATGCTACAACTGATGCTACAACTGATACTACAACTGATACTACAACTGATACTACAACTGATACTACAACTGATACTACAACTGGTACTACAACTGATACTACAACTGGTACTACAACTGGTACTACAACTGGTACTACAACTGGTACTACAACTGATACTACAACTGATACTACAACTGATACTACAACTGATGCTACAACTGATGCTACAACTGATGCTACAACTGATGCTACAACTGATACTACAACTGATACTACAACTGATGCTACAACTGATGCTACAACTGATGCTACAACTGATGCTACAACTGATGCTACAACTGATGCTACAACTGATGCTACAACTGATGCTACAACTGATGCTACAACTGATGCTACAACTGATGCTACAACTGATGCTACAACTGATGCTACAACTGATGCTACAACTGATGCTACAACTGATGCTACAACTGATACTTCAACTGGTACTACAACTGGTACTACAACTGGTACTACAACTGGTACTACAACTGGTACTAGAACTGGTACTAGAACTGATGCTAGAACTGATGCTACAACTGATACTACAACTGATGCTACAACTGATGCTACAACTGATGCTACAACTGATGCTACAACTGATGCTACAACTGATGCTACAACTGATGCTACAACTGATGCTACAACTGATGCTACAACTGATGCTACAACTGATGCTACAACTGATGCTACAACTGATGCTACAACTGATGCTACAACTGATGCTACAACTGATGCTACAACTGATGCTACAACTGATGCTACAACTGATGCTACAACTGATGCTACAACTGATGCTACAACTGATGCTACAACTGGTGCTACAACTGGTGCTACAACTGGTGCTACAACTGGTGCTACAACTGATGCTACAACTGATGCTACAACTGATGCTACAACTGATGCTACAACTGATGCTACAACTGATGCTACAACTGATGCTACAACTGATGCTACAACTGATGCTACAACTGATGCTACAACTGATGCTACAACTGATGCTACAACTGATGCTACAACTGATGCTACAACTGATGCTACAACTGATGCTACAACTGATGCTACAACTGATGCTACAACTGATGCTACAACTGATGCTACAACTGATGCTACAACTGATGCTACAACTGATGCTACAACTGATGCTACAACTGATGCTACAACTGATGCTACAACTGATGCTACAACTGATGCTACAACTGATGCTACAACTGATGCTACAACTGATGCTACAACTGATGCTACAACTGATGCTACAACTGATGCTACAACTGATGCTACAACTGATGCTACAACTGATGCTACAACTGATGCTACAACTGATGCTACAACTGATGCTACAACTGATGCTACAACTGATGCTACAACTGATGCTACAACTGATGCTACAACTGATGCTACAACTGATGCTACAACTGATGCTACAACTGATGCTACAACTGATGCTACAACTGATGCTACAACTGATGCTACAACTGATACTACAACTGATGCTACAACTGATACTACAACTGATACTACAACTGATGCTACAACTGATGCTACAACTGATGCTACAACTGATGCTACAACTGATGCTACAACTGATACTACAACTGATACTACAACTGATACTACAACTGGTGCTACAACTGGTGCTACAACTGATGCTACAACTGATGCTACAACTGATGCTACAACTGATGCTACAACTGATGCTACAACTGATGCTACAACTGATGCTACAACTGGTGCTACAACTGGTGCTACAACTGGTGCTACAACTGATGCTACAACTGATGCTACAACTGATGCTACATCTGATGCTACAACTGATGCTACAACTGATGCTACAACTGATGCTACAACTGATGCTACAACTGATGCTACAACTGATGCTACAACTGATGCTACAACTGATGCTACAACTGATGCTACAACTGATGCTACAACTGATGCTACAACTGATGCTACAACTGATGCTACAACTGATGCTACAACTGATGCTACAACTGATGCTACAACTGATGCTACAACTGATGCTACAACTGATGCTACAACTGATGCTACAACTGATGCTACAACTGATGCTACAACTGATGCTACAACTGATGCTACAACTGATGCTACAACTGATGCTACAACTGATGCTACAACTGATGCTACAACTGATGCTACAACTGATGCTACAACTGATGCTACAACTGATGCTACAACTGATGCTACAACTGATGCTACAACTGATGCTACAACTGATGCTACAACTGATGCTACAACTGATGCTACAACTGGTACTACAACTGGTACTACAACTGGTACTACAACTGATGCTACAACTGGTGCTACAACTGGTACTACAACTGGTGCTACAACTGGTGCTACAACTGATGCTACAACTGATGCTACAACTGATGCTACAACTGATGCTACAACTGATGCTACAACTGATACTACAACTGATACTACAACTGATACTACAACTGATACTACAACTGATGCTACAACTGATGCTACAACTGATGCTACAACTGATGCTACAACTGATGCTACAACTGATGCTACAACTGATGCTACAACTGATGCTACAACTGATGCTACAACTGATGCTACAACTGATGCTACAACTGATGCTACAACTGATACTACAACTGATGCTACAACTGATGCTACAACTGATGCTACAACTGATGCTACAACTGATACTACAACTGATGCTACAACTGATGCTACAACTGATGCTACAACTGATGCTACAACTGATACTGCAACTGGTACTACAACTGGTTCTACAACTGGTGCTAAATCTGATGCTAGAACTGATGCTACAACTGGTGCTAGAACTGATACTACAACTGATGCTACAACTGATACTACAACTGATACTACAACTGATACTACAACTGATACTACAACTGATACTACAACTGATGCTACAACTGATGCTACAACTGATGCTACAACTGATACTACAACTGATACTACAACTGATGCTACAACTGATGCTACAACTGATACTACAACTGATGCTACAACTGATGCTACAACTGATGCTACAACTGATGCTACAACTGATGCTACAACTGATGCTACAACTGATGCTACAACTGATGCTACAACTGATGCTACAACTGATGCTACAACTGATGCTACAACTGATGCTACAACTGATGCTACAACTGATGCTACAACTGATACTACAACTGATGCTACAACTGATGCTACAACTGATGCTACAACTGATGCTACAACTGATGCTAACAACTGATACTACAACTGATACTACAACTGATACTACAACTGATACTACAACTGGTGCTACAACTGATGCTACAACTGATGCTACAACTGATGCTACAACTGATGCTACAACTGATGCTACAACTGATGCTACAACTGATGCTACAACTGATGCTACAACTGATGCTACAACTGGTGCTACAACTGGTGCTACAACTGGTGCTACAACTGGTGCTACAACTGGTGCTACAACTGGTGCTACAACTGATGCTACAACTGATGCTACAACTGATGCCACAACTGATGCCACAACTGATGCCACAACTGATGCCACAACTGATGCCACAACTGATGCCACAACTGATGCCACAACTGATGCCACAACTGATGCCACAACTGATGCCACAACTGATGCCACAACTGATGCCACAACTGATGCCACAACTGATGCCACAACTGATGCCACAACTGATGCCACAACTGATGCCACAACTGATGCCACAACTGATGCCACAACTGATGCCACAACTGATGCCACAACTGATGCCACAACTGATGCCACAACTGATGCCACAACTGATGCCACAACTGATGCCACAACTGATGCCACAACTGATGCCACAACTGATGCCACAACTGATGCCACAACTGATGCCACAACTGATGCCACAACTGATGCCACAACTGATGCCACAACTGATGCCACAACTGATGCCACAACTGATGCCAAAACTGATGCCACAACTGATGCCACAACTGATGCCACAACTGATGCCACAACTGATGCCACAACTGATGCCACAACTGATGCCACAACTGATGCCACAACTGATGCCACAACTGCTGCCACAACTGCTGCCACAACTGATGCCACAACTGATGCCACAACTGATGCCACAACTGATACTACAACAGCAACAGCAACAGCAACAGCTGTAATAAATAATAATAATTAATAATAATTAATAATAATAATTAATAATAATAACCGAATTTATAAAGCGCCTTTTCCAAAGGATGCAAAGCGCTCAAATGCGTAAACCGCGGACCGGCGGAAGAGTTGCATGCCTGGAGCGCTATGTTTGAAATATGAGACCCAAGGACGCCTCTCATTGAACAGACTTATAAGAAACCTCAAATATTTCCACACAGTTTTAAATTGAAATGAATGTCCACAGGCCAATAATGAAATTGTAAGATACAACAGACTTTTATTATGGTGTGGCCATCTTGATTTTCTTCCATGGAAATCAATGTAAACAAACCAAGGCTGGAAGATGTATGGTCTGGTTCCTTTTTGTACAATGAGTATAAGCATTCAATACTGTTATTGGATACATTGAACATGACCGATATGATGGCAGTATGATGCAGGTCTCTACTTACTGTTTTCTTTCCTCTCCTCAAGTAGCAGTTGTTTCTCTTTGAATGAGGCCATGAAGACCGACCCCCCTTCCTCCTTGCGCATCTGGAAGGCGCTCTTTTGCCGTTCACTGTACTTTGGAATCCTTTACGAAAAAGAGCAAGACAAAACAAAAGATGGAGAGATGAACTAAGTGGGTCATTCCGTGTCAAATCAACCAGTTTTCAGAAAAGTTCCCAGGTGACCCCCTCAGATTTTGATGAAACTTCATCAGAATGATTGAATGTGGCTCAAATGAACACATACAAAAAAGCTAAGTCATACTCCATGTCGTTTGCGAGATATGACCCATTGAAATTTGGTCGAGGCGGCCATTTTGTGCTCGCGCGGGACGCGAAAAGTGATTTTTGTGATAATTTCCGACTTTGAAAGCTCATAATTTAATTATTGTACCAGGTAGAGAGCTCAAATTTGGTATTCCATCTTACTTCTTGCCAAATTTCATGAATCTGCACTCAATTTAGGCGAAGTAAAAAAAAACTTATGTTTAGCGTCCCCGCCCGCTTCCTTTTTGGGGGCCGCATGGATTTTATTTTTATTTTTACCAATTCAAAATGAGATTTTAAAAATCGTAAAATGTCAGCCGAGCCATCGGAAAATAAAATACTTGCAAGTCAGAAATTCCAATTTATAGATTGTTATCGGTCCAGTTGACCCAATTTCCACTCCAAGGACGTACGATCCATTCGGGTATTTTTTTCCCGCAATCCTTTGGTTATACTAGCTGTGCTCTGGTAGCACTAACGAGTATAAATAAACGTTTGTCTTTTTCACGAGGACCGGATACGTCAATTTTGTTTATCGTCGTTGCTACATGTAAAGTCGGGGTACAGACTCGTTTGTCATGACTATTGCGTATTTAATACTAAACTCGGACAAGTCGGTTAGACAGTCGTGTTCTCAGTACGTGCCGCCGTATACGTACAAGTGCGGAACGCTGTTGAAGCTAGCGGCAACTAAACTCGGTTTGACTTGATTTGAAGTCTAATATTTCATGAGTTGACAACAACCACATGGACTCTTGACAGCTAGCTGCATGGGTCTGTGATCGGCTGCCTTAGGGTTTTCTGTCTTGTTTTATAGTTGAAAGTCTCAAGAAAGGAAGAAAATGGTGTTTGTTTGTATATTGATACGAACAAAAACGAAGGTAGTAAAGCCGTGGTATGGACGTAGCGTACTGGATGCAAAGATTTCGTTCACAGATGTTTTCGTCTCATTTGCGAGTGGAGTTTTTGACGAAGGGGACCCCATTGGCGACCAGTATGAAACTACGCAGGTCAGTACTCAAGTCTAAACGTTTACTAAACGAAGTTTTTGTATTTTGGTTTAAAAATAGGTTTTTCAAAATGTATCAAAAAAATTAGCTTTATTAATATGGGGTACATGTGATGTTGGGTACATTTGACTTGATTTGACAAGTTTGTTTACTTTTTTAGAAATAGAAGGGCGGGGGGGGGGGTGAAACCGTTTCGGGTACATGACACACTTCGATTATTTTATTTTTTAGAATGGCGTGTCGGGTATATGACCCATGCCATTTCTTTTTTTTTGTAGCATGGCTTGTCGGGTATATGACCCAGGTCTTTTTTCTTTTTTTTTGTAGCATGGCTTGTCGGGTATATGACCCAGGTCTTTTTTCTTTTTTTGTAGCATGGCTTGTCGGGTATATGACCCAGGTCTTTTTTCTTTTTTTGTAGCATGGCTTGTCGGGTATATGACCCAGGTCTTTTTTCTTTTTTTGTAGCATGGCTTGTCGGGTATATGACCCAGGTCTTTTTTGCTATTTTTTGTAGCATCCTGTGTCGGGGTTGAAATGACCCATGACCTTTTCCTCTATTGTGTCTGGGAGATGACCCACGTCTATTTCCCTCTGTTTTCCCCTTCTTTTTATTTGTAGCATGTTGGTCAAGCCCTGACCCTACGTACATATATTTCTGTATGATGCATGACTGCTTGCTATATCACAGATGCTTTCATCAAGTCTCTTGTTTTGAGTTTTTATTTTTTTCATTATTTTTTTTAGCTCCAGGTCAATATTGGAGAACACAAAGACAAGCTCTTAATCTCGGTAAACCCAGATGAATCTCTAGTTGACATTGTAACATGTCTTGGCCATTTCGTTGAATTTGTGATCTCTGAGCCTGAGCCAGCAGCAGCTGCAGCAGAGACCATCAATCCATTCAAGCTTATGATGGCAGCCCAACAGCAGTCTAGATCTCTTCCTCCACCATTTCCCGAGGTTAAAAAGAACAGGAAGATCCAACTAAAGAATGACATACTTAAGTGGTGTGAAAGTAATAAATTGGGCTGGTTGGCAGATGCAATTGACCAAGGAAAATGCTTTGTGTCTATTCTAGCTGATGTCATGTGGGAACTTGATGGGCATAGACACAAACTAAATGGCCGGAGTTGTCATGTGCCAGCCATGTTTGATCAGTTCGTTGACTACAATAGACCAGAAAAAGCAAAACATCGAAAACGGATATGTCGTAATCTTTCTAAGCAGAAGGTGGTTGAGTTGTCACATATGCTGTTTGAGTTGTGTACCAAAGCATTCATGAAAAAACAGATGTGGAGGTCAGTGAGAGAAAGCCTACTACATCTTGCTGAAAATCTCGGGAAGTATTCATCATACTTGGAACAGCAAGTTGATGCTTCGCAAGAAGTGCATGCAAAAAAGGTAGCTAGAACGGACACACATGAGTGGGAAATCTATTCACCACAATGGATAACCCCAACAAAGTCGGCCCGATATAGAACACTTCATGATGCACTACAGCATAATCAACCATATGAACCGATCTTTGCTAATGAATATGCACCCACTGATAGGAGACGCAGGAATGAATTCATCAATGACTTAGTGTTTCCATGCAAGACAGTGCGATACACATACACAGGAGGTCCTTCACATTTGCACTTCATTTGGACAATAAATGCCACAGATTCAGATACAAAGATTCAGCAAGCTAATGACGACAACAAAGTGAAGCTAAACAAAGAGCTGCCTATCTTCCACAGCCGTGCCATGCGACGTGACTTCATAGCAAGTTTTGGTCAAGTAACTGGAACAAAAGTTGGACCGTTACGAGAAGCCTATCGTCGTCTGACAGGAGATTGTTCTTCAGCGAGTTGCTTATCTGAAGCTGAGGTTGATGATAGGATCCGTCAGATACTGGATAATGAAGACCCGGATTTAATTTGGGACTTGAGACTCAACTCTGGCCGTCCACAACAGTACAATGAATTTTTAGTAAAATGTCAGGAGTATGTAGCAAGTAAGCTGGAGACAGCAGTCGATGAGAGACGACACGACCCTGTGGATGAAGATGGGCAAGCAGTTACTCATCTGGCAATGGCCATCAGCACTAGAGATCTACATGAACAAGTGGCTGCAGAATGTGATGAGGGGATTGCAACACCATCTGTACAATGGCTTCGTTTACAGTTCTGGCCAAGTAAGACATCAGCAGCAGCCATGAAAAATACTGGTAGGGTGAAAGTAAAGATGATGGTTGCAGCCCGACAACACAGGAAACATCATGCAGATGTCTACTATGCCTCGGCAGTTTTTCGCTACCAGAAAGAATTTGCAGTCAAGTTCCGCAACATCACGAGCTTTGTTTGTCAAGACGACAAGCACACTGTGAAGGTTGGGGAACCGAACTTTCCTGTTGCAGCTGTTGAACGGGGCAAACAAGTAGTGGTTGGCATGAAGCAGATGATGACCGTTGCAGATCACGATTTTACCAGATTTTCGTTGAGTCCTTCTGTGAGCTTTAATGTCAACATTCCAGAGGACATTGAAGGCTCATTCTACACTGGTCAAGTCCATGTCGGCCTGAAGGAAAACTGCTTCGAGCCATCATCTGCAGCTCGGCATGCTTGTGAGCTCAACAAGTTACTGTCAAAAGACAATCCTGTGGAATGCCATTACCACGATGGTGGTCCTGATCATAACATCCGCTTTGCTAGAACACAGTTAGCCCAGGTTGCGTACTTCTTGGAGCGAAACTTAGACATGTTGATCTCAGTGCAGACGCCTCCACACCACAGCTGGAAAAATCCAGCAGAACGAGTGATGTCAAACTTGATTTGGGATTACAAGGTGTTGGTGTCATGAGAACTGAAATGGCCACGATGGAGCATAAAATTAAGTCTGCTAATAACATGAAGGCAATCCGAGAAATGTCAAAGAAGGAGCCAACTCTCAAAGCAGAAGTTATGGAATGCATCAAGCCCACCAAGTTACTTCTTGGCAATGTGTTTTCAAGGCTTCAGCTGAAGGGACAGAAATTTAAAGTGTTTTCAGCAGCATCAAAAGAGGAAATGGTGGAGTTTGTATCCCAGTTAAAGAAAATAGACGAGGAGTTTGATTCTGACATCCTGCTGGACTCATCTCGTCCTTGTAAGCTGACAGAGCAGATGAAAGAGTTCATGAAGAAGCATTGTTTATGTGGGCAATATCAATTCAGCATAAACAAATGTGGAGCACAAGATTGCGTATGTGGTCTGCCTAGAACCTCTCCAGATACTTTTGTGAAGCTTCACCATCTCCCTTTCCCTGTCCCACAGCAGGAGAAATACAAACACTTTGAGGTGAGGCCTTAACCAAATTGAGTAACCTTTTGAGAAGTGTACGTGAATACCACATTATATTCATTAAAATTCACCTGTTTGACCAATCAACCTGATGGTACAACATAAAGTTTACCAGCAAGAATCTCCTTTGCTCCTGTAAAACTCTTACCTCACCACATTTAAATGATAAGTACATTGTCCCAATCAAATACAATTTTAGACTTTTCACATTTTTGATCGAGAAATTCTTGAAGCGATCTTACATGCAATGGTTTACTGCACTGTGATTTGCCTTTAAAATGGAATCTTTGAATAAAAAAATTAGTTGTTTACAACACCCTAACAATTTTTGTATTTACAAACAGGATTTGTATGGTAAGGAAGAGATTGGTCTGGAGACGCACATACCATCCAAGTTGCAACAGGCTGCCCAACACCACAGGATGCCTTTCTCCCCCTCGTCGCAGAAGTCAAAGAATGTAAAGATGGTCGTACAGGTAGGCCTTTGAGTTACATTTAATTGTAACACTTTGTAAACCGTGTTCGTAAATACAGGTGATGGTAGACCTATTTCTTTGTATTTTTTTTAAATATTTTTTGTTAACTATGCTTCGTGATTGAATTGGACGTGTCAAGTTCAAAAAGAGATTTTTTTTCCCAGTTATTATGTTGTCATTCCTAATATTGAGATGATTCAAAATACACTTTTCAGCTGACATGACATTTACAATGTAGAATTTTTCACAGAGCAAATAATGGATTTAACCCTTTTTTTGAAAATTGGCCCTTTCATTGTGTCTGAACTTTCATATAAAAAATATACAGGTTTAATCAAAATGATTGATGGGAACTTGGGGAGGCTTGGATGGAATAGTATGTCAATAAGAAATGTTGCATTGGAAGAGTAAGAGTTCCTTCAAGAAATGCAAGAAAATAATGGCACCAATCCTTTTAATATAGCTGGAATAACATTTAAGATTAACAAATATGGAATGTTCATTTTATGTTTGACAATTTTATTTTCCCAGTGTGGAGAATGCCTCAAGTGGAGAGTGTGCTATGCAGCACGAGTTCTAAAACCTGAGCAAAGGCGGCAACTAGAGCGGGAACTGGAATTGTTGGCCTTCTCTTGTGGCACATGCTTTCAAGATGTTTCTACTGATGGTGATGAAGAGTCTGTCTTCAATGTAGTCTACGTCAACGATAAACTCACCTGTGACTTGCCAATAGAAGCACCATACTATGTTACTTTTGACGACCCTCTGTGCTTTTTTTGTGGAAGTGAACACGATCTTATCACTGGGGATGGGAACTACCCTCTGTGTAATGAGTGTAGAGATGCAGGCAAGAATCCTCACAAGAAGAACACTAGGGCCTTTAATCCTCGACCACAGTAGGTCATTTTACTGCATTCCTTCAGCAAGGAAAGAACCAAGTGTTGTATGATCTTTTAACACTTAAAGTTTTACTTTTCAAATCTGGTTCACAATGTTTGGAATATTAAAAAAAGAGCACAGAACACAGATTGGAACCTCAAGTTCAATTTAGTTCTATTTTTAACGTTAAATTGATTTTTGCCTGCATCTCCACAGTTTTAAGAAATAGATTACTTTTTATCCGAAAGCATACTTGGTGGTAGTAAGCATCCAGCAAAATTATTTTGTCTATTTCCCCTGTTGATAAAAAACACTAACAAATTATGTACATAATGTAGAAAACTTTGAATCTCCAAAATTGCCTGCAGGCGTTTTTGAGAAATTTCCATGGTGTCCGTTGGAATGCTGCCCTCAATACAGCCAGAGATGAGGTTGGTACCCACTGTCAGCTCGTTGAACGTGGATGCATTTGATGGAAAAACCGTGACAGTTTTTCGCAGTTTACTCAATAAGTAGGCACTGCATTTTTCAACTCAAACTTTCACTCATGAGTTTTATTTGATGCATCTTTCTTGATAATCTTGCCTTTTAATTTGCAATTACGTTGACAAAAAACAAATAAAACCACTGTAAACGTGTTCAATGTCTTGTCCAACATGTTTCTTTTATGAATTTTGTGTTTGAACAGTAGAAAAACAATGTATATTTGAAATTTTTAAAAGAATGGCGGCCATCTTGAAAATAAAAAATAAAAAATAAAAAGCCCCTCCTCCTTCCTTTTTTTTAGAAACCCGGACGCTAAACATGTTTTTTTTTTTACTCGGCCTTAGATGTATCTCCTTTAATTTTCTAGTTATGGTCACCTAAAACAGGCACTTTAATCAGCCAAAAATGTTTTTGTGATTTTTGGGGTCACCCTGTGCCCACATGAGGGGTCAAATAAATCCTATATTCCCTAGGTATTATCTATGGGTGCATGTTTATACCCATAAGCAATTATAAGCTCACCAATGCAATAATTTAGAAATAGCATGGGCCCAAAGTTGGTTCCAGCCAGAAAAAGGTCAAAAAGACCCCGCCCGTCTTGACCCCGGTTGACCCCGCGATCAATTAAAATGTTTTTTTAAATTGATACCAGTTAAACATATATATTATATCTACTTATACACCAATTTTCAGCTTTGGCACTCAACTCCTTCATGGTGTGGTGGCAATTTGAATGTTATATGTTTTTGGCACATTTTAATGTAATATCATACAGTGTACATGTACATGTACATTCATAAACACATACAATACATGGTAATATATGTTTGAAGCTTGTGTAACTTATTTTTTCTGGCTAGCAAAAAGTAACATTAACGCATTGGCATCTGTGGTGTCTGCGTGATACACAAGTACATATTTTGTTTGAGAAATGAGTGTTTGCATGTGATACACATTAGAGAAGTATTGTTCTAAAAAAGTAGTGTATGGAAAGTAATACCAGCGTTTAATATGCAAATGAGGTGACCATGTGATTGGAAAGTTTAACCAGCATAAACATAGCATGGAGGAAACAAAGGGGACTGGGGTTGGGTTAAAACCAGAGAAGAATATGACAGATAGTTAGTGTTAAGTACTGGCAGATTTAATTTGTATTGTGTGGTTTGATCCATGTTTCAAGTGAAACTACACACGGTACACTGGGGTATGGTTCCATACTGGGGTATGGTTCCAATATTTTGTGTGTTATGGGAGAATTTTGCAGCACTTCGTGGTACCTGCCTTAAATTATTTATTGCAGTTAAAAACATGCATCATCAACCCATTTCTAAAAACAATAACACAAACAAACTTACTTTTTTGCTAGCCAGAAAAAAATAAGTTACACAAGCTTCAAACATATTTTACCATGTATTGTACATGTGTACATGAATGTACATGTACATGTATACTGTATGATATTACATTAAAATGTGCCAAAAACATATAATATTCAAATTGCCACCACACCATGAAGGAGTTGAGTGCCAAAGCTGAAAATTGGTGTATAAGTAGATATAATATATATGTTTAACTGGTATCAATTTCAAAAAACATTTCAATTGATCGCGGGGTCAACCGGGGTCAAGACGGGCGGGGTCTTTTTGACCTTTTTCTGGCTGGAACCAACTTTGGGCCCATGCTATTTCTAAATTATTGCATTGGTGAGCTTATAATTGCTTATGGGTATAAACATGCACCCATAGATAATACCTAGGGAATATAGGATTTATTTGACCCCTCATGTGGGCACAGGGTGACCCCAAAAATCACAAAAAACATTTTCGGCTGATTAAAGTGCCTACTTTGGGTGACCATAACTAGAAAATTAAAGGAAATACATTTAAATTGAGTGCAGATTCATGAAATTTGGCAAAAAGTAAGATGGAATACTGAATTTGAGCTCTCTACCTGGTACAAAAACTACATTATGAGCTTTCAAAGTCGGAAATTATCACAAAAATCACTTTTCGCGTCTCGCGCGAGCACAAAATGGCCGCCTTGGCCAAATTTCAAACGGTCATATCTCGAAAACGACATGGAATATGACTTAGCTTTTTTGTATGTGTTCATTTTTGCAACATGCAATCATTCTGATGAAGTTTCATCAAAATCTGAGAGGGTCACCTGGGGACCACTGGTTGATTTGACACGGAATGACCCAAGTACATGTAGGGGCATTGCTTGGCAACCAGACCATTGCTGTGCACTAGTGGGTCGTGTGCAGGCGGCAGCGAATAAACCCAAAGAAACCACACGTCCAGACACGTCACTATTTTTGGCAATATGTCTGCTGCCACCATCGGTGAAAGGTGCTCGTGTTTGGGGAAGCCCTTATGTTGCGAATTTTGTTTTTTTCTCAAATACAAGATGAGTGTAAAAATCTAGGAATAAGGTAAGGTACTAAAATACAGATCTTTTAAATGTAGATGGCTGAAGGGGGGTATTTTGTATGGTCTTTAAGCACAAATTATTATGCTAACTGGACTCTGGTTACCAGCTAAAATACCATGTCACACGAACAAATTGTGACTGGTTTCCTGCTCATTTCTGCTTAGCCCCTTAGCAGAAAAATTGTTCAGCAATATTTTCTGCTTAAGCAGCTCTCTCTATGAAATTGGGCCCTGGTCTGGTAAGGGTCACTTCTATGGGGAAAATGTACTTTTGTATTGGAACCTTGAAGAGTGAGGGCACCACAACAAAAGCACAGGGCACCATAGCCCTAATTAGGACTCTTCCTCTGTACAAAGATACAGAGTCCTAATTATTAAGGCCCGTTTCTGGGGCGGAAAATTTTCAAAGCTTCATAACTAAAAATCTTACCTGCAACAAGCCATTTATTTCAACAGATTCACATTCCATTGCAGCATATTTCATATCGAATGAAAAAGTGGTGGCACCATACGGAAACTTGTGTGTATAGTGCCAGTGCAACTGCCACAACTTGTGCCAGCACTTATTAAATTTTACCCTCATGATAATTTTCCGCATGTCGCCACCAATTTATCTAGCGTTAACTAACTCCAAAACCACTGAATTGTTTTCTTACCTGAGAAGAAGGGTTACCACATATATGATATGGAAACGTTTCCGTATAAACCTTGTTTTCATCAATTACAACGAGTTAAAGTTCCGTCTCCACCGCTAGCGATAAATCCTTTACTTCAGTGCTTGGTCAGCCTTTAATATGAATTGGCGCGAAATTGCTATTTGTAAATGAACGTTGAGGGAGACAAACAAGTAAGTCGGTCGTCGAAGAATTAAGTCTTGTCGGTCCTACTAAAAGCCGACAACTCGCCGACAACGCCGACAACAAGTCCAGAGCGCCGACAACTCGCCGCCAACAAGTTTTAATTACCTCAAAAATGGCCAATAAACCATAGATGTATTAGAACTATATGTGTTCTGTAATATAAACATAAAGTTAATGGAAAAACTTCACAAAAAGTGTGAATTTTTAACCAGAAAAAAACTTCACTTGCACGAAAAGCGGTCGGACGCCATCTTGGCTTAAAAACCGTGTTTGGACCAGACCATTATGATACGGGTAGATTTAGCACTTGCAACAACAGAGAGCGGGCTTCATGTGAAGACCTTCACTGCAGTGTGCACAGTGCATGACGCCCGCCCTCTATTGCTAAGTCTGACTCACCCGCATCATAATGGACTGGTCCGAACACGATTTTAAGCCAAGATGGCGTCCGACCGTTTTCCGTGAACGTTCAGTTTTTTTTCTGGTTAAAAATTCACACTTTTCGTGAATTTTTTTCCATTAAATTTATGTTTATATTACAGGACACATATAGTTCTAATACATCTATGGTATATTGGCAATTTTCGAGGTAATTAAAACTTGTTGGCGGCGAGTTGTCGGCGCTCTGGACTTGTTGTCGGCGTTGTCGGCGAGTTGTCGGCTTTTAGTAGGACCCAGTCTTGTCGGTCAGTACAGTCTACCCGCAGGAGTACACTAATCTCCTTTGTTATTTATCTGCAGGGATATGCATCGTTTTTTTCATGCGTGACCTCTATCATGTGTATACTAATTAGTCAAAAGGGCTTGTGGAATTCGGTCATTTTCAGCCTTTTCTGAAAAGTCTCAACCAAAATGTTTAAATGTACCAGTAAATTGAAACGAAGAGCATATCTGTCGTCATGTATAAAAAAAAGCGGTTCAACTCAAACGCAACAAGATATTTGTTCATACAACACGACAGATATGCTTTCCATTTCAGTGTACTTCTACATTATTTATGTCAATACTTTTCAGATAAGGCCGAAAAAGACTGAATTTCAGAAGCCCTTTGGACTAATTAGTATTCAAACCGAGGTCACGCATGAAAAATCACGCCAACTCGCGCAGAAAAATCACAAAGGAGACTTATTAATGTACTGCGGGTAGACTGCGGTGCCTCTTTGCTTCTGTTGGTTTGACCCCGGCCCAATTTCTTGAAGCAGCTGATAAGCACAAAAAGTAGCCAAGCACAAACAAATAAGCTTACTAGACAAGGTTACCAGCTAAAATTGTATGCCAAAGACGTGTACAATTTGTGACAAGTACTGACCCTGTTCAGTTTTGCTAAGCAGTAAATTTTGAAGCAATATTATTTTCTGCTGACTCAGCTCTATGAATAAGCATATCATAAATAAAATCTTTGACATTGTATTTATTCATCATTATTGATTAAAACTTCATCAAATCCATGGCCACAATTAATTCAAAAGCAAATAAAAAATGGTGTATTATGGTTTGTCATGGATTTGATACTGTGTAGACTGCAGGTATACCTTCAGGAATGCTGGTCATCATCTCGCCACCCAGCAAGCTCGCCACCGCCCCCTACAAAGTCTCCCCCTAACCGGCTCATCGCACGGGTCGTTACAAAGTTGCCCCCTGACAATGTCGCCCCAAACAATGTCGCCCCCTGGCAAAGTCTCCCCAGAAAATAAGTAAGGATTCTTGCGGTAGTACAATGTGTATTCAATTAATATTGTATTGGAAAGAATATAAAGTAGAGCCTACTGACAATGTCGCCCCCGGCCAATGTCGCCCCCGGCCAATGTCGCCCCCTTACGAAGTCGCCCCCAGAAAATAATTAACTGTTTCTATGGTGGATACTTTGTGGAAATTAAATATTCTTTCGGTAATGGCTTAATTATTGTATTGGAAAGAATATAAGTTAAAGTCTGCTTGAGGAAAAAAGTCATCAATAATAATAAACTCCATGCACAAAGTTCAAATTTTTGGTAAATGATTTTATTAACGTCGCTCAATTTAAATTTTAACACCAAACAAATACTTAATCTGTTTTGGTTTTTTAACAAATAATATTAATAGGCTAAATAGCAATTACTGAATTACAGATGTAACATTTTACAACAAATCGTAGACTAACTGTTTCTATAGTGGATACTTGGTGGAAAGCTTAATAATGAGTTTCTAAGTGCAAAACTAAAATAACAATGTGAATGATTTTTTGACATTATCTCAGAAGTTAATAATAATCACCGTTTAAAAAAGACATCTTTCTAAAGCATAATTCAGGTGAACTGAAACAAAATGTTAGAAAATGAACTTTCCTTTGCAGTTTGTGTAAGAAAATTTCTACTATTTATTATAGGGGAATTTTACTTGTATCTTATCATACCTCTTTTTTAAATATAATGATAGCCCAAACATATTTTTATGGTTCTTAATTTTTATGAAATATTTCTCATTATAAGTATTGCTTTACTTGATTGGCTTCGCCTCGGATTCCATTTCCCCCCTCGGGTGTACAAAACGCCAGGACCCGTCACAGCTTGCAACAACTGTATAATGTACCCAATTCAATTAGAAGGTCAGGCTCAGTACACAAATCAAAATTTGTCTTTGTAAAAATTCATCACATCTCAATTTTCAACAATAATATTATTTATTAAAACCTTTAAGAAACACATTGCTTTTATATTTGGCTCTTTGGACTGTGAAGTGTTTGTGGACATAAATCTAATTGGGAAACATGTTTTAAAATTATCATTCACACTATTTGCCTCAAAACTGCAAAGTTTTCCATTTACTTTGTGAACTAAAATGTCTGCTAATTTGAGGAGTCCAGAATAATCTTCAACAAAATGGCAGACTGTACTGTTAGCTCAAGAAAGGTATAACAAGAAAACCAAACAATTTTAAGGTATATTTATGTGTGGGTCATTTTTTTTCAAAAATCGAAAAATCTTTCCAACCATGTAGGCCTATTCTTTCCATAGCAAGAACTTCCTATAGCACAAAACACCAAACCCAAATGCAACATGTCCCTTTAAGCATGTGAGGTAATTCAACATTAAAAAGTCAGGCTCAGTACTTATTATCAAACCTTGTTGAAAATTCATCACATCTCAAATTTCGATCACATTGTCATCAAAACCTTCTCCAAGAGAAACATTGCTGTTAGATTTAACGCTTTGGACTATGACATTATTTGTTACATGTACATGGGCAATTATATCCACACTAATGGGCAAAAACGTGCGACATGGAAAGGGAATGTTGGATAGTCACAAAATTAAGTTTGTTGTCATGTATTTTGGTCTGTGTACATTCAGAAGCAGATGAGGATTGTGGTTAACAAAAAAAGATGCCTGTCTTACAAAGTTATCCCTTTGGTCCATTAGTGTGGAATTGCCCACATGTATGATATGAATATGGGCCCAGTTAAATAAAGCATAAAAGCAAAACAACTTGCTCAGCACAGAAAAGTATTGCTTAACAGAAACAGGTTTCCACCCAAAATAACATAGCAAATAAATTTGTCAAGAGGTGTTTTCTGCATGCCTAACAGCTTTATGAAATAGGGCCTTGGTTGGAAACATGTTTTGGAAGTAGTGTATAATTATCAACACTAAAAGGTGCGTCAAATCTGTGTGGTTTTCCTTATACTTTGTGTTTTGTGGAGTCAAAAATTCTTTTTACTTTGTAAACTAAAATAGTCCGCCATTTTTAGGAGTCCATAATTTGCTTCAACAGAATGACAGACTATGTTACTTAAAGAGAGTATAAAAAGAAAACCAAACAATTTCCAGGTACATGTTTATCTGTGTGGATCATTTATTTATTTATTTTAAAACATATTTTCAACCATATCCATTTCACAGCAAGCACTTTCTAAAGCCCAAAACAGTAACACCCAACTCGAAAGCGACGTGTCCCCTTTAGGCATGGGGGATAATTCAACAATAAAAAGTCGAACTCAGTACTTTTTATCAAACCTTGTTGAAAATTCATCACATCTCAACTTTCAACAATTTCAATCACATAGTCATCAAAACCTTCTTCAAGAGACACATTGCTTTTAGATTTGTGTGTAATTATCAACACCAAGGTGCCTCAAAACTGTGTGGTTTTCCTTTTACTTTGTGTTTTGTGGAGTCAAAATTTCCATAATACTTATACTGTGCACTAAAATAGTCTGCCATTTTGAGGAGTCATGAATTTGCTTCAACAAAAATGGCAGGTTGTGTTATAGTTCAAGAGGGTTACAAGAAAATACAAACGATTTCCAGGTATATTTTTGTGGAAAATTATTTTCTAATTTCAATCATATTGTCAGCAATTTCAAAAAGCAGCAAAATATGTCTTTTTCGAGAAAACCACGTTTTAAGTTTAGCTAGTTTTGAAACTACTAGTTGGTAGACTATTCAAAATTTAATCTCGGAATTTTTTACCTGTCAGGGAAGAAGTGATCCTAAAAACTGTGAGGTTTTCCAAATACTTTGTGAACTATGATGGTCTGCCATTTTGGGGAGTCAAACTACTGCTTCAACAAAATGGCAGATCATGTTAGTTCAAGACGGCCAAGGAAAACTAAACAATTTCCAGGTGTATTTGTGTGGATCATTATTTTCTAAATTTAAAACATCTTTGGATGACAGTAATTTAAGAGCGGCATATAGGGTAGAGACATGGGCCTTCGGTGATACATGTAGATGTTCATCCATGACTGCACAGAGATTTCTGGCTTTCGTTGAGTGGTTTCACATCACCAACCGTGATGGAAATGACTGGAAGTGGCTGTTGTGAAAATCTTGATGTAAAATGAAGAACCAATGCTTTGCAGCATTAAGCATCATCTTGTTTGCAGTGGCTCTTTGGTGAATGTCCTTGATGCATGCATTGAGTTTCATTAGTACAGTGTTGCAGTCTGGCATAAACATGTGTCCGTGGTCGCCTCATGCTCACATTGTAATGGGGCCGCATTCCTGGAGTCACCCTCCTCATCACCTGTTCTCTTTCAATCTCTCCCAATGTGGAGAAGATGTTATCAAAGTACTGCAAGATAATAAAAAAATCAAAGAAAAACAAATAACTAGTAGAAATAATTATTGGTTACCTCACCTCTGTAGGTAATCGAGACTTTCCACCCCCTCAGCTTTATTATGGAAACATAATGAACTTACTTCTGTTTTGTGTTTAAAAAAAAAGGTATGAGTTCACTCTTAATCGCAAAACCTTGGCCAAGGCTAAGGGTGATAATCTAATACTAATAATTAACCATTCGGACAACCTCTCATTGAGCCAAATACAGTGATGGCAACCTGCTCCATCATTTGTAAATTAAGGACAAAAGGTCTGGAATCCGGAATTACACAATATCCCCCAGAAAGGGAGTTAAAGGTTATCACGAAAGCCAGAGTGACCACACACACCCGTACCCGGCCCCCCGCGTACACATGAATCCCCACACAAGGAATGAACTGGTCCAACGCGAACTTACAGCAAATCGTGGCGGGCTAACCACAATTTATGTGGTTTTTAAACGGCTATTTTCTCATGTTCTCTTCAACAAATCAAAACTTTAATGACACAGATTGAGCTACAGTGCATTATCTTTATAGTGGCACCTTTATTGTGTGAAAAGTTAAGAGAAAGGGGAGTCTAAACTTACGTGTAGTTAAGCGTCGATTTACGTCGTTCATTGTCTGTCGGGTCTGTCGCACATCCGTCTTGCATATAATTATTATTATGTTTGTGTGCACAAAACTACTGACGAATCATAAGCACTGTTTCAAGTTCTATCAGCAAAATGACAGGGGGTGAATATGGACCAATAGCATAAAGCTTTACATAGCCATTTTAGCTGGTGTTTTACCCCCTCTGTAGACTTGATGACAAGTCGTTAGGCGCTGCCTATTTGTATTGTCTGCCGTTTCATGCAACAGTCACAGTGCGATGTTCACAAGCAACAGTTGTACAAAATTAATACGCAGTTTTACATGGTACTAAATATAAATGTACACTGTACATGTAACATGTGTACATCCGTGTATGCGTGTATGTGTGTCACTGACCTATATCAGTATATAGAGATCAGTGATGTGTGTACATGTTTAATATGCGCGAGTGTATTTCCACAACTATTATTACGTCGAAGTACGCATGTGCATGGGAAAATGTATAGTTAACTACGCCCATTTATGTAAATTGCCCACGTTCTTCCTAGGAAAAAAAAATACGCGAACCGCCGAGTTGTCCGAACGGACGAGTTGTCCGACGGACGAGTTGTCTGACATTCGTCTTGTTCTACTGACTTCGATTACCAAAATCACACGTATAGTGTATGAACAGGAGAACCATACTGACCTTAACTAGTTGCAATTTTGCAATGACCTATTTGATTGGTAGTATTGCGTAAAAGGTTCGAAACTGAGCCAATCAAAATCTATGTTAAATCGGAGTGTGTTTCATAGTTACAGTGTTCAGATAAAGACAGTTTGTCACCGGAAAATTGTGTCAACTAACTTCATAAAAATCAAGACAGTCTAGAGTAAGTAAACAGTCTAAAGCAAGATGGTGTTAAAACATGTTGTATTGTGTTCAAGTCTAAATTGATAAATGATTCGTATGTAGTTCATTTGTAGTAAGAACGAATTTCGTAAAAAAATAAAATAGATTAGATTTAGAAAGAGTAAGACCCAACAACCAGAACCAGCCATTTGTTTGTTAGATAGTTGTGTGTTGATGAGCGCACACAGATGATCATTTATCATGACATTTGGCCTTTTTTATTTAAAATAATACAATTTATTTTTGATATGGCAAATTAGCAAATTGGTCCAGCAAACGGAGCGAACCTGCATGACTATTATTATTTATGTATGGGGCTTGAGCAGAGTCGTCCCAACTTGGGACCAATCCTAACTTGAGTTGAGTATTTGTTTCGGGGTGGGTGGTTGCCATATTTTGAATAATCTCATCGTATAATATAACCCTCCCCAATCCGCAATGATCCTTACTGTCTGGAGGATTGTCTCAGCCAACTAGTCTACAACATTATGTTTGGTCTCAGTTACAAGTTGTACTCACACCATCACAGAGCAAGATAACCAATTAAAATCGCAGTGGCGTAAAATGAAAGGATGTCCTGTTTTTGGTCAGGGTTAAGCCATGTGATTGTTAATCATCTGAGCATGTTGAAACATTTGTTGAAACAGTGACGATGCACTTGTAACTGTTCATTTCATTATTTGTACACACCTTCAGACAGGTTTGAGATTGACAAAGTGAGAGAAAGAAATCAAAATGGAGCAAGCCGTGCAGCAACAAATTTTAAAGGCAGCGGAGATTGTCGAAGATCAAGTAGATGCAGAGATTCAGCGTCTTGAAACAATGGACGAAGATGAGTTGGAGATCCTTCGTAGAAAACGTCTTGAAACCATGAAGAAAGATCAACAGCGCCGTCAAGATTGGCTTGCGGTCGGACATGGGTCTTACACCGAGCTACCAGATGAGAAGGCATTCTTTAACGAGTGCAAGAAAAGTGACAGTGTCGTTTGTCATTTCTATCGAGACAGCGCTTTCAGGTGTAAGATTGTGGACAAACATCTGCAAATTTTAGCACCAAAACACATGGAAACACGTTTTCTGAAGATCAATGTTGAGAAGAGCCCATTTCTTGCAGAGAGATTGAAGATTGTTGTGATCCCAACTATTGCTCTGATTAGTGGCGGACAAACCAAGGACTACATTGTGGGGTAAGGGCATGCTTCAGTTTATTTCAGTGCAGTGTTTTTTTCACAAATATTTAATAAATACATAATAAATTGCACATGTAGTAACTTTAGAAACCTTGTTTGGATCTGTGCAACAGCAGCAGTCTTCAAGTGACTAGCAGGCCTGTATGCTTCTTCTTTTTTAAAGGGCAGGGGCACCAAGGCATTTTCTCCTTGCTAAAGGGCGCCCTATGAGGAAATTGTTAAATGATTGTAAGTGGCGCTATCCGCTGTTGGATATCAATAAGTTTCATTTATAAAAAAAAAATAAAAAATCTACTGGAGCATTTCAAGGGCATCAAAGCAATGACCAGGGGGCATGGAGGCAATCGCCTTTGTTGTCTCCGCGAAGTATCAGGCCTTGACTAGTGAGTGTCATTCACTTAAAATAGGAAGGGAATCAAAACAATGTAAACTTTCATTTGGAGTTAAACACTTAATTCCAACCTTTTAATCATTTGCTATGTTTATCAATCTGTCTGCAGTTTTGATGATCTCGGTGGCAAAGACGATTTCAAGACTGAGATGTTAGAGTGGCGTCTAGGCTGTGCCGGGGTCATCAAATACAACGGCAACTTGTCAGAGCCTCCCACAGCTGGTTCCTCGAAAAGCAAGAAATCGCTCTTAGGACCTCAGAAGAAAAAGACGATACGAGGAGGAATGGATGATGATTCAGACTCTGATCTTGAATGAAATTAATCACTTTCTGAAATCCAGACTTCTGAGATGTTTAAGTGGCAGCAGTTTTGCCATTGTACTTGTGTTACACACTCAGATATTTGTGTCAATTAATAATAAATCAAGTCCAGTGAATGATGTCCCTTGTATAGCAGAGCAAAATGTAGCAGTTGCTACAAACAATTCATCATTTGCTACTCACCATTACCATTCATTGTGCACAAAATCTGTTCAGTCTCAATATTTATGTAAACTAGCTGAGCAAAGTTATTTCCTAAAGTATGTTATGCTTGTTGGAACGCCTTTAGATCAACAGTAACATTTTTTTAATTCGATTCAATGCAATGATGGCTAGGTACAATTTGCACTTGACAAAAAGCACCTGGGTTATTCAACTAGGTGCACAAGTGGTAATTCCCAACATCTTTATCAATTTTCTGGGGTAGTCCAGTTGACTCTCGCTATTGTTATTAAAAACAGTAAGCTCCTAAATTTCTAGCTACCAGCTGCAAGTATCTGGTTAATAAAAAGTATACTTGTGTAAAGTCGAAGTGCAATCTGTACAAAAACATTCCTGTGTCTTGTTTGAAAGCTTGTAAAAATAGCGTGTACGATGTACTTAACTTCTGGATGGACATTACATGTATACCCTGCGTAGACAAAGCTAAAACTAACTAAAAATTACATTGGTCCAGTTACTTTTGTGATTACCATTGGCATGGAGGGAGACCTCCATGCAATACACCGATCCATTAGGCTCTGCCCATGGCGCATGTGTGAGCAAGAACACGCGAGCCTCTCCAATGCCATTCTGCACAACTTTGCTGCACGCGCCAAGCATATGCGTACGCATGTCAGACCTTATAGTGTCTGACTTTTAGTTGTGCAATGGGTTGTGATTGTCAATACGCAGTGGGGCGGAGCTTAATGGATCCGTCTATTAGTTACAACACAAGTGTGTGTCCATATTAAGGTCTACCAATGTACGGCACCATAAATAATACAATGGCAAATTGTGCATCAAACCTTAGAACAGAATTGACCATTGTACATAGTAATTTGCTTTTGTTTGTTATTGTTTCCATTAGATTTTTTATTTAACCTTAAAAGAAAGTTTTGTTTGTGGAGTGAATGTAAGTGTGAACATTAGGCAATAACAGTATGAGGAGCCATTTGTCAATGAATTATGGAGGTTTGTAAGTTTCTTAAGCATTTCTTGTCTGCTTATCTTAAATTGTTTGGTATTTTTCTTAACTTGCTTAAATTTTTAACCTTTGTAAAGCACCCCAAGACCCTTTTAGAGACCCTGGGTTAAGGGCGCTATATAAAAGCACTTTTAACAATATTTCTTGCTTTTTTAAGACTGCCTTCTCACTCTGTTACTGCCATTAATACATACCTTTAAATAAAAAACAGTACAAATCATAAGAATTTTCAATTTCTCTTTTTTCGATCTTGCTTGATAGGGAGGAGGGGGGGGGGACTTAGCCCCTGAAAACCGCCTGCAAGTGCTCAAATGTTTTTTACAAGTATGGGCTGAGCAGTCACTTTGGGTAAGGCAATCAGTGGTGATTTTCAGCGCTTCCCTTCCAGGGGTTTGTACCCAGAGGTGTCGAAGTGGTGCGCTGTCCGTAGTAACGAAGCATGGCCTGATGTAGACTTGATTTCAAGTCTCAGATCGCGGTTATTCTTCTGCATCTCAGCCACGAAAAATGCCCCCACATATTAGCTATCACTCGCAATCTATACTAGGGCTAAATGATGGAGGTTGATTGCAAGAGGGTGCTGTTTGTAGCGGCTATCAGGACGACTTTAAGCCACGATCAAAGACTTGGAACCAAGTCTAGGCCTGATGATGACTTGTTGAACATGGCATCATCTTTAAACTTCTGAGACTATCCATAAGCGGCCTTGTTACCATGGGCAGCTTTCTGTAAATCACTGAAAATCGCCGCTGATCTTCTAGTCATGCGCGTCACTTGCCAAGTTAAATATTCGCACAACGAATTATTTATATTTTTCATAAAGACTTGGCTATAATAGGCAGGACTGAAAGCACAGAATGGTATTGCTAAGCAGAATCTGGTGCAGCCCAAATTATAAGTTAGTTTAGGTTTGCATGGTTAAAATGAACCCGGTCTATAAATAAAAATAAACAAACATAGGGAGACAATAATCACTTGCATAGTGTTCATTCAGAGTTTTATTATTAAGACTATAGTATGCTTGATCACATGCCTGTACAGTGCAAGAAAATCAAATGATGAAATTGGACATAGTTTAATCAAAATTTGACGTCCAAAGTTTTTAAATAAGCCCAGCTCAAATAGCTTTGTTGAGTTTATTTTGCAAAATTGAATGTTTCTCTATGTTTTACAATAGCAAAAATAGTTGAACAACCTGAGATTCAACCTGAATCATCTTTCTACACTCATCTTTCTACACTCCCTTGAAAAGGCATTTGAAGTAAAAAAAAAAAAATTTTCTGTGGACTGGAAAACCAATTATGGTTTCCATTACTCCAGAGAACATAAGAATTGAGTGCTAATATATGACAAAAACTCCATCTTCCAGCCTATCAGGGCCCAATTCCATGGCTTTGCTTATTGTCGAATTCTGCACTCACAATCACCATTCGCTAAATCTGCGCTAGTTGTGCAAGCAAAGAATGCCTAGTAACATGAAATACGCACATGTACAAACAAACATTCCCTGCTTCTGTAAGCACCAATTCTTTAATGAAGGTAAGCAGAGTCATTAAATTGGGCCCTGAAGACTGTTGAAAATCAATGTAAAAGCTCACTCGTACATTTCCTCCTTGTCTGCAGTTATGAGGTCTTTAAAGGCACTGGACACAGTTGGTAATTACTCAAAGTAATTGTGAGCAGTTAGCATAAAAACTAACTTGGTAACAAGCAACGGAGAGCTGTTGATAGTATAAAACATTGTGAGAAACGGCTCCCTCTGCAGTAACATCATTTTTGAGAAAGGGGTATTAATTTCTCACTCGAATAATAAAAGACTTCATCAATGTTTTTTCTTTCATTATTTTTCTCGCAACTTCAATGACCAATTGAGTCAACATTTTCACAGATTTGTTATTTTATGCATTTGTTGGGATACTCCCAAGGTAGAATAGTGAGCTTTGACAATTACCAAAGGTGTTCAGTGCCTTTAAAATCCAGCTTAAGCAAAGAGGTTAAGCTACACATTATTGCATAACCTTTATGTTGCCGTTTTGGTGGAATCTCAAATAAATTAACTCAGCTATGTGATGTGTGTTTTACCTAGGTCATGAAGAGATGAATGTACATCAATATTAATAAATGCCCATGCTGGTGTGTAAAAACATTCCCTAACAAGTATTTTTAAAATAGAGATTCATAATATTCTATCCATACTCTCCCAAGAAAAAGACTAGTATCTTTTGACAGTGCGGACGCCAAGCTATTATATTGATGATATGCGTACGCATCAATGACGAAACGTGGGCATTTCACATACACGTTAAAAAAAGAAACAATGCCTATTGACTGAAGAATAAAACCTGTTTCATACAGGCACGCCGGAGTCGCGCTGATAGACGAGGAGCGACTCTAGGTTGACCGAAATAAATTTTGGTTTCATACAGGCAAATAACATAACATTTACATTGGCTTGGTTCATGACAAGATCGATATATTTAACAAGGTGCTCCAGTAGCTCCTAACTCTTTCAGACTTCAAAAAGTTCATGTTTAGTTCAGAAATTGGTTCGGCGCGACTATGGAGCGCCTGAATGAAATGGGTGTAACTTATCCCCCTGTTGCTCTGAGGGGATATTTATACAATGCACAAACTGTTTGTAAACAACCCAAGATGATGGAGAGTGTTGAATAAGCGTTCCTGTAGATATTCAGCTTTGGCTGTGCTGTAGGGTCATCTACCTGGTGCCTTTTCTGTACTTGCTGGGGGGTTTCTGCAGCTGTAATGGTTTCCCTGTGGTGGTAGATCCAAAGCTACTGGTTCCGAGGGCCCCTATTGAGTTCAGAAAATGAAGATGCAAAGTTTGAGTCTACTGGTTAACAGAATTTGACGTGTTCCATTATGAAATAAAAATGGCAATGTGTTGTAGAAATGAAGTAGAAGCAATGGGTGCATTCGATTAGCTTTCCCTGGGTCGACCCCGATCTGCCCCCCGTACGTTCGAATAGGTTTGAAGCCATTCCTGGGGCTCGCCCGGGTCAGCCCCAAGTGCTCTGCTTGTGGAACGGGTCACTTGGGGCTGGCCCAAGGTGCCGGACGTAACCACGAGAGGGTGAGTGATCGTTTGATTAGCTCTTGTCAGGGGCTCACCCGAAATGAGCATCACAGGGTGGACACAGAGAAACTAATCGAACGCACCCAAAGTGAAGTAGAAGCAAGGTAAATTCATTGATGGTAATAATTTGGTTGATGTCAGGTGCAGCAGAGGGTTTAGCAAGGAACACCAGCTAATCCAATGTCTTGAAACTAATACTTTGTACCTACTAAATAAGAGACATTGAAACTTTATATGCATCAGTTTGATAAGAGACAGGTGTATTTGTTGCAGTGAGGTTCAATCTACAATGGAAATTAACTTTGAAGCAATGGGTGTGAATGAATGTTTGCCGACTTAGAAGTTGTCCGAAGATAACTTCTTAGAAATTGGCATATCATGAGTTTAAGAAACCAAGGTTTCCAAATCTTAAAGACTGGTTGATATTCTTCCTGTTACTGAAATCAATGCAGTAGGTACCGGTATGAGTTTAAATAGAAACATGTGCAGCCAATGAGTAGCAGGTCAAGGGTCACAAAATGTGGCTGAGAAAATGTTTATTGCAATTTCCATTCAACATTGGTCCTAATTTATTTGAGTTCATTTGAAAATACATTAACAACAGGTCTCTTTCTATCAGGGTTGACATTAAACATGATTCTTTCTCATCCAACACTATAAAAACCCTACCATCACGAAACAACTCATGGAACAAAGGAACTTAATTTAGGGCTGGAAGGCAATTTGATTTAAGCACAGATTTCAAAACCTTTTTACTTTGCCCAAAGCTTGTAGCCTTAGTTCATGCTCTCGTTTTGTCAATGTATCGAATTATAAGAACAGTAATTGTTGTTTACGGTAATAAGCTTAAAGTGAGGCACACAGCTCATGCTTGCTTGAACAAATAATACGGTAAAACAACACATAGAAGATGATGCGACTAAGTGAAAATAGGAAACGAGAAGCAAGGTACAAAGTTTGAAATGGAGATCAAGGAATGGTGATGAAAGAACAGATGAAGGGGAAAACAAAGAAGGACGTCACTCACCGAGGGTGAGACTTTCAAGTGGTTTAGAGGAGCACCTAAAACTTGAAAGCTACAGGAAATGATAGAGGAAGATTGCCTTAGATCACAAAATAACAAAGAAACTGTCCGAAGATAACTAGCAGGAACCCCAATAACCAATTACAGCAAACGGAATGTGGTTTGGTTGAATAGAGGAGAGTTAAAAAAGGTTTTAATTTTGTTTTTTAAATCGGCGGTCAAACAAAATTTATTAGATAAAAAAAAAAAAAAAAAAAAGGTTAATATGACGAAACAGAGTGACATATTAAATGACTAGAAATGGAAAATTAAAGTGTGAACCATGATAGGAATGAACAAGTTTATGAAATGAGCGGGAGAAAATGAAAATGAAAACTGCAAAGAAAAGCTTCAAGTAATATTAATCAATAACTGCGCAGCATTTGAGGAGAAAACAAGTTAACTTTAACAGCATGGAAAATGCATGCATGCAGAAATGTTTTTTTTCAATGGTGACACATTGCCAAAGTGATACATAAAAATGTTCTGAATGTGGAGCAAAGCAAAGAGTAGAACCAACCCTTTCAATGTTATTTATTACACCAGCAACAATCATCCATGAAGCTAAATTGCGACAGAACAAACTATAGTCCTCAAAAAAGAGTTTGTGAACATAAGTCCATCACCTTATGAAAACATGATAACCGAATATTAATTTTGGTTTTACCCATATAGACACTGCTCTAGAATTGCAAAGGATGCGGGTTCGAATCACAGAGTTTGGGAAAGGACCGAGTATGGTATACAGTGCTCACACACATTGGTGTATATGGGTAAAACCAAAATTAATATTCTTTATCCCAAAAGAAAATTTCCATCAATTTAATGATAACAGACGTTATCATCATCGCATCTACATGATTTATGACTCAGTGATGAGTTGAGATGAGGCAGTTGATGAAAAGAATGTACAAATGATACAGCAGCTAACACCCGTTTCAGACAGGCACTCCAGAGTCACGCCGAACCAAATTCTGAATTTAGTACATGAAAAATTCAAAGTCTGAAACAGTTAGGTGCGACTGAATGCCCTAGAAGTCAAAAGATTGACTGTTGCAGTCGTTCTGAACGACTAGAGTTGCTCCTAATTTGTTTGGTTTAGCGCGACTCTTGCGCACCTGTCGTAAATGGGTGCAAGTAGAACATCATGAACGAACTGTCCAGCCAGCAATGTCAAACACTGCCTCTTTTACTGTGCTCTATTAAGAAAATTTCAGGCTCGGAATTACATGGAGGCTAAAGAAACCATGGACTCTGTTGCCCTGGACTTGGCCTTGGTGCCCCCTAGTATCTCACAGACTTTAAGGTTTTCAAATGAAAGTGCCCTTTAAAAAATTATGCCCTCTTAAAGTTGAAATGCCATGCCTAAATTGATTGATCCCTCCTGTATTAGCAAGGAACCAAACCGTAGTTTCAATGTGAAAATTGCAAAAATAAATATCAGCTTAAAATACTTTCCTTGCCTGTTAAAATAGGCTTTGTTTATTTTGAAGAAAGCAAAAGATTTTTTGTTTGAAAACTGCATCTTATAATGAACAAAAAACTACCGCATGGTAGCAATTAGCAATCAATGTACTTGTTGTTAACCAATCATCCGATCATCAACAAATAACCACGATGAATACTTATTATTGCAAAATTATTGATTACATGTACAATAAACTGCATCTTCAAATATTTCTACCTGTAGTAGTTCCAAAACCGAATCCTGTACTGCCCACAGTTGGTCCTGCACTCAAACTGCCACCAAAACTTGCTGCAGTTGCTGCTGGCTTCGTTGTACCAAATCCAAATGTGGATGACCCAGTAGAAAGCCCAGTTCCAAATCCAGTAGTTGTACCCAGTCCTGTTCCTGTACCCAACCCCAAGGACTGGGTACCCAGTCCAAGTCCAGTACTCTGGGTTCCGAAGCCTGTACCGAACCCACCAGTACCTAGTCCAGTAGTTCCCAATCCTCCTGTTGTACCCAGACCACCCAGTCCACCTGCTCCAAGAGAACTTGTTCCAAATCCTCCAGTGGAAAGGGTGGACGTGCCACCCAAAGCAGCAGTGAACGGACCAGTTAACCCTGCAGCTTGGATACCTAAGTGAAATAATAAATAACTACCTTCAAAACTGCGGTGTTTTTTTCTCAGAAAGAGTCTCACCGGAGACATTTCCCAAACTCCGGCTTTGGGTCTAGTTCACGTTTGGGCTCCAGCAGATGTTGGAAACATCAGGCAAAATGGACACACAGATGTTAAACTTGCAAAATGGACACACATTTTTCATTCTAAATTGATGACAGTGCCCAAGCCAGAGCTGGAGCCCAAGATGAGGTTTGAAAATGGCCTCAGTATCAACTTTAAACCAAGATTGCTTATAATTCAAAAATAGTATCAATCATGTCATTCTTCCTTGGTCCAGCAAGACAGGAACAACCGCGATCACGGTCGACACCATCACTCTTTACTGGGGATTGTTGTGAAATCCCCAATTCCAGACCTTTTGTCCATCAAACAAGAGTTATGAAAAATTGATAGGCTGACAAAATTATTTCTATTGTTCTCAGCATCGAGGTAGGTGCGAGATTCCAGCATGCCATGGTCAATTATCAGCCATGCCTTTACAGCCGAGGGGATGACCAAGTCAGCTTGAAGGAGGCTTTTGTTCAAAGTCTCAAAGAGAGAAAAGTAAATCCCGGAGCAAATTATGTGAATATTTGTTGATACCTTGTTTGATTTGGGTTTCATTTTGATGAACAAAAAAGTTATTTGAGTCCGTTAAAAAAAAATTAATCACGTGGGTGGTACTGGAAATTTCTGGAACCCCCTCCCGATTGAACCGGTTTATGAACAAATTTTTTACACATTTAACTCAAAGAACATCAATGAAAATTATATTAAGCTCACCTGCTGGTTTCTGAGCTGTCTGTAAAGCCGTTGCCATGGCAATAGCAGCAGCATTTGACACATTATCGAAAGCCCCTGGTCCCATTGGGAGGGTACCAATTCTGCGTTCCCTCTCTGCAGTCTTCTTTTGAGTGGTAAACACATTCTCCACATCACTGTGGTAGACTCTCCGATAATTCAAATACTGTTCTTTCTGAGCCTGTTATAAAAGAAGTTTGAAAGTATTTAGTGGTTTGTTATTGAGTGCTCTTATTAATAGAGACATTACATGTATAATAATAATAATAATAATAATTTATTGATTACAAAAGTATACAACAAATTTGTTAGACAATGTTTAAAACCTAATCACTGGTAATAGAAAGGAAATACCACAATCCCACACCCCCCCCCCCCCGCCAAAAAAAAGAATGAAAACCAAGGCCCCTAAAGGACTTTCCAAACAATAAAAAGGCATTAAGAAAAAAATACAGTAGATATGAGAGTAAAATGCATTGTTATCAAGACAGTAGATACAACAGTAAAAATGCATTGACATAAAGACAGTAGAAACAACAGTAAAAATGCATTGACATAAAGACAGTAGAAACAACAATAAAAATGCATTGACAAAAAGACAGTTGAAAACAACAGTAATAATGCATTGTTAAAAAGACAGTTGAAACAACAGTAAAAATGCATTGACAAAAAGACAGTAGAAACAACAATAAAAATGCATTGACAAAAAGACAGTAGAAAACAACAGTAAAAGTGCATTGTTAAAAAGACAGTTGAAACAACAGTAAAAATGCATTGACAAAAAGACAGTAGAAACAACAGTAAAAATGCATTGACAAAAAGACAGTAGAAACAACAGTAAAAATGCATTGACAAAAAGACAGTAGAAACATTATAGTGACATAATACAGGTCAATTGAATTCCAACTTTTGTCAACTAAAAACTTTATATTTAGAGCTACTTAAAGGGGATATTTAAAGGACGTGGGAATTATAGAAAACAACAAGTGTATGTCAAAAAATCTTGTCTTGTTTGTACTTACTCTGACAGCTTCATGTACCGACTGTAGCTGGGCAGCCAATGCAATAAATGTTTCATTTAACTTCACCATGATCACAGCCAACTCTGCACATAAAAATATAGAATCAGAGAAAAATCAACCCAGTGCTAAATATGGTAATTGTGAAGTGTTTATGCAGATATATTGAAACTTGAAATAGTAAAACATGAAAGGCATATTATATAACGTATTGGCTCAATTTTCCTAAAATGTCTACTCTTTACTACTACTTTTCTACCTACTACAAGCTCCTGTGTTTCTATGGCCCTTAACGAATCCACGGCTCCGGCTTTGGATTCAGCTTCAAGCTCCGTTCTCAGAAGCCCTGAGCATGTATGCAAAGTGCGTGCAATTCCAAAACAACCGCGGGGCCTAGCTAGCATAAGCTGAGTCTAGAGCCGAAGCTGTGTCTTTTTTGTAAATGGCCTATGTCTTTATACCTTGTGGTGTGTAGATATTTGGTTGTGCTAGAGATGCCATATAACTCTCCATCTGCTCAATCTGCTGTCTACACAAATGCATCTGATCTTCAAATTGCTCGACTAATCTCTGGAAGTACCTGGGTTCACATAGACAAATCATACAGAGAACATTAAATGATTTGGGGTTAAACACTGTGCGAGAAAGTTAAAGAGTGTCGGTTGAGCCAATAAAATTTGGGAGCCCATCCATGGCAGGCGCGGTCCCGGAAGACCTACATGTACCAAGACCATGCTCAAAACCATGATCGAGGATGCAGGAGTAAACAACAAGGAGGAGCTACATGTAATCATTTGTATGCAGGATAGAGTTGTGTGGCATGTCAGACATCAAGCCCGACTGAGTAAGTGAGTGTGGGTTAAACAAAAACAAATTTATGAGATTTGGGTTTGAACTACCTCCTGGCAGCACTCTACTAACTGAGCTATCTAGCCCTATGAAGGCTGTTTCCGTATTTTGTCAATATCTTTGTTCGGGGGGTGCCAGACAGAAGCCATACAACCGTTGACTGTCGTGTAACCAGAGATCACATCCAAGTTTACAATACTACCTGGGTAGCGACAGCCAGGGATACAAATAATTCAGAGAATATTAAAAACAGGTTGCGATAAGCAGGTTGTGATTTTGTAAAACAGGACAACCCTGATAAATATGTTGAAATCTAGAGATGAAACCCCTGAATGTTTAAAGTATCATATTTCAGAGGCTTTTCAAACTCTCTTCACCACAAAATATTAAACTAATGGTTTGGTCACAATGCCGTTGACGACAATTTCACATCTTTCAAGACAGTTAGAAAGCAGGGGAGCTCTGAAAAAGACAGTTAGAAAGCAGGGGAGCTCTGAAAAAAGACCCTAGAACCAGGAACAATCCTGATAGAACAAAGGCCTGCGATATATTTCTTTTGACGTGTTTTTGATTTTCAAAGTGCAGGAGATGCAGGCAAAACCATCACTTACTCTGTAGGTACATAGTTCTCAAGTTGAAGAGCTGGAGGAATTTCTTGAGTTCTATGAGCAACTTCAGCATTTTTCAGCTCTTGTGCCGACTCAAACTTGAGTTTATGAATAGCAATGGCATTACGTTGTAAGCCATTAGACACAACTGCCAGGAGCTGCTTCAAAGCTGTTATCTCTTCTTGTACATGATGGTATGGCTTGACAGAAAAGCGTGTGATGTCCTCCCGGATGGCCTTTTGTTTCTTGACATAACTCCTGATTGAAACAAACAAAATCCAATTTATCAATCAATCATAAATAAATTATAAAGTGCCTAAAAATCAAAGGTTTGCTCAAAGGCGTTGAGGCACAGAAGAAACAATTAAGTCATTGATGGTAGGCCTCCTGAAACAAGTGGGCTTTCAGAAGTGACTTAAGCGTATTGAAGGATGTTGAAGTATAAACTAAAGTTTGGGCAAGTCCATATGAGAAAAAATATAGCATTTCTTATCCTAGAAAATGTGTTTCTACAAGTAAATAAATTTAGACAAGTATCATTTTTTAATCTAAACAGAAATAAGATTATCAAATTCTTAAACATCAACATTAAGTTTGGTCATTCAGAAATAAAAATGCGAAGAGAAATGAAAAGCAAATGGGGGTAAAAAAAGAGCAAAAAAATACTTTTTAAAATAAAGAAAATTGTTGACTTACTTGAAAGAGCTGACTGTAGCATGGATGTCTTGGTGAAGAAGGGTTTCTTTTATTGTCTTGTTATCACTAAAAAAACAAAAATACACTTTTACTTAAATATTGTGTACAAATGGACGTATTGAAAATGTCAACACACTGTCAAAGCATCAACATGTGCTGCATATGAAAACTCTACAATGGTTATACTATTTGTAACGGCAAAACATAAATGTTAAAATCAACGCCAATCTTAGATATAAAACCAACGAGTGCCACTCATATAGCTATAGATTTCTTTGTTTACTCATACAGCAAAAAAACATATATATAATATAAATATGGGTAGGCAACATATGTCATGTATGTATAAAATGGAATGGAAACGAATTCAGCTGTAAGATGCGCTATAAGTCGAAAGATGACTGTTGCAGTCGTTCGGAATGACTCTGGAGCGCCTTGGTTTCAGACATCGATCTTGTCACAAGGCGAACCTAAAAATGTAAATGTTATGTTAAGGTCACCTGTCTGAAACCATAATTTATTTGCGTCGACCAAGAGTCGCTCGTAATCTACTTGGTTCAGCCTGACTCTTGCGCGCCTGTCAGAATTTCAAAATAATACATAGATAATAATTACCTGGTACCCGATGTGACCGTACCACTTGTACCTGCCGTACTTGATGAAGCTAAAGATAAAGGATCCACTCCTCCTAGTCCTTTACTGACTGCAGCAGTAGTCGTTGTGGCACCACCTCCCAGACTAAACCCAGTAGGCGCTGTCCCTAATGATCCTCCTAATGTTAACCCAGATGTAGATGTCTTTGCAGGTCCTGACAATCCTCCTAGGGTCAATCCTCCTGGATCAATCAAGATTTGTCAATAACATACTTATTAAGGTAAGTTGATTTAAAGGCATTGACACTATTGGTAATTGTCTAAGATCAGTCTTCTCACTTGGTGTATCTCAACATATGCATAAAGTAACAAACCTGTGAAAATTTGAGCTCAATCTGTCGTCGAAGTTGCGAGATTATAATGAAAGAAAAAAACACCCTTGTCACACGAAGTTGTGTGCTTTCAGACACTTGATTTCGAGACCTCAAATTCTAAATCTGAGGTCTCGAAAATCAAATTTGTGGAAAATTACTTCTTCCTCGAAAATTACATTACTTCAGAGGGAGCCGTTTCACAAAATGTTTATTCTATCAACAGCTCACCATTACTTGTTACCAATTAAGTTGTTATGCTAAGAATTATTTTGAGTAATTACCAATAGTGTCCACTGCCTTTAACATTAATTTTATTAGTGGCAAGCAATAAGGTTTAAATCAGAAATAATAGCAGTTTTTATTCGTAATTACTCAAAATAATTGTCGGCATAAAACCTTACTTGGTAACAAGCAATTGAGAGCTGTTGATTGTATAAAACATTGTGAGAAACTGCTCCCTCTGAACATAGATAATTTCTAATGAAATATTTAAAGACTTCCGGCCTAAAGTCTTTTTTATGCATCTGAAAGTGAAAGCACACAAATTTGTGCAACAAGGGCATTTTTCTGTAATTTTTCTCTTGCAACTTTGATGACCAATTGAGTCCAAATTTTACCAAATTGTGACCATCCACCACCAATGGGCTGTAAAGTCGCACTTGCACATTGCAGAGCCTATTAAATTGTTTGGGTTTTCAAGAAAACTTTGAGAAATCTGAATAAAAAAGTAGGTGGCTTTGAGAAATCATAACTTTGTCAAGAAATATCTGATTTAAATGTGGATGGTATCATTTTGAAGCTGATTACACACTCTCTCAAAAAATGCATTAATCCCATAACAGTGAAAGTGTCAACTTTACAGCCCATTGGTGGTGGATGGTCACAATTAGTTGTTTAATACACATGTACATTGGGATACACAACGTGAAAATAACTGGTCTTTGACAACTACAAAAGGTGTAAAGTGCCTTTAAATAATACAAATTGACTATCACAAAATGGATTTCACAAGGCATGTTTTCCAGAACCTATTGTCGCACTTTGTATGGGTGAAACAAAGCAATGGTATGTGCCTGCCTGTATCATGCAATGCACTGGAATTCCCTGATGGGTATAAATACCAGCCGTCTGGCTATCAGCAACAAATTAAGGAAAACCCAAAGTTATTCCAGGAATTTAAAAAAATGCAGTCATTCTGTCTCCCGAAAAAAAAAACCATGTCATCCACAGTGAAGTGGTTAATCTTATAAATTACCTGCCGCTGGAGCTCCGCCAAACCCAAATCCAGTTGCAGCTGATGTCGTTGCTGTGCCAAATAACCCTCCAGGCTTGGCTGCAGTGGTTCCTCCAAAGCCAAAACCTCCAGCTGATGTGGTTGTTGCAGTTGGTTTCAGACCTAAGCTCAGTGACAAGCCCCCAGTTGTAGATGGTGTTGTGGTTGCACCAAAAAGACTGCCAGCTGTAAATTTAGGGGAAAAAATAAGTACCGTTTAAACCCTTTGATATTAATAATACTGTAGAGATCTTTGAAAACTGAAATTGCACCTTTATAGCTATGTCTGCTCAGTTCATGGTCATTGTGGGGAGTGGGGTGTCGTGGCGGAGAGCACCGAACTCAAGCTATGGTGTTTCTGTTCAGCAGAGTGTTGGTTCAAGTCCTGGTCATGACACTTGTGTCCCTGAGCAAGACACTGAACTATAATTGTGATTGGTTTAGCCTAGTAGCGCATTCTTGTTGCACAGGTTGTATACTCCCCAGGGAGCAGAGATGGTTTAAGGAATTAATTAAATGGCCCAGTGACCAGGGTTAATAATGTTGGAAGCACTTTGAGAGTGCCCTTCAGGTGTGTACAGCACTAAATATAAAAAACAAATATTGTCATCATTGTTATTGAGTAGTGTAACCTTAACAGGGAGGCAAATTTATTCAATTGAATCAATCTCTTGAGCTTTGATGTCGTCTTCAATCTTTCTCAATGAGTGAAAAAAAAAACTTTCTTTTAAAAGCACTACAGTGTAATATCAAAAGATTACCAGCACTCGTTGTTCCTCCTGCACCAAACCCAAATCCACCGGTTGTTTTGGCTCCACCCAAAGAAAATCCAGATGCTGTATTGGTTGTGGAGGGTGTTCCAAAGGTAAGACTCCCTGCATTTGTCGTTGTTAATCTAATCAAAATAGAATTGAAAAAGAAAAGAAAAAAACATGAAATCTACTTAAACACTTTAAAGGAGGATTCTGACCTTAATTGTCTTCATCTTCCAGATGTTCCCATCTTTTCCAACTGCCCTGACTGAATAAAGCCTGGTTCATACTGCGAATGCGAGGCAAGTTTTTTGCGTCAGATGGCTGCTTTCGCAGTGTATCACGTTTTCGTATTTGTATCACATTTGCAATCGCAGGAAGTACGCACCGGTCTTACGGGTCACTAAACTTTGTGATCAGGAAATTTGATCTTATAAGACCACTGTAGTAAATTGGTACACTGTAGTAAATAGGTAGCAGGTACCAGTAATGTTGGCAAGGCTCCAAAGTTGGCTTTTGATAGAAACAGACAAAATGATGTGAGAACCAAAGTTGGTTCTTGATAAAAAAAAAAAAATGCAGAGAGACGACTCCCTCTGAAGTAACATAGTTTTTGAGAAAGAGGTAATTTCTAACTCATATATTTGAATCTGAGAAAGACTTCAGGCCTGAAGCTTCTGAAAGCACACAATTTGTGCCACAACTGTTTGTTATTTCTTTCATTGTTTTCTTGCAACTTCGATGACAAATTGAGCCCAAGTTTTACGAGATTTGCTTTATATAACAATTTAATTCTTTCTCAGATTCAAATATATTAGTGAGAAATTACCTCCTTCTCAAAAACTATGTTACTTCAAACATGTCCTTCTGTTACCATTTTGGTAACATGGGGTGCACCAAAATGGTCTTCAATATTTACCAACCCTGTCCAGTGCCTTTAACAATCATGTTAATCAGTTATAATGAATAAAAAAAAAAGGATTTAGATGTCAGTATTCACTCCACAAAATGCCTGGAGCTAAAACTGACTTTAAAAATTAGGTTCATTTCCTACAACTTCACTAGTTTAAAACAAATACAAATTATTATTGATTTTGTTTGTAACTGAAGGTAGGGAGTCCGGCAAAATTTGCCTTTTTTCACAAAACCTCAACAAGTTTTATACCATTGGAAAGGGGATGGCAAGAGCAAACCAATGGTGTTTATTTTATTTCAATAGCTTGTATAATGGAGAAGCTATGCTCATTTAAACATGGCAGAGGAACGTTTGAGTCTGTCAATTTCTTACTGTTAAAAGAGTATGGAAACTGCTACTGATTTATTCTGAGAGCATATCAGACATAATAAATTTGACAAAATTGATCTCGGTATTCACACCAATGGGAAAATAGGTGATAATTGTGTCTTGTTTACATATTTTAAAGCCTAATTGTATATTTAAAAAAAAGGTAAACAAATTAAAATACATGTAGCGTGAATATATATTTTTTTTTCCATTTCAGGTACCTCAAGTCTTGAAGATTCAAGCAAGTCAATTTTACATAAGCTGCACAATTAACCGCTACAATGGCAACTGAAAACGTTCATTTTATGTAAATAAACAAACGCTAATAAATATAATAAAGAAATATGGGAATTTGTGAGGTGAATTTTTTTAAACATAGTTACCAAGTATTTTATTAAAATTAGTATCAATTCATTAGAGTAATTTTGTTTACTTCTTTGTTTGTTATGACGCAAATTTTAAGCCTTTTTTTCATTTTGGAAAGTTAAACTAAACATTGTCAAAAATCTCCAAAAAATTCCGCACGAAAAACTGTTTTCCCCCCTTCCCCCCCCCCCCTTTGTTTCTATCTTATCAAACAAATATAGATAAAAGTTAAGTTTAAAACATGTATGTAACCTCGAACAATGGAATGAAGATAAAAAAGGCCATCACAACGTAATTTATTTTAACCCTCTCTGATTCTGAATTATTAAACCCAATAAATCCCCGGGCGGACGTCGCCACCAGGTGTTTATTATTCGGTCTGTTTTTTGTGTATCAGCGAATTGCGCAATCTTTCACAGACTGGTGTCCACACTCACGCAGCAGCAACGCTTGCTGATAAGCCATTTTTAAGTCAGGGGACACGACCATTGAAATGGCAATTTGCGCAGACGCGGTGTGTCGGATAGTCTTGGTGGGATCCGGAAATCAGAGAAACAGTGCGCCCTCTACGTTCATTCATCACAAGCGTGTACAGTTTTTGCCGTGCGTGCATAGATCGGAACATTGGCTGTGTGTGACCGCGCAACACCAATGGTCTTGGAACAAAGACTATGTGTCTGAGTGCCGCGATGTGTTCAACCATCGACCCGATTTTGATGGTTTTATTTGAAGAACCTTCTCTATAAATTTGCTTTGCGCTTGTTAGCGATAGTTAATAAAACAAAAAAAAGTGCATAGACACCCAGTTCAGAGTATAATCTTTCAAATAGAGTTCTGTCAAAGAACTGTAATGACCTATAAATATGACATTTTGAAGCATTTTCAGGAAAAAAATCAACATTATATGTCCGTATTTCATGTGTTCGAAAAATTGGGCAAAAATTCCATTTTTATTTACGTGAATTATTTCAAAATAGTACCATTGGAAAGCTGACAAAATTCTACATCATGTACTTTGGTTTCTCACATTATCTCAAAAGAAAGAGCACCCTCCAGTATTCTTGAAAATATACTTCGTGTGGCAGTCGACAAAATGGACGTTCAGAAATTTAGACGCGTCAATATCTGGTCCCGAAAACGCAAAAGTAAACTTAATTTTTCACAATTTTACTGCAGCTTTTTCCAAGATATTTTGTTTTCTATTGATTTATTTATCTTTATTCTTCTGGAAAATTGAATCCTTGTTTGATTTGAACAAGGTTAACGTTATCAATGGGCGAGTTATTCACAGCTACTTTTCACACACAAACAGATACGTTTTACAAAACTGCGATTTTGACAGACTCGCTACTTAAGGATCTCAGTACAGAAAACAGAATACATTAATTTATTTGTTTTTGGCTCAATACAATATTATTATTAAACTCATAAATAACTGAATTCTTTGATTTATTGTAATTTTGGGGTACCAATTATTCAACATCATAATATTCCGAGTATACACTTTGCATGATAGCCTGTTAGCTTTCATTTGAGACCTGTTTTTGCATGCATTTCCAAATTGTTTTTAACACTCGTCTTTTTGCCGTGCGTGCGCGGTTTGCGGTGACCGTTAAACTGTTAGGACGCCCTCTATATGCTCCATGAAGAGAAGAAACTTCGGCACTCTAGTGTATTTTTGTATTCGTAAAGTTTAAACTGCTTATTGAGCATGAAGCTATGTACAAAATACTTTCAAAACTCTTGAGTTGAAGCAAATTACAATTCTTGTTTATTGAGAGAGACTTACGATGGTGTTCCAAAAGTAGTTGCTGTAGGTTTTGTGGATGAAAATGAAGAAGCTCCGCCAAAAGAAAACCCCCCGGAGGCCGCCATTTTGTTTGGGTCATCTAATTGACCTCATTAATATAACATCAATTTATTACGACATTCAACAAACAAATGTGATAAAAAATACAACAAATTTTAGCATAAAAATAATATCTTAAATGTTTTAGTAGTTTATTTAATTCTTTAATAGTTATTTTGTTTATATTAAAGTAAAATTTCTAATACTTAGAATGAACACTCTTTATTAAAATGCCCTTACAAAAACAATAATAACCCCGGAACCGGAAGTGTGTCATCTGGTCATGGAGGCCGAATTTTGTAGCAGAAGCAATTTTCCGACGGACTGAAAAACGAAAAAGATTCCAGATGGAACACATTACCACCCCCAAGGTACGCTTTAATCGTTTCATTTGTTTTGTTGCAGTATTTACTCTGAAGTTTCAATAACGTTTTAAAAAACACATGCTTGGAGATTCGATACTTTTGTTGTTGATGACTGACTGAGTGAGTGAACAACAAATGATGAACCAATTGTTGTGGCATTTCATGATTTGTATTTTTTTTTTACGCCTGATGACCACACACACCTAGCCTAGTGATAGAGTAGATAGCTAGTATTAGTAAGGGAAAAGTTTCCGTATGGCGCCACCACTTTTTCATTCGAAATAAAATAATATAGTAGCTAATTTACATGATTGATATATCCCTTTTTGTAAAAATGAGTGAAAAAGTGGTGGCGCCATACGGAAAGTTATCCGTACACTACAACAGCTGTACAACTTCAAACAGTGTAACTGTAACCATGAAGGAAGGAAATCATTTAATTATTAAACCAAGGAGGAATGTGTTCTTAGTTTATTCCGCTATGATTTACTCCTAGGCTATGGATGTATAGTAGGGACGTCAAAGGTCTACTAAAAAAGGAAAAGTTTCCGTATGGCGCCACCACTTTTTCATTCGATATGAAATAGTATAGTATCTAATTTACCTCAATGAGATATCCCTTTTTGTAAAAATAAGTGAAAAGGTGGTGGCGCCATACGGAAAGTTATCCCTGAAAAACGTCTGTCAGCATGCAGTGGCCATCAATTTACTCCAAACCAAACCCATTATTTATGAATAACTAAACATCTGACTCTGAGTCTGAGGGGGTGTTCACAAAGATTAGAGTATTTATCTTTACAATTATATATTTTTTATTGGATTTGAAAATAAATGAGTATGATTAATAAAAGATTGAAAATGCCTAATTTCCCTAAATTTGTAGAAGTTTCCGAAATATGGACCGCGGGAGCAGCACACCGCGTCGCGGCTGGAAAATGTTGTGCGGTTTTAAACTACAATCTCGAATGGTTCCTCCCAACCAAAATTAAAGGTAAACCCCCCATTCGAAAGTGGAGGATTCCAGCTTTTCCACGAAGGGCTGGTCCGATGTGGTTGTGCCGCCATCTTTGTTCTACGATTGTAAAAGTTTGAAAAGTTCGTCGAGTGAAAAAACTCCGTCCGGTTTTTAGTAATTAATACCCGATATTTCTTGAAAATCAATACTCGGTAAAATTCTTCATATTAATAGGTTCAATATTAAGTCATAAAAATGTGATAAGGTTTCCTATCTTGAACCAACTAATTTTGAGTTGAAACACTCGTACTTTTCATGACCAGAAACAAAACAAAGTGAATGTTTTTTGTGTGTTTTTTTTGTCATTTCAGATACATTTATTTCATGTCAACATCAATAATAACTTGTACTAAGGAAAACTTAATCCAGTTAATGTACAATAAAAAGAAAATAGCTTGACGTTAACATGTAGCTAAGCAAAAGCTTTTTTTTCCTTTTCCCTAAAGACAAGGACTATTTACACAAAAACAAACACTCACAAACAAAAGGGACATGGACATTATGCATGAGTGAGACTGGGCAATAGATAAAATATTTACTAAAAAATGTTGCGTATAAAAATAAAAGAGATATATAATTAATAAGTTGTGTATAAATCAATTAAAATCTTCTTAAGCTTTTTACGAAAAGAAAAAACACTGAATGGCTGTTTAAGATCTGCATTAGGGCTATTCCAGTAAAGGACCCCTTTATGAAACACACTCTTTTTAAAAAACTCTGGTCTACTTTGTTTCACAAAAAGATTCCCTTTGGCTAAACCACGGGTCTGATGAGAGTGAACTGAAGCACTAGCAAAAAAGAAGCCTTGAAGTTTATGTGGCAACAAATTACGAGAGTGTTTAAACATAAAATTTGCTAAATTAAGAGAATGAATATCACCAAGTTTTAAGATACTTGATGTGGCAAACAGTGGGGAAGTATGTTCCAGATAACCTGCACCATGAATAATACGGATTGGCTTTTTTCTGTAACAAAAACAATTTATTGCAACCTGATGTAGACGAACCCCAGGCAAGAGAAGCGTAATTAAAATAAGGAAGAACAAAGGAGTTATAAAGGGTTACCAAAATGTGTTTGGGTAAAAACCATTTTAGTCTGCTCATGACTCCAACATTCCTTGACACTTTAGTACACAAACACTTGTGGCGAATATGGCGCGACTGGGGTGCATTTACCGCCTAGCATGCTGAGCGTTGTACGTTGTTTTCTGCCGGAAAACTGCACTTGCCTGCCAATTTAGACTTTCAGCAAGTTGTGCAGCTATATTGTTATTAAAAAATGTTCTTATTGACCAAGAATAAGAAATATTTAACGAAAAACGTAAAACAAATCAGCAATGGTGAAATCAATTATTGGAACAGCGCATATCCAATGGCGTCTTGGCGGGTGCTGATCGGGTTGTTCTTGTTTGCGCATGCGCTGTTGTACCAAGTTGGGTAGTTTCTATGAACTTACGCCCTCTGCTTTCATTTACAAACTGAGTTTACACAAACTAATTTATTAAACAACAACGTCTACGCCAACGAGGCGGCTTCAAATTATATTTTATTATTCTATTTTGTTCATGTCTGCTTAGTACTAACACACATCGGTGTATGTGTCAAAATCAAAAATGAATTTGCTTAAATTTTTTTGTTTGTTGTATTTACAGATAGAGAATGTGCGATTGCTTGATCGGTTTAATACCCGCAAGCCAGCAGTGGGGAACCTGTACTTAACTGCTACCCATCTCATCTTCGTGGATCCAACTGGCAAACGAGAAACATGGGTAAATATATCAATCAATTAACCCTTGATAATAAGACCCTTATTGCACCACAGCACCCTAAAGTGTAGCCTACATGTTGTATTTGGAGAGGGCAATGTGTACAAGTATTCAAATGAGTATGTTAATGAAAGTTTCTACAAGACAAATTATGCATAATGGAAGGTACTAACATTAGCATCGAGAGTGTAACGCATACAACATTTCTGACAGTCATTTAAGAAATAAAATTACCCTACAATGGGAGACTTTTGAGATGATAGCAGGCGTCCCACTCACTCGTTCCTCTTCTATTGTTCTCAGCGATGAGAACAATAGAAAAGGACGGCTGAGAGGCATGACCGTTTCCACCTTGAAATTTTGAGGTCTCGAAATCAAGCATCTGAAAGCACACAACTTCGTGTGACAAGGGTGTTTTTTCTTTCATTATTATCTCGCAACTTCGACGACCAATTGAGTTCAAATTTTCACATGGTCGTTATTTTGTGCATACTGGTCTTTGACATTTACCAAAGGTGCGCAGTGTCATTAAGGGTTGAATTTTGTGTGAATCCTCATAATATGTTAGTATTGGTAGTGCAGACACACAAATATTAAATGCTAGCTGTACCTACATTAAATTGATACAACTAAACATGCATTTAAGACCGAGTGTTCTCTGATGTTTGTGTACATGTGTTACGTGTACATTCATATGAAACAATCCCGTGCAGTTCACTTGATGGCATAATGCTTTTTTATTTATACACAGTGTACGTTTGCTACATGATGGAAATGCACAAAATATTGTTTTAAATTGTTACTGTGGACATCATCATTTGACCTTTTCAACAAACTCATTTACCAGGACTGACCAGGGCCCAATTTCATAGAGCTGCTAAGCACAAAAATTTGCTCAGCATGAAATTTCTTCCTTGATAAAAACAGGATTCATAAATACCCCAGACAGTTTTTCTACTCCTATTGGTGGAGAGCACGTCATGTGGGGGTGTTTAAACGGTTGATAATGACCAGCCAGAGCTGTTTATAACTGGGTGGCTTCCGCGTGTCAAGCATGCAAGATTATCACGCGAAACGCAATTCATAGCTATAAGTAACAGCACGTACTCTATTTCTAAGCGCGCGCGCGTAATCTATTACTAAGCGCGCGCGTACACACAACCCACGCGCAACAAACTCTTCACAAAGTTTTTTTTTTTAATATTTCAAACCTCGAATTTTTAACTGTCAAAGTGTTTTTTTTTAATAAAAGAGTAGTGACTCGTTCTTAAACGTACGTTTAAAACCTTGCAGGGTCGTTGCCGGTTTTAATTGGCCGTTCAACAACTCGTCGCTACCCTTTTATTCCCCTATTACCACCCAAATTTCCATTTATTGCATACAGTTTTGCTTATTCAGCCGTTGTTTGCTTATCCTGAAAATCATGTGGAAATTTGGTTGGTAATCATGTTTTTATCAGGGCAAAAATTTCATGCTAAGCGATTTTTTTGTGCTAAGCAGCTCTACGAAAACAGGCCCCGTCCTGTAGAGTACACCTCCATTTGTTTTGTCTCTGATACTTGTTATTAACTCAAAGGACACTCAATCATCACATAAAGCACTGGCATCAAAATTAAACTTGCCTGCACCTGCAACCAAGTTGCCTGCACCTGCAACCAAGTTGCCTGCAACATGTAGGTAGGTAGGTAGTCCCCAATGCATTAGGCCTTGATAAAGTACTGGAAATTCAAGTTAAGGCCCAATCACTCTGCAGCGATAAGGAAACTATAAAGATCACGGCGCAAAGAGAACAAATTCTATTATCTTGTTTAATTTTTTTTTTTAAGGAGTGCCCCCTGAAAAGACAAGCATAATATCCCATAGGGATAGCTAAGAGCTTGTTTCAACAGACCATTCCACGATAAAAAAAAAAACAAGAAGAAAAGAAAGGAGATAATGGTTATTGGACTATGCCTCACTCACTAGAAAGTGATGAGAGACACAACAACTAGCATCACCTTTTTGTTGAATTGCTCCCTGCAGAATACGCACACTACGCTCATTAACCAATATAATGCGTTCTCTTTGCGTGGTGATTGTTATCGTTTTCGTTATGGCTGCAGTGTGACTTGTTCTTTAGTATATAATGCTCTAAATTTGTAAAGCACCCATGTTGAAAGGTATGGCTCACACTTGTAATTAGTTTGAGACCACAGTCATTAGTTTCCCCTCAGGTTTTAAATACAAACACCAGAGTTCACACTTCATTGTTGAAAGAATCATTGTATTGAATCTTTTTTTAGACAGAGTAATATAAGAAATAAACATAAAAATGGCAGAGCTGAAATTTCATCTTAAATTATTGCTGTACAAGTCAAATGTTACAAGAGAAAACCTCAGTACAAGTCAAATGTTACAACAGAAAACCTCAGTAGGCTTTTATTCCAAAATGATTTTTTTTTTAGTAAAAGTAAATTTCTACAATTTCTTCATTTGCATTGTGTACAAATTGGTGTAGGCTACATAGGCCCTATCTGCACTAACTGCAGGAGAAAATAGTCATTCTTAAAGACACTGGACACTATTGGTAATTGTCAAAGACCAGTCTTCTCACTTGGTGTATCTCAACATACTATGCACAAAATATAAAACCTGTGAAAATTTGAACTCAATTGGTCGTCGAAGTTGCGAGATAATAACGAAAGAAAAAATCACCTATGTCACATGAAGTTGTGTGCTTTCAGATGCTTGATTTGGGGACCTTAAATTCTAAATCTGAGGTCTCGAAATCAAATTCGTAGAAAATTAATTCTTTTTCGAAAAACTTTGTTACTTCAGAGGGAGCCATTTCTCACAGAGTTTTATACTATCAACAGCTCCCCATTACTCGTTATCAAATAAGGTTTTATGCTAATAATTATTTTGAGTAATTACCAATAGTGTCCTGCCTTTAAATCACAAATTGTATTACTCTAAACAAAATAAAATCGATTCCCAAAAGGTGAAATGAAACACTGTTTTGATTACAATTTTTCAATACATAATTTTGAGAAGGCTATATGTTCTGCACATAATGTCAATAACATTCTCTAAGGTCTAATACAGTGAATATCATTTGTAGACCTCTATGGTATACTGTATTGCATACGGTAAGCGAACCATAGCTATACATTGTGTATCTTGTGATAGCTGAATCATAATAGCTTTTTCCTGTGTACAACGCCACAAGCAGAAAGCTCTGTACATGCAGTGGATGATCAGTGGACATTCAAATAAATGGATTAAATCTGACAATCCATTAACTGTTTACCACTCACAACCCTTTTGGCGGTCATACCATAGTGCCACTCCGACGACGTGAGTGTACATTTGTAAATGCATTTATAATAAATGCCAGCTTGAGAACGATCTCAGCAGAATGGCTGGAATTTCGATTTTTAGCTTTAGTTTCAAAGATTACAGTTTGATTAGAGTAGCTTGGGTAAATGTTTATACAGCTTCTTCAATGCATTTTAAAGTAATTTTGTCTGGTATAACGTGTACTGTACATGTTGAGATTGAAAAAATGAAGCAGTGAAATAAAAAAACAAAGGATAACAATAAAGATAAATTTATCTTTATTTTGTAAGTACATGTGTGATACGTGTACAGAAAAAGCAGAATTTTGTGAAGAAACTGGACAAATATTCTGACAGGGCAAATATTCTTCATCAGAAGCTCTAGGGCTGAATATAGGAGTGACTTGCATCAGCTGTGGTTACTAGCTGCCCTGTCTATTGGATTAATAGAGTTATCTGTGGCTTATGTACAATGTAAAGCCTTTGACCTTCTTGACTGAAGTTCAAAATGTATTGGATAGGAATATTAAGCACTAAAATATCAAGAGTGTATTTACTCAAGAGTAAAACCTTCTAAAATATCAGCACAAATGGAAGTCCTGTACAATGTACAGTACAGGTACACGTACAGTTGAACAGTTTAAATGATTTTCTTCATTGCACATTGTTTTTGTTTTTTTAAGTACTTCCTTGCAAAGATTGATATAAGTTTTTGTGATGGGCCCCTAATACAAGTAAATAGGAAGAACGTAAGAATAATTGGGCAGGCTTATTTTATAAATGCACTGAAATTTACTTGCATCAGGGTGAGGAATTACAATGTACACACATAGAACGATGTATTAGTTGGAACAATGCGCCATACTTTTGACCGCGCGAGGGCGCTCTCAAACATTTTTGTATCACTTCCAGGAAGTTGGAACACATACATCGTATCCATCATGGACAATAAGACCTGTAGAGGAGCCGTTATAATCAACCTCTAAAGCAACCTGAAACTATGACGCAACACAAGTACAGAACACCTATTAAAACTGTGCAGGATAAATGGCATGTACCTCACCGGAAGTGATAAAAATGCTATTAAATTGAGAGCGCCCTCACATGGTAAAAAATACGGCGCATTGTGACTGATAATAATAACGACTGAGATGGGAGAATAGAATTACAAAATGGAAAAAGAAGAAGTTGATGATGATGATGAACTCAAGTTGGTTGTGTTTCATTGCATTTACGCTATTTTAATTCTCACTTTACTAGCCAATAACCCCATGAAGAGAAGACAAAGAAGGAAGATTCAGTCTGAGGAAAATCCCAGAAAATTATTCCAGGGAAAACCTGCACAATCAAGTAGGGATTGAAAACCCAATGAATGTCAGCGCACCCCGGCGTCACTAGTGATGGGCTCTAAATCCAATTAACTCCACCAAGCAGGGGCGAGCAGTTCAACAAAATTATTCTTGTTTAGATATAGTGCCACGTCTTGCTGAAGTGCAATGTGGGGGAAATCTGTGATGGGTGGCACAGTGTACTTGCCCAGAGTGCTGGGCGAAATTTGATTGTTCTAGGCAGCACCGACAGGCACTGCCCACAGGGGCTACAACACTGATAATGATAGTAAATGTTAATGGAGGATGACTTATTTTCAATGTTTTCTTATCTCTGTAGATCCAGCACATGCACATTTCATCTGTGGAGAAGTTACCATTGACAACATCGGGGTCCCCCTTGCAAATCCGGTGCAAGACATTCCAGACGGCCATTTTTGTCATCCCAAGGGACAAGAGTTGCCAGGAACTCTACAAATCACTGCAAAAACTGTCCAAACCAGGTAATTGAAATCATAACTTAAGACTAGATCAAATCAATTGACTTCATTTATACTTAATTGTTACAATGTGTTGTTTGTTGGTGTATTTTAATAAACACTTATTCAGGCCTGATACTTCACGGAGGCAACAAATGCGATGGCCTACATGCCCCCTGGTCATTGCCTCGGTGCCCTTGGTCATTGCCTTGGTGCCCTTGAATTGCTCCGTTAGAAATTTACAATTTCCTCATAGGGTGCCCTTTACCAAGGAGAAAATGCTTTAGTGTCTCAACCTAACACTTTGTTATAAAAATGGTTAGTGACAGTTAAATTATTGTTGAACTTAATCTCTACTTAGGCTTTACTTTCTTTACTGAATGAGTAAAATTATTGAATATTGCTGACCAAATAATATCATGTTTAACAATGTGAACCAAACATATTTTTACATTCAGCAAAAACTGATAATACTTCCAATAATAGTGGCTTCTTATAGCGTGCACATCGCTCAGTGCACTCCTAGCGCTGTCACATACAGTATTTCCTGCAAGGTATGTGGGACTATATGCTTGGATAATGAGACCTAATCCTTTTACATAGCACCATGTAATGGTTAACAAGGTGCTGTGGCGCAATATGCTGCCAATCAAACCAGGAACACCGGGGCAAACCCAGTCTCTTTTTGATAAGTGCACTGGGTTATTTTACGTACTTTAAATGTTATATAGCACGCATATCCATCACTTAATGATGCTCCTGGCACTGTAACATACAGTATTTCCTGCAAGGCGTGTGGGACTACATTTAAATTATGAGACCTATTCCTTTTATAGCACCATGTAATGGTTAACAAGGTGTTGTGGCGTAATATGCTGCCAATCAAGCCAGGAACACCGGGGCGAACCCATTCACTTTCTGGTTATTTTACGTACTTTAAATGTTATATAGCACGCATATCCATCACTTAATGATGCTCCTGGCACTGTAACATACAGTATTTCCTGCAAGTCGTGTGGAAATACGTTTAAATTATGAGACCTATTCCTTTTATAGCACCATATTGGTTTACAAGGTGTTGTGGGTTATTTTATGTGCGTTACATGTTACATATATAGCGCACATATCCATCACTTAATGATGCTCCTGGCACTGTAACATACAGTATTTCCTGCAAGTCGTGTGGGAATACGTTTAAATTATGAGACCTATTCCTTTTATAGCACCATATTGGTTTACAAGGTGTTGTGGGTTATTATATGTGCGCTACATGTTACAATGGGTGCGTTCAGACATGGTACTAAAGTTGGTTTAACTCATGGTTCAACTCGATCGAGTTCAACTCAGTGTGTCTGAACGGATCTAAAGTTAGTCCGAATTGAGTTCAACCCACAAAAGATAAACCGTCCAGGGAGGGGGTTTATCTTTAGACCGCTTCGGGTTTATCTTTTAACACTGTGTGTGGACAGAATAAAAAAGACCACATCCGGTTTAACTCGCAACAGGCGACCCATTGATCACCCCCGTAATCATTACGTAAACACACGGTGACCAATGAACAGGACAATAAACAGGATGTTAGAGTAACGGGGTCGCGTTTTCTTTGACCTCTTAAAACCAAAGATAAACCGGATCGGGTTTAACTCAGTGCTGTCTGAACGCAAAGGGGTTTTATTTTTACAATTACCCCCTGCTGCTCGTAAAAGTTAAACCGGTTCGGGTCTAACTTAGTACGCTGTCTGAACATACCCATATATATAGCGCACATATTCATCACTTATTCTGCTCCTGGCACTGTAACATACAGTGTTCCCAGGGTATGTGGGACCACATTTGAATAATGAGACCTACTCCTTTTACCTAGCACCATAATGGTTTACAAGATGCTGTGGCGCAATATGCTGCCAATCAATAAGTATTAGTCAATAATAATCCTTCCTGCTCCTCCCACAGCAACACTAGATGAAGTGTACGCATTTCACTATAAATCAGCCAGCTTTCAGTCAGGTTTGTCAGCCGGATGGGATCCGTTTGATCTGTCTGCTGAGTATGCACGCATGGGAGTCCCTAATACCTACTGGTGCACTACATCCATCAACAAGAACTATGAGGTATAATTACAATATGTTTAATAAGTAAATAATAAGGAACAGTGGGTCTAATTGCTGGCTGACTGGGATCTCATGCTTCGGTTCTCAACTAAATTGCATCGTATTAGATTTGCTAATAAAAGCCTTGGGAGTTGTCATCAGCTCAGTGGATGTGTCCTTAGAGTCGTGTACAGTTGGGGATATCCCGTCAAATACAGTCAAGCATGAAGGTTTTGCAAAGATGCGTTAGCTTGCATATGAGAAATGGATAAGAGAAAGTAGTTTTGTATGCAAAACTTTTGCATGTCTAAAAACTTATTTTGAACACTGCTATGTATTGGGGTGTGTGTACAGTTTGGGATATCCCATCAAACACAGTCAAGCATGAAGGTTTTGCAAAGATGAGTTAGGAAAATGGAAATGCATTATATACATGTAAGAGAAAGTAGTTTTGTAAATGTGTCCCTTTTGTACATGTATGTCTAGAAACTTATTTTGGACTCTGCTCTGTATTTGGGTGGGGTGTGGGGGGGATTCCTTAGTGTGCCATTCACCAAGTACACTCTGCAATTACACCAATTGCTAATAGCCAAAACAGATGTTTGTACGTGATGTGGCTGTTTGTATGTCTAGAAACTTATTTTGGACACTGCTGTATCATGCATTGGGCTGGGTGGTGATGGGGGGGGGTATTCCTTAGTCTGCCATTCACCAAGCACTATCTGCAATGACACCAATTGCTAATAGCAAAAAATATGTTTGTACGTAATATGGCTGTCATTAATACACATGTTTCAATGTGAGTGATCTACATAATTATTTCCACACAGATTTGTGACACATACCCGAAGATTATGCATGTTCCAGTTACAGCAAGCACACCGGTGTTGGTTGGCAGTGCACGGTTCCGCAGTAGAGGCAGGTTACCAGTGCTTTCCTACCTTCACAAAGATAACAAGGTACTTTCAACAAATTATAGTTCAAGTTATAAAATTCAAAATTCACTAACCTATACTATTCTTAACCTATACAATTGTATAATTTATTCCTGCAGTTCTAAGACAAACATTCTAAGACAGTTTTTGACAATTTTGAATTATATCACCAATTTATGTAGTACCTTTTTAAAAAGGGTTTACAAGATTCAGCAGCCACTGCTGTAAAGACCACGACAAAGCTCTTCCTCAAACTGAGCTCTTTTACCTGCATTTATACAAAATGCACAGGGAATTAGGGCTTTACATCTCATCGGAAGGATGAAGCAATAATGATTAAGGATCAAGTGAACTTGAAGTTTGGTGTCTTAAGTTCTCTAAAGTTATTCTTATCACAAAAACTAAGCAGTTTCTTTCTGTTTTAACTTCCAGGCATCTATGTCCCGGTGTAGCCAGCCTTTGGCAGGGTTCAGTGCACGCTGCCTTGAGGATGAACAGATGCTCCAGGCTATCCTCAACACCAACCCCAGAAGCACTTTCATGTATATTGTAGACACACGGCCAAAGGTAGGGAAAACAGTCTATATTGGTTCATGAGTCTTATTTTTTCATTTTGTACAACCCTGGCAATTAAGACCAATAAATCTGAACAACTCTTGGTTGGTTTTCCTCTAAAATACTCCATGAAGGAGGTGGCAGAGGGTGGACTTAAAGGGTATAATGTATGTACTTTTTCCTAACACAAAACACAATGTCTACAGATTTACATTAAACTTACACAGTTTGAAGATTATGATAGTAGAAAGCTTCCCTTGAAATGTTACTTACTGAGGTGCTGTAGTTTTTGAGAAATGAGTAAAACAAATAATTTTCGTCTCAGTTTAGCATGTAAAATCGTATTAACCAGTTATGCTATGGTTTTGGTTCAATATCATAACTGGTTCATGGGATTTTACATGCTAAAATAATTTTCGCCTTCTGAGACGAAAATTATTTTGTGACTTGTTTTACTAATTTCTCAAAAACTACACAACCTCAGTTAGTAATGTATTTGAAGGGAAGCTTTCCACTATCATTATCTTCAAACCCTGTAAGTTTAATGCAAATCTATGGACATTTTGAAAAAGTACCCGAATCATTGTGTTTTTTGTTAGGAAAAAGTACATATACCCTTTAAGGAAGGAAAGACTTTTCATTGAGCACAGCAGCTTTAAATGTTGTTGGACAGGATTGAATAATGGTTGACAGCTGGAGGTTGTTCCTAGAGTTAATGGTTCAGGAAGTTCTTTGTCAACAGCAGCAAAAAAAACCAGTTTGTTTTCCTAAATCATGCATTTCTAGGTTTATGAGTCAATAGTGTTATGAACAACATTCTGACAATGCCACAATGTAGTATTGCTGATGAGTTAAAGGCACAAAGACCAGTATTCTCACTTGGTGTATCCCAACATATATGCATAAATTTAAAAATCTGTAAAATATATTTAGACTCAATTGGTTATTATTAGTTAAGTTGCAAGAGAATAATGAAAGAAAAACACCCTTGTTACACAAATTTGTGTGCTTACAGATGTCTAATAAAAATCTTGTATTATTTGAGTGAGAAATTACCTCTTTCTCAAAAACTACGTTACTTCAGATGGGGGCCGTTTCTCACAATGTTTTATACTATCAACAGCTCTCCATTGCTCATAATCAAGTAAATTGTTAGGCTAATAATCATTTTGTGTAACTATCAACAGTGCCTTTAAATCCCAAGCGCTGACAGCTTTCATTTATATATTATTATTATGTAGATAAATGCCATGGTGAACAAAGCCTCAGGAAAAGGTTATGAAAACACGGATTTCTATGCCAACATCAAGTTTAAGTTTCTGGGTATTGAAAATATCCACGTGATGAGGAACAGTTTACAAAAACTGATTGAAGGTGAGCTTACAATAATGTGGTTTTTCCCCTTTCAGGCCCGGAATAACATCCTTTAAATGGCAAGCCATTTTCATTTTGTAAAGGGCACTTCCATTGGAAATTCTTAAAGGCAATGGGAAACCTTTGAAGGGGCACAAAGGCCAGGGGCAGCTGAGGCCATGACCTCCGTGGCCTGCGTGTAATTCCAGGTATGCCCTTTCAATACCCAAGTGTTGATTCAATTCATATTTTGATTGTCCTCGTCTGATTAAGGCCGTGTCCGAAACGACGACTTACAGCTACGTCTAGATCAGCGCCTCTACCAGTGTTGAAGAATAGCAGACTCTAGCCGTAGCTGTAGCCGAAGTCGCCGTTTCGGACACGGCCTCACTGTGTGTTTAAATAGTGATTGTACAATTACACTTAAATGGTTCCAGACTGTTAACTCAGGCCTGATACTTCATGCCGGCAATGAAGGCGATTGCCTCCATGCCCCCTGGTCATTGCCTTGGTGTCCTTGCTCCAGTAGAAAATAAAAATTTCCTCATAGGGTGCCCTTTACCGAGCAGAAATGCCTTGGTGTCCTTGCCCTTTCAAAAATGAAGCATACAGGCCTTTTCACTCCTTCAGTCTCACATTGCTTGATTAAATTTATGAAAACACAACATGCTTCTAAGCGCTATTATTTTTTAAGCTTGCGCTTGAAGTTCAGCAAATTTAAACCTGATAATAATGATCAATACATGTTTTTTTTCTTGTGTAGTGTGTGAGTTAAAGAATCCCTCCATGGAAGCCTTCCTGAGTGGTTTGGAAAACAGTGGCTGGTTAAGACATATTAAAGCCATTATGGATACATCAATTTTCATCTCTAAGGTACTTTAATAATAATAATACAAGGCTCTTATAAAGCACTTTATTACATCCCTAGGGGTGCATTTGTCCTGCAAGGTATGTGGAGCTATGTTTTGAAGTATGAGACCTATTCCTCTAAAGCACCATGTAATGGTCTACAAGGTAATGTGGCGCAATATGCTAACGATCAAACCACATAGAGTGTCTTAGGTGGCTGTTACTTTAGGTTTAAACATTTTCCTTGTTCATTAATTTATATAAATATTTTCATTTTGAACATCATTGAGGATGTGTTATTTTTGTTCTGTGTAAAGTATTCTTTTTGGTTTTGTTTTTAGTAACCACTGGAAATGTTAGTCACTTTCATATCATGTTTTATTTCAGGGACGTCTAGTTACTTTGACCTTCATCATTTCATTAAACAAAAGTTTGCTTTGTCGTATTGCACTTTAAGTAATGATTGAACATTTGGTTTTTTAATTAATAATGTGATGTTTGAATGCTTGAGATAATGTGCTATAGATCCCCTTGCATTGGTCAAACAATGGAATCGTGCACATGCTGCGCACAACGCTCAGCGAATGCTATGCCTTTATTGGTCTCAGTAAGGGTGCTGTTTTAGGCTTTGGACATCGTACGTATGCAAGGGGTCTATTGAACACACAGTCTGCTGTAAGACTCTGCTAAGACTAGTATCATATGTTAGGTAGCCAGTGTTACACCCGCCAGAGTCACGCCAAAACAAATAGATTAAGAGCGACTCTAGTCGTTCCAAAACACTGCAACAGCAAAACTTTTGACTTCTAGCGTCAAGCTTTCATGTACTTTATTCAGAATTTAGTTAGGCACGACTCTGGTGCGCCTGTCTGAAACGGGTGTGACTTATCTAACAACATCAACAAAATCATCACCATTTTATGCTCTTATGTTTTTACAAGATTGCAGTTGGCAGTTCCCAGGTTTTTTTCTTTTAGTTTCAGTTTAACTGAGAAAAAAAGGCAAAGAAATAATGAACAATTTCTTTGTATTTTACAGGCTGTGTCTGAAGAAGGAATTAGCGTGTTGGTACATTGCTCTGATGGTTGGGATCGGACGGCACAAACATGTTCTCTCGCTAGTTTAGTACTTGATTCATACTACAGAACTATACAGGGCTTTCAGGTAAGAATGGGTGCTTTCGATTAGCTTCCCTGTGTCGACCCCGCGGTGTTCATTCGGGTGAGCCCCTGACAAGAGCTAAACGAACGATCACTCAGCCCCTGGGGGTGACATCATGCACCTCGGGCCAGCCCCAAGTCACCTGTACCACAAGCAGGGCACTTGGGGCTGACCCGGGTGAGCCCCTGGAATGACGTCAAACCTATTAATGTACCGTGGGCAGACCGGGGTCGACCATGGGAAGCTAATCGAACTCACCCATTATCTAACAATTATGCTTGATGATTGTCAAGAAACCTGTTGCACAATGGGTTTTTGTTTGTTTGTAAACTAAAAAATATATGACTCAGGTGCCACATAAAATGTACTTCCTGTTTAAATTTGACTCATTGTTTAAAAAAATGAAGGTTTTCAGCCAAAATAAATTCAGTTTCATTAACACGCATTCAAGTGCATCCGTGTTTCCCGTAATTCATTCAAACCAGGGTTCTTTTTAGCTACTTTTGCATTCAATTTCGTTTTTTTGTGAAAGCATGATTTCACTCTTCTCTTTCAGGTTCGTTTCAGTCTTTTTTTTTCCAATTATATTTAAAAGGTCTGGGTACTTTTTTCTAACACAAAACACAATGTCCAGATTTACATTATACTTACACAGTTTGAAGATAATGATATTAGAAAGCTTCCCTTAAAATATTGCTTTCTGAGGTGCTATAGTTTTTGAGAAATGAGTAAAACAATGTCACAAAATTAATGTTTGTCTCAGTTTTAGCATGTAAAAACCATGTATTAGCCAGTTATGGTATAACTGGTTAACACGTTTTTACATGCTAAAATAATTTTTGTTTATTGTGCCTCGCCGGAAAAGCAAAATAATATGCCCCACTGGCGAAACAAGCCGAAGGGGCATATAGTGTTTGTCTTGACAATCTGTGTGTGTGTGTTTTATTGCTCATACAAAGTGTGGACCTGAGAACAGAAGAAGTCCACATGAATGATTTTTGTTTTGCCGGGAAAACCCATAGTTTGATATATTTATGTATAATAGTATAACTATTTTAATGTGGAAATGTAAAACCATTGGCTTCTTTCAGGTGTTAATTGAGAAGGAGTGGCTGGCTTTTGGGCACAAGTTTCTGGACAGGTAAGCAACTTAAGGCAAACTCCAAACTGGTCTGAATTATGTACAAAATTACCAGGGCCCAATTTCATAAAACATGTCAGCAAATGCTTTTATGCTTAGGGAGCAGCCCTTAGCAGAATTTTTGTTTCATAAAGCTGTTTACCGTAAGCAAGGGTAAATGCAGGCCATTCTGTGGTAAGCACAAGACTGACGTAACAAAGCAAATCCGTGGTGAACGGGCATGCAAGCCTTAAGAAATCATGGTGAAATACGTTTGTGCTTGCATACATTTTTCTGCCACAGTAAGCACAAATATTTGCTTATCGGTAACTAGATTTATGAAACTGGGCCCTGGGTCAAATTTCATAAAGCTGTTAAGCAGAAAATACTGCTTAATAGCAAATTTCCATGCTCTCAGCAAAATATGAGTGGGGCACCAGTCACATCAATGTAAACTTTATGCACTTTTGGCTGGTAAAACCAGTTTCTACTAAGCAATAGTTTGTCTGTGCGTAGCAAGTTTTTGTGCTTTCAGGCTTCATGAAATTGGGCCCTCGTGTCTCTGACATCTGTTTCTGGTAACACCTCTGAATTTAATAGTACTTGACGTTCGTTTGTTTGTTTAATCAAGTTGGATACAGTATGTGCCCATCAGTTTCATCACAAGGGAATCGCAACTTCCCCAAGAGCATATGTTTTATGTTTTAGGCAGTTGAAGCACCATCTGGCAGTAATTTAAATTCTTTTCTCAGTAGATTTCCACTTGGGTTAACATGAGCTGACTCAAGAGACATTAACACTTATCATAAAGTCTGCATTGTCTTTGTGTCATCCTTGCTCTATGATGTCATCAACTCAAAATGATGAAAAATACTCTCTTCCAATTGACTCCATCTACTGTGAGCTGTGAATTGCTGTTTGTTTATTTTATTGAGTTGGATACTAATATTGTCATCACATGGGATTCAAAATTTCCCTAGGGCAGTTTTTTTATGTTTTAAGAAGTTGAAGCACCATGTGCCAGAAATTCAAATTATTTCCACAGTGGAACTGCCTCCACACCCCCCAGATATGGTCCCAATTTCATAGAGCTGCTTAAGCACAAGAATTGCTAAGCATAACAAAATTACCAGAATAAGGTTACCAGCCGTAAATGACAAGTACAATTTGTGACTGGTATCCTGCTAATTTCTGCTTAAGCAGCTCTATGAAATTGGGCCGTGGTTATTTAAAACTAAAGAAAAGATACATTATAGCATGAGTCATGTCCCAATGTGTAATGCTTGTCCCAGGTGGCAGTAATTAGTGTTTTAAGTATTCAAGCTATCAAAGTTTAAAACAAGACCCATTATACTGAGTTACTCTTTTCATCATCATCATCATTTGGCAAAGACTTGCGTTCGTGGCCGTCTCATCCTCAAATTGTAATGGGGGGGGGGGGAGTGGGCAATCCTGGAGTCTGCGCCATCACCTGTTCTCTTTCAGTTACTCTTTGTAATAGAATAATCTTATTTTTCCTGCAGGTGTGGCTTGGTTGCGTATGAATCTCGTGAGTTCTCCCCAGTCTTCACCCAGTTCATTGACTGTGTGTGGCAACTGACGCAGCAGTTCCCCTGTGCATTCCAGTTCAATGAAAGATTCCTCTTGGAGCTCCATGATCATGTCTTCTCGTGCCAATTTGGCAATTTCCTTGGCAACTGTGAGAAGAGTCGAGTTGATAACAGGTGATACAAACATAAATGCAAACTTTTTTGAAACAATAAATAAAGTTATAAACAGCAACCCTCAGGTCTGATACTTCAAGGAAGCAGCAAAGGCTCCATGCCCACAATTTCCTCAAAGGGTGCCTAAACAAATAATACAATTATATAATGATTGTTTTTGTATCTAATCTAGTGGATACTTTGAAAATGTTTTTTTTTCTTTCTTTTTTTTCTAACAATGTGAACTTTCTCCTTAGAGCTAGGAGTATTCCCGGATTTAACTAAAAGATGTTGTTTGACACTCTTATCAAAGGTGATAAACGCCATTCACCAAGGATGGTAACAATAAGGACAAAATTGTATGCGGGTATCATCAATAGGCTTTTGTCATTGAAAATTGAGTGTCACAGCTTAAATTGCTAACCATAAAACATGACTCTTTGGCAATTATCTCCCACGTCACCATTTTGAATGCCTTTTTTTACTAAATTTGTCGGAACATGTATGTCACCGGTGTATTTTAATTGTTGCACTTTTGCCATGTGCAAATCATTTTGATTTCATCATGGCAACAGTGTAATGTTTAGCGTAGGCCTCATTGTACAGCAGAGAAGTGTGACGATACGAGAATCAAACCTTGTGAATTATGAAAGTCATTCTCACAATCTGCGTAGTGGCATTAATGTCTCCCAGCTGCGCACCAGGACCTCTCGTTTCAGAAACAGTCCTATTCCTTAATTTGTTTAATATAGGTTGTTGCTTTCGGTTTTGTGTTTTGTTAGTTGTTTATTTATGTCACTTTGGATCTTTTATCAATATAAACCACAAGGGAAACTGACTGGGTAAATTTTGAAATGATTTTTGGAGTTGAACAAAGAATTGACTAGAGTGGGATTCAAAACCAACGACCTCCGGATTAACGTGCCGGCGTTCCACCAACTGAGCTATCTAGCCCTATATTGGCGGTGTCCCTTTTTTGTCAATATCTTTGTTCGGGGGTGCCAGTCAGAAGCCAAACAACCGTTAACTGCCATGTAGCCAGGGATCACACCCAAATTACGATACAACCTGGGAAGCGGCAGCCAGGGGATCACCTGAAGGGGATGCGACTTTTTGTTTCAGATATCAATATAAACCACAGGGGAAACTGACACAGGGGTAAATTTTGAAATGATTTTTGGAGTTGAACAAAGAATTGACTAGAGTGGGATTCGAACCAACGACCTCCGGATTAACGTGCCGGCGCTCTACCAACTGAGCTATTTAGCCCTATAGGGACACCGCCAATATAAGGCTAAATAGCTCAGTTGGTAGAGCGCCGGCACGTTAATCCGGAGGTCGTTGGTTCGAATCCCACTCTAGTCAATTCTTTGTTCAACTCCAAAAATCATTTGAATCTTTTAATGTAGCTTTCATTGGCTAAACTTTTGTCTATTTTTTTGTATGTAAACTATTTTGGTAAAAAAGTTTGAATGTTTTTTTTATGATTGTAATTTTTACTGTAATTTGACCATTAGCCACAGGGTTAAAAGTAATAAACTAAACTTTCTATCTATCTATCTATCTATCAACCTTCATTATCATTAATGCCATTGTTTGTATGTTTATATTTCAGGATTACAGATAGGACATATTCCCTATGGGCTTACATGCAGGGTAGGATGGCAGATTACTATAATCCTCTCTATAAGTCCAATTCCCCAACCACTGGAGGCATCTTGAAGCCCAATCTCTCTCCACAGATGTTCAGGTGAGATCTTCAAGACTCTCGGTTTACTTCCTTCTCGGTGGTGTAAAAAAAACTTGATGCTTCCCTTTGTTTTTAGTAGAGTGTCATGGTCAAGTTCTGGTGCTAAGTCACCCGAGTGTGGGTTTGAATCCCGGTCGTGACACAAGATACTTTAATATACTTGCTTCTCTTCACCCAGTGTATAAATGGGTAGAGGTTGATATTGTGTATGAAAAAGCCATCGGAGCGCCACGGCAGCTCAGGGCTGTATACTCCGCAGGGGGCTGAGAAACATTGAAAGGGGTGTTATTGGCCCTACGACCAGGGCACTAATGTACAGCGCATTGATACAGTTATTGTAATATGTAAGAATTTAATTATTATTCCAACAGCAATAATAATATTTAGTTTCCACTGAACACAATGTTTAGTTACACAGGGTTCATGTACATGTACGTATTGTCCTAGCTATGAACTAAGAAAGACACTTAGTGACCATAGAGCAAGTAAGCCTGGTAAAATTTACTACTCGACTGGTCGTCATGCCCTCAAACAGTCACGACTTTGACAGTAGTGGCGGCTAATTTTAAATTCCTAAGTTGCATTGTGGCATATTGTTTGCTGCAAGCGCAATATAGTAAAATTCATGCTGAATGGATTAAAGGATTGTGTCAGTGATGTCTGATTGTGTTTCGCAAGTAAATTATGTTGTCGTGAATAGTCTTGAGTAACACAATTGGTTCACCAAGCAGGTAGTCGCAGCTATTTTTGAAGTAGGCGTGGCACCTTGTAAACCATTATAAGGTGCTAACTAATTGGGTCTCAAAATTCATCACTGCAGTACCTTGTTTGGTAGATACGTGCACTATATAAGACTTTGTTGTTAATATTATTTTTATTATTTAACCGAGTAGTTGAAAAGCAGTAGTCGCGACTCGACCAAGCAATCACTAGTCGCCCTACTCTTCGTGTACATTTTTTTGGAAGAAAGAATACATTACATCCAAAAGTTTGATTTATATGTGTTTATGCTCATTAGTTGATCATTGTATTTTCACACAAAAAAAATTGTTGAATATCATATACATATATACATATCAGATATACAGTTGTTTTAAACTTTTAATTGATGCAAATTTATCATCCATTAACTCTGTTTTGATGTTAAGGTTTTGGAGAGGTATGTACAATCGCTATGACAATGGAGTACATCCAAGAGAGCCTATTGCTGATATCCTTAATGCCATGAAGGACCACAGCTCATCTCTGTCTGACCACGTCAAGTTCCTTGAAGATGTGAGTTGTAATAACAAGATTTTGACTAGAGCTGATTAAGCACAGCAAAAAGATAAGCATAAGAAAATATGCTTACCAGAATAAGGTTACCAACCAAACTACCATTCAACAAGTACAGAATGTGACTTGTATCCTGCTCATCCCTACTTCTGTACTTAGCAGAAAATTGTAAAGCAATTTTTTCTCTATGAAGTTGGGCCGATTTTGACTTTTATACTGTTGTTTGTTGGAAATCGTTTGATTGTCCTATATGAATGTAGATGTACACAATAACAGAGAAAATGGAATGTTGTAAACTGCTTACCCCGCCCCCCCCCTGTCTCCCTGTCCATTGTTTACCCCCTTTCTCATTTCTGTGTGCTTTCTGACTCTCTATCTCTCTCTATTCATGAATTTCCACTTCACTGCTTCTGTTACACTTACTAACCTGTTCATGTTTGTTGTGTTGTCATTTAGCCTTCGAGACAGACTCTGCTAGGGTCAAACTGAAAATTTCATTTCAAAAGGTGGTCTCGTTTTTGAGATATCGCCAAAAAAACACGAAGAGAAGTTGTCTACCCAGGAAGGATAATCCAATCCTCAATAGAAAAACTCTCTCAGTCTAAAACTTGGGACATAAACACTGTTATTTGTTTACATAACCACATTACTTCAAAGTTAAATGTTTTCAAAATGCTCTATAGATGGATTGCAATACGCGTCATCGACCTCCGTCTTTGATGTATTTACAAGGAAAAAGTGCACACGTGTACGCGCTGCGCGTGCACTTTCCCCTTGTTGATACATCAAAGATGGTGGTCGATGACGCTTATTTCAATCCATCTATACTATCAAACTCAGGTTTTTATTGCCATTAATTCAAAGATCGATCACACAATGCATACCTTCCAAGGAGACTTTTCTTTGAATCACTGTGTAAAAACATATTGTGTCAAATAGATCTGATCAAGTTGTTTAGTTTTTGTTTCTCATTATTTAGAAAGTCATAAATTTAAAGGAGGTGCTTGGTATCAAAGATGAGGATGAGAATGACGCCTCCGACATAATGGATGGCAAAGCTTCGTCATTACCAGAAATCAATTCACTCGAGAGCAGTTCTGATTCTCAAGAGTCTGAGAAGGAAATCGACACCACAGACCAGCCCGATAACAAAACTCTTGAAAATAATCAAAGTGCAATGAAAGATCACCGGCAAGAAGGCAGAGACCTCAACTCCTCGAGTAAGCCCTTGGTGATAAGGAGGGAAGACAGTGGAGAAATCATGTCAGCGTCGCTTCTTGCTGAGGCAGTGGAGTCAGTCAGCCTCAACTGGAGGGGCTTCAGGAATATACGTCAATGTGTGTGCTCAACTCCTTTTGATCACTTCAGTCGGAAGGTGAGGACACAGTTTACCTTCTAGTTAACGGCACTGGACACTATTAGTAATTACTCAAAATAATTGTTAGCATAAAACCTTACTTGGTAACGAGCAATGGAGAGCTGTTGATAGTATAAAACATTGTGAGAAACTGCTCCCTCAGAAGTAACAAAGTTTTTGAGAAAGAGGTAATTTCTCATTCAAATATTAAAAGACGGCAGGCCTGATAGCCTTTCATTAGGCATCTGAAAGCACACAAATTTGTGCAATAAGGGTGTTTTTTCTTTCATTATTCTCTCATATGTTGGGATACCCTGGTCTTTGACAACTAGCAAAGGTGTCCAGTGCCTTGGGGAATTGATATACAAATATTGGACGCATTTGAGTGCACTGTTGCAGAAATCTGGACTCTTCGATTTCATGAGTCTTGAGACTCAGTGAGTGAAATGGAAAAGCCACTTTTCACAGAATGATTATATATTCTGCGACTATGCAAGAACAAAAAGTTGTAACTTGACTGTATAGGATTTGCTTGTATAATGTTTGCAAATCATCCAACTTGGTAATTAAACTTTTTAAATGAGGCTATTTTATGTTTAACTCTGTCTGTCTGTGTAGTTGTTTTGTTTTGTTTGTTGCTGTTGTGTGTTTTGTTTTTGCAATGTTCTTGTGCCATTGTTGTATTTTACCGTTACCTGATTGTCTCATTATTTTGTTCTTATATAATCTGCAGTATCATTGCTGGAAGTGTGGTGAAGTATTCTGTATCAGATGTATTGACAAGCAAACGTTCCTGCCAGGCCATTTCTATGAGCGTCCCGTGGCTGTTTGCAGGCCGTGTTATAGAGAGCTCAAGTTGGGATCATCGGACCCAGTACCACAATCTCCAACCTCACATGCATCCTCTCCATCTCCTGGCTCTATGTTCGAACCCAGGTTGGATAACCTAATTAATGAGATTCACGAATGAAGGAGGTTTCAAGCAAGCTCCAGTGGGAGACATTTGAGTCAGACATAAAGGCTGAGTCACACTGCAGCGATAACAAGAGAACGCATTCTATTGGTTGAACTGTTCCACGCAGAATTCGCACACGCTCATTCGACCAATAGGATGCTTTCTCTTTGCGTCGTGCTTGTTATCGTTTCCGTTATAGCTGTAGTGTGACTTAGACTTTACAGTCCTTTTTTGTGGCTCTGAGCATGCGCGCAAATTCTCAGTATTGCTCGCGTAGGTTTAAAGCTGGGCACTACTGGCGAGAACTGTTAAAAAGGACCGCCCAAAAGTCTCCCATTTCACAGATTTTGCTCAGAAGAAACTGAACTCATGGTTTTGTTAAGCTATTAAGCAGACTGACTGTAAGGTAGATCCAACATATTTTCTTTTAAAGTTTAGCTGGCACGTGTAGCTTCTTCATGCAGTAGAATCTGCTAAACTCGAATGTTTTGCTTGGCACTGTTTAACAGAAAACAGGCCAGATGCAGATGGATATACTTAGCTTTTCTTTGTAGTATTTAAAAACAGACTGCCAGTTAAAGCATGTGCAAGTGTATAAGTGCTTGGTTTAGTATCCTAACAAGTAACCTGCTGACAATGCCCTTATTTGGCAACTGCCAGTTAATGCATATTGTCACCTGAGTAGATAGATAATCGGTAAACCTGCTTCTTCAGTGCAAAGTCATGAAATCGGTCAAATAGTATCAAGTCGATTGGTGTAGTAGTTACTTTATGCAGAATTTAAGGAATTCTCACATGATAGAAAGGCAGGCAGACCATAAGTTCAGACAACAATTGCAGCATTCAATTGTAATTGTGTGAATGTCAGGCCCTGCTGACCATCATCAGTAACAAGAAAAAGACAAATGAATCAATAAATAAAAATAATAAAAAAAGTTTTTTTGTACTGTATTTAAGTTGCTCTAATTGACTTTTGCTTAGCAATGCACAAATAAGCAATATATTTTGCTGGATTTATAGCAATGAATGGAAAAGGGGATTGTAGACATTGCATGGTGAGGTATCAATGTGTATTTGGTTTGCGGTAACACCACTTTTTGGGTAGATTATGTTCTTTTGAGAACTTGTTGTCTTACCATGTATTGTACTATTGCGGAGTAGATTTTGGGGAATTCGGGAAACTTCTCAGTTCTGAAAAGAACTGTCCTGCTAACTGGAAAGTCTCCAAAATGTCAACAAAAATCTACTCCGCAGTAGTAGAATAAAGCAAGACAAGTTCTCAAAAGAACTTAATCTAGCCAGTCTATGGTGTTACCCCAAACCAAATTATACAATGAGTGATACATTATTATATGTTAGTTTTTCATGTCTGAAGTTATCAGGTTTGATATTGTTTCTATTTATCTGTGCACAAGGTATTTCGCCAAACTAAGTACTTCTTGCAGGACTTTGTAACAGCCACAAGGTAAAAATTCTAGAGTGTTGTTCTGACAAATATCAGTAGTCAGAATGAGTTCATTTATAAAGATAGACCATCAAATCTCCGAGGTAAATTGTTGCCCTATATCTTTGAACTGTCAAATAATAAATGTTATTAACAACTTGAAAGTATTAGATATCTATATTTATTCCCTATGTTTCATATATAATGAATTTGAAATTGAATTTAGAAAAATGAATTATATTATATTCCACTACTTATGTTAAAAGAAAAAACCGTTAAAGAGTCATGAAATTTATCCAATCAATCAACCTGTTAGGCCTCTATTGCCTTTGACTGTGACATAGGTTACATGTATTACATCCGAAGGCTGGTTGCATGTTACAGTCACTTGTGTTGGTCGTGTAACACAAGATATTTAAGTGGCAATGCATCATCAAGAAAATACTGAACATTTTATTAGTATACTTTTTTACTTGATAGATGGGATAGATGTGTAAATTATTAATCGGACATAAATTGCCTCACTGTTTCTACCTTTGTCTTCTTTTAATACGCATTTATGTTTTCAAGTGATATGTTGCAGCCCTATTCACAGTTCAACTCATTTTTATTATGATGCACTGTTGTTACCAACAAACCAGTGGTAACAAATATTTATATATTTACAGGAGATATATATTTGGTTTGCAGTAACACCATGTGTGTATCTACTTGCCAGGTAGAGTTTGTTCTTTAGAGAACTGTCTTGCTATAATTATATTCTTCTACTGCAGAGTAGATTTTTCTTGATTTTTCGGGAGACTTCTCAGTTCTAAAAAGGAACTGTCCTGCTTTTTAACTACTACCTGTGTTGAAGGTAGAAAATCGGCTGGGACTACTACTTTAGATTGGTAATAACTGCACTACCACAGAGTTAGTTCTTAATAGGTATGAACGTTTCAACGAGCTTGCTCTAGTCATCGTCAGGAGACTGAAGAGAGTCTATTTATATAGGGGATCAGAGGTTTCAGTGTAGAGTCAACACTTTGATTGGTTCTCCTGAACGTAGACCTGTGGTTGATTGTACAAGAGATGTTTTGGTAAAGGAGTTACATGGGTTACCAACCAGTCTGCTGAGAGGGTGTGACATTTAGTCGAAAGTTTTTTTTTGTGCTTTGTTCATAAAAGCTTAATCTTTTTAATTGAGGGGTTGATTGTCCGCTTAGTAACTGTGCAACTAGCAAAGCGCAAGAATGGTGCACAAAACAGCTCAAATTGGGCCTTCAAATTCCAGACTCCACTCCCTCTCCCATATGTGTGGCTGTGCGACAGGCAGTGCAGTGCCATGTACGTTTTCTTTATATATCCCCCTGCCCCTTCCCCCACAATAAATAACTAAATAAACAAATAATGCTAATAATTCCTGTCTACTGTTCACCTGATGGCAAAGTGATTGAAGCTGTTACATTATCCTGGTTTTTGTGTGGGTTTTTTTCAAGGCATGGAATGATATGGGATTCGAGTCATTGCATGGTGAGGTTTTAATGTATATTTGGTTTGTGGTAAACACCATGTGTATTGTATATCTATTCCGCAGTGTTAGAATACCAATAGCAAGACCAGTTCTCAAAAGAAAAGAATCCACCCAACAAGTAGATACACACATGTTGTTTGTGCAAATCAAATATGCAAGGAATTATGCTTGTTAACAAATTAAAAAGTGGAAATGCAATGGCGCAGTGGATGGATAGTTGTCCTGAGGGGTCGATTTTACAAAGAGTTAAGACTAGTCTTATCTCGAGTTACATGTAGGACGAGGTACTCGTCCTTACTTAGGACTGGCCACACGTTTTTGATATCTCCTAGGACTTTTGATATATCCTAACTTTTTTTGAAATCGACCTCTGATAACCACACAGAACATTATTTTGTGGAATTTCTCTCTCTGTGTCTCTGCAGTATTCAATCTAAACCGACACAAATGCAGTTATGGTGAATTAAACAAAATTATGTAGTGTTGACTAGTTGCCAAGAAAACTGCTGTAGGATGTTGGATGTATATAAGATGTAAATTATTTTTGAGCAGAGCGTGCAATGACAGGTTTTGATATAATTGTTAAGTCTGTAATTATGATCCTTGCATATTGCCAATAAGGAATTTGTCAGTGTATATGTGTCAGACATTGATTATTATATAAAAACTTGTTACATAAAATATCATTAAATTTAAAATAAATTCTTTAAAAAGAAAGTTGAAACTGTTAATTGCTTAGTCGTAGAAATTGGAAGTAAATTGTAAAATTACCAAGATAATTTCTGACTACGTTTATTATTGTTATGTTTTAAAGGCACTGGACAAACTGGTAACTACTAAACATAATTGTTAGCTTACAAACTTACTTGGTAATGAGCAATTGGAGGGCTGTCCATAGTATAAAGCCTTGTGAGAAACGGCTCCCTCTGAAGTAACATGGTTTTTGAGAAAGATTTCAGCTGAAGCCTTTACACCAAATTAGCCCAAATGTTCACGGGTTCGTTATTTTTGGATACACCAAGTGAGAATACTGGTCATTGACAGTTTACCAAACGTGTCCAGTGCCTTATCTTACGAGAGCTCCACACAAATACAGTACACATCCAAGCTGTGATAATAGATTGACATTTATTTGACATGAAACAAATCCATATAAATTGCTTAGCAGCCTAAATACTACAATAGCTTATATTGCTAAGACTGGTACCCACACTCAACTCGTGCTTAGCACAACATATTTTTTACTAAGCAGAATTATCTGCTGACAGCCAGCTGTATGCAATTGGGCCCTGTCGTGAGGATCGCACACTGACATTTTCCCCCAGTACCTCTTCAAAGAGAGGAGCAGAACCAATGTAACAGTACAAATTCTTATTGTCCATTTGTTGAAAGAGTCGGGGAAACATTTGGATGACGTTTGCAAAACCATGTTGCTTGCATACGCGATTTGACTAATCCATAACTCAAACATCTCTATTGTACACCAATCCATGGCAAGGTTGGAGACAACCTACACGACAACCTATAACAATGCGGATCAAATACAAGGGGGTTGGTACCACCTCGTTTCCTTCCTCCATTCTTACACAAGACCATTCTAAGCACAATAGGTCCATGACGTCTTTGGAGACATTCATTCAATCCACATGTCACGCATACATTACAGTACTAACCAGTAAAAGTGTATTTTGTGTATAAAGCTACAGTTTTGTTGTTTTAAGATTCAGTTTTTAATTAACAAACATCAGTCGGAGAGCAATGTTGGGTTCTGCTATGGTCGTGTTTGTGGCTTTGTGTCTGGCCTCTGCGTTCGCAGAAGGAAACGGTGAGTACACTTTTTCAGATGGTTTCAAGATGCAAAAAATAGTTAATGACCTGACGTTTCGACCCCTAGCAGACTCTTTCTCGAAGACTAAATGACAACACAACAAACATGAACTGGTAACTAAGTTTAACATAAGCAGCGAAGTGAAGATTTCAAGATGGCAGACAGATCATCTTAATTTCCTGTGCCTTTACAGAGATGTAGACAGAATCACGGATCTGTTTCAGCCGTTTACCTGTCATATTTTTATGGAGTCTCTTTTTATGACGTAATGCTGTTTTTACTAATGTCTTTACCGTGGTGCAAGTGTACAGTTGTGTTGATCACAAGGTAAACAAAAACATATATTTTACGAATACTTTGTTTGTTTGTTCATTTGTTTGTTTGTTGCGTGTGTTTTTGTGTTTTTAAGGGGTATTTTTATATATATATATATTTTAAGTTAAAAGGGGAGTGTAAAATAATCCAAACACTTGTTTGTTTTCAGTGGAATGTCCAGACCCAGGGATGCCGGTTGGAGGAATGAGACAGGGCCCGTCTGTATTTTCAACTGGAAGCAAAGTATATTTTGAGTGTCCCGACGGATTTGAAAGGGTTGGTTCCCCCGTGTCTGTATGCCAAAACAGTGGCGATTGGTCTCTACCTGTACCAAGGTGCATTGGTAAGTCATTATCTTAAAGGCACTGGACACTAAAAATAGTTACTCGAAATAGTTGTTAAGCATAAACACTTCTTTGGTAACAAGCAATGGAGAGCTGTTGATAGTACCATAGTACCAAGCACTGTGTGTGAGAAACGGCTTCCTCTGAAGTATATAGTTGTCGAGAAAGAAATAATTTCTCACTAAAATATTTGAATTGAATAAGATACCTCAGCTAAGCTCTCAAATTCGAGGCATCTGAGAGCACAAAACTTGTGCGATAAGGGTGTTTTTTCTTCCATTATTCTCTCGCAACTTCGACGGCAAATTGGTCCAAATGTTCACAGGTTTTTTATTTAATGTATATGTTGAGATAATGTGAGAAGACTGGTATTTGAACATTACAAACGGAAGTTAATTGGACTGTGAGCCCTTTTCAATTGAGTCCTGTTCAATTTGTGAGCCCTGCTCAACTTGGAGAGAGGTTCCTTTATGTTGTTTCGTTACTAACGTTCTGATACCAAAAAAACTGAATCACAGACATTTCCTAAATGTTGACCATGTCATAATAACGCAGTTCGTTTCCTTATTCAAGTTGGATATAAAAGCCGTCTTGTTGCGACTCAGAAAAAACATCTCTCGTCTTCGAACCACTTTAGAACGGGTGTGCCAGGTTCATTTTCTAGAAGCCTAAATTTGTCCCATCTCCTCTTCAACTTTTTTTTTATAGAGTGGACGTTCTTTTTTCTACACAATTTGAAATATCGAGAGGCAAACCATGATAAATCCTCAACAAATTGTGAGACGCTAATCTTGATGAGGGGTGCTGTGAGAGATGGTTACAATTTTAATTTTGGTTTTACCCAAACATGTGTGTGTTTGCACTGTGTCAGCACTTTACCGAGCTCTGTGAACAAAAGTACAGGCATAATATGGACCCTTCCCGTGAATTAATTATGCTAATTACATTTACGCATGCGTACAGACCCTATTGGTTGGCAAACGCCATAGAGATGTGCACTGAGCAGACGCGCAATCGCGTCTGCGTCACGCAGCCATTAGCCATGTACAAAACAGCGCGATTTTCCCTCATTTTGCCAACCAAAATGTTAGTGCGCACGCGCTGTGTGCAATTTACATATTTCATGGGAAGGGTCTATTACTCGGGTGGGATTCGAACCCAAGATCATTGTGATTCTAGAGCAGTGTCTTACCTTAAAATATGCATGAGTAAAACCAAAATAAATATTCGTTATCCCCGATGCTTTTATTTCAACAGCTGATTGTGATTCACTAGAAGCTCCAGCTAACGGTGATGTCTCCACTAAACAAGGCAAATATGGAAGTGTAGCTCACTTTCAATGTAACCATGGTTACAGCTTGGTAGGCGCTAGAGCAGTCACATGTATGGATGGACAATGGAACCACGAGACGCCATCTTGTTTCGGTAAGCCCCTAAAAAGTTTCTGAGTAAATTTTGAAAAACATAGTGCCTGGATGAGATTATTTTCATGTAAATCACGTGTTTTGTTTTCTTGCCATTTATGCAAATTCTACCGATGAGTCTTAGAGATTATTCAGTAAAATCGCAATGCTTTTTAAAAATTGTTATTCAGAGGAACACAACATAACTTTATACATAATCTGACAAACCTGTAGAAGTTTGAGATCGATCGGCCAACTGTGGGTCACGAGAAAAAAAGTGAAAACCGATAACACATTTTGCATGAAATGAATTTGTTTTTAAATGAGTAAAACGTTGGCAGAGCGATAAACTCCACACGGGAAATTGGTTTCAGACAGAAATACTTCATCTCATTAGACGGTATAAGTTTTATGCAAATCTGTTATCTTAAACGGTTTTTTCATACCAATTCTGTATTGTTCCTGTTCCCTGACTCTTCTTTTTGTATAAGAAAAAAGTATGTAATAATAATAAATTCGTTTCCATTTTGTTTCAGCTGATTGCGAAGTAGGTGAATCCCCATCAAATGCACAAACCAGTGGAAGTAGAGGTCATGGTGACATACAATATTTCAAGTGTCTGCAGGGCTACCAGTTGATTGGACCAAGCATGGTCACATGTAAAAATGGAGCTTGGAGTGAAGCTTACCCAAGTTGTCTGCAAGATATCATGGTTTAAATCGTAACTTTAATATGAAAACCGATGTAGACCTATAGGGCCTACTTGTATCATTCAATAATGTCCATTCCATACGGTTATGACAACTTTTGTAAAAGCAACACCAACAAGACAATCACTTTATGTTGATACTGTTTATCAACATTATTTTATTCTCATCATTTTAAAGACATTGGACACTAGTATAGACTGTGCAAGTCTCGCGCATATTTGAACTTCCGGAACTTTTGTGGTCCCAAACTTATGGAGTTTTACGTTGGGGAGATTTGTTTCGTCCATTATTTTAGTTTAACGTAATTTATGACCATGAAAATAACATATGTCATTGCAAATGTAATACTAATTAACAACATATATACAAGTAAAAATAAATTCAACAAAAACACGAAGAAAAACCGAAATTTAAACTTGACCTGAGGTCAGGTTACTTGAAAAAAAAAATTGTGCTGGGTTCTATTTCTATGGTAGGCCTAGTTTCACATTCGGGCGTAGATTTACAAAAAGGGTTTTAAAACATTTGAGATCAAATAAACATCCTTGTCTCAGAGTCTATACATAAACTATAACCGATTTATTGTATAATTATTTGTTTTAAAAGCTAATTTAATGAACGTTTAAATAAACGTTTTAAAATAATTACTCGCTTTATGCAAATGTTTAGTCTAGCGTCACTTTATTTTGCGAATAATTAATATTTGAAAAAGTTTACTTCACGTCTGATTTCTGCAGACTACATTCCACCATGACTTTAACTACGAACCAAAAATACCCCCTTGCCATTTTCCGATACAGAGCAATTACTTTTCAAGAATAATACTGCGGATGAATAGACATCCGCCCGCCCCAGAAAGTAACATCTGGATACACAAAAAGTTGCAACAGGAATATTCAGCCCTGGGGGTGCACGATGCACAAAGTGGATCTAAAAAAAGCTAAAGTCATATGAAACACAGGGAAAGGAAATGAAAGAGTATTTCCCTTAACAAAACAAATTCAGCTGGTCAACATTTATGTAACGATACACCGCTCTCTAACGAAGGATACGTGATGAATTTTATAGACCGTACTTTAATATGCAGCATCAGAGTCCAGAACACGATCCGGGCATAACAAACTAGAATGCACTTCCTAAATCATGAGTATTCTGTTACTCAGTTGAGCCCGTATGTATGGTGTGAGTCAAAAGAGGACGTCATCAGACGTTTTGTCCCAAAACACGCCCCCCCCCCCTCAAGAAGACAACATAAAATGTTATTGTCAGCTCACCATATTGTGACACTCAACATTATAATGTCGCAATAGTTGTGAGCTGTCAATAGTTTTTTCTTTTTGTTAGGGAGGAGGGGGTGGGGACACCAAAACTTCAGACAAACCCTGATGAAGGTCTGTTTTGAAATATGTATACAAAATAAACCTGTCACACTGGTAACAACAAAATGTGAATTCAATGATCTTTGGTGTCTGTTTGATGCTTGTCTGTTTTATTGAGTTGGACACAGTGTATAGTTATGCCAATCTCTTTCATCACATGGGAATCATGATCTCCCTACAGCAATTTAAAACACAAATATTTTAAGAATTGTTGAAGCACCATCTGGCAGTAATTTAAAGTCTTGGTTTCAGTAGATTTCCACTTGGGTTAACATGAACTGACTCAAGAGACATCAATCATAAAGTCTGCATTATCTTTGTGTCATCAACTCATTTATGAAAAATTCTCTCTTCCATATTTTGACTCCGTCCCGTGTTGGAAGTGAAAGAACCCCCCCCCCCTTCTTGATTTGTGAATTGCTGCTTCTTATTTGATTGAGTTGGATATATGCCCGTTATGTTCAATACAAGAGAGAAGTTTTATTTTGTTGAAGAAGTTGAAGCACCATCTGCCAGTAGTTCAAATTATTTGTACGCATGCAAAACTGTCTCAATTTTAACTATAGACTTCATTTACTGTACTTGTGTTTGTATCGGTGGTTCCGGTGTCACAGGAAATGGCCGTCGGAAATTCTGTCCCCCATACGGTTAATAAATAATATGGGCTAGATGAGGATGATTCAAAAGAGGGTGTTATCAGAAGAAGTTTGTACACAGTTTGCCATATTGGAGGACAGAATCTCCTACCACCAGGACCTCAGCGAACATCAAATAGTTTGTAGTAAAGGCGAAATGGAAGGAATGTGCAGAACACAAGCTGATGAAACGTGTTATCCTTTGGTTGGACTAAGCATGTCTCTGTCCTTGCTCAGATGGACTGAGGTAATGCCTAAATTATAATTGTGTTAATTTGAAACAGAAGGTATACTCATTTGCAAGAAGTTGCGATGGCATAACTCTGATGTATGTTATAATTGAGCTTAAAGGCACTGGATATTGGTAATTACTCAAATATTATTGTTAGCATAAAATGGAGAGCAGGATAGTAATAAACTGCGATAAACGGCTCCCTCTGAAGTAACGTAGTTTTTAAGAAAGAAGTAATTTCTCACATAATAAAAGACTTCAACTGAAGCCTTTTGTTATGCATCTGAAAGCAGAAAGTAATGAAACAATTAAGGGTATTTTTCTTTCGTCATTCTCTTGCAAATTCGATGATCAATATGAGCCCAGATTTTCACAGGTTTGTTATCGTATGCATATGTTGGGATACACCAAGTGAGACACTGATCTTTGACAATTTACCAAACGTGTCCATGCCTTTTTACTTTAAAGTAGTCATCTGACTTCTTATTTCACTTCTTAATTTGCAGTAAAACTAAACTCAGTCTTACAACTCATAAAGGAAAACTGTGGCCCTGTGCGGGTTGAACCTTTCAGAGTCTCCGTCCTCGTTGATTAGCCTGTTATGTGATTGGTAAGAAGATACGTCATCACTACACCGTCTTTACATCATAAGATTAATATCCCCTCTGGAGTAACAGACAGGGCCAATCAGAATAGCTATGCGATCAAGAGTTAATAATAAAAGAGTTCTTATTAGTTGCCGGTGACTCGCCTTAAAATGAAGCAAGAAAGTCGTACCTATAAAAGTGGAGACACAACGCGTGATGGTGTCATCGTCTTCATTGTGCGCTTGTATTATGGAGTGAGCCTTCGGCGACAAGTCACACACACCACGCTGATGAGGCTCTTCATCGTTTAACCTTGGTAAACTGTTAATAAAACTCAGTAAAATTCATTGACCTGTCGCAGAGGAGGCTTTCATTCACACAAGAGAGGTAAGGTTGAACAAATATTATTAGTAGATAGATAATTTTGGCATTGGACAGGAGGCCAATATTAACGCGTCACACTATTTTAAAAATGATTAACTAGCGTGTTATTGCAACGTTAATTGCTTGGCGAATGTCAGTAAAAATGTAACATGTTTAGTTGTAAAGAGAACATAGTATGAAGTTGGACTTTGGTTGTAATCCAAAAGTGCTCATAAAATCCCCGAAATGGAAGATTTACATGTGTATAGTCTTAACGTTAGTTTGGTTAATTCCAACAGTTACCGGAACAGATGGGAGGCTTGTAATTTTGTAAAACGTGTAGTGGCTTATACAATCACAACAGTTTGAGTTGTTCACAAAAAGTTGAAATTTTTCAAAGTGAGGTCGATTTTTTAGGTTAGGGCCTATGTCAAACTTATTGCGGAGGTCATTGCGAAGAAAAACTGTTGTATGAATCCTTTATTAAGACAAAATTAAGATGTTGTTTCTCTTAGTAGGGTTAAATGCACGTTCTTTGCAAATCAAAATTAAGTAAATCTGCTATACTGTTAATAAAAAAAAGTATAAATACTTTTTCAAATCGTGCGATTTTCCTTTCAACCCGATGTTTTCTTTAAAGGCACAACTCCATATAGTGAAAAAAAAGTTAACACCCGTATCATAATTGAAAAGAGTCTCCCGGACAGACACTCGATAGACAATTCGTTGGGTTCCAAAGGCGGATCCGGGGGGCATGGGGCAAGTTCTGTTTGCTTCTTCAATTATGTCTCCAATTGGCCTAATTAGATTGCACTACGTCAGAGCATCTAGATTGCAACAAACAATTCGGGGCCCTTGAGTGGGCCCCGGAACCACGCCGCAAAGGGTTCGCAATCCTTTTCTTATTTAACAGCCTATATACGATGAATATTCATTAGAGAATATTGTTTACAAGATTTGTCTTGTCACTTTATGCTTTCACGCGAAATTAAGTAAACTGGAACTTAATATTTTAATAAGTATGTTGTTCTGTTTAACTTTTTATTTGGAATTTTTGCTGTTTTCAATAAATTTTGTTCCCCATTTTATTTTACTTTTACAGAGGTCTTCAGATCAAAACAAACATGAATTTCGAGAACAAAGAAAAAACACTAGAGATGGTGGAAAAACAAATAGAAGAAGACCAAATCGAGTTCATTCGTTTCGAATTCGGTGACATGAGTGGTTTCTCTCGCTGCAAGGTTGTGCCCGCCAGACACGTGCGAGCCAAGTCAACCCGTGGAGTAAACATCCCATTGGTGCATCTAGCGATGGACCCTAGTTGTCATTTCGCTCAAGGTACGGGATACTCGACAGAGATTGGTTGGGGAGATGCAGCATTCCTACCAGACCTGAGCACCTTCCGCACCGTGCCATGGTGCAAGAACACGGCCTTGGTACTGACCGAGCCGTGCTTTCAAGGCAAGCCAGTATCATCATACCCACGGTACATCGCCAGGCAGCAGATTGACCGTCTGAATGAGATGGGTCTCTCTCTACTTTCAGCTCATGAGCACGAGTTCTACGTTATTGGAGCCGAGTCCAAGAAACCACTTCACGCTGGAAACCTGCGATCATCTCTAAGTATTTTCGCTGAAAGTGACTTATTGTATGAGTTTTCAAGATGTTTACAGATGACTGGTGTTGACGTGGAAGCTATAGACACGGAGGTTTCTCCCGGTCAAGTTGAGATAACTTACAAACCAGCCTTTGGTATCCGAGCAGCTGACAACGCGCATATCTACCGTACAGCCATCAAGGAGATTGCTCAGAAGCGAGGCTACATCGCTTCATTCATGTCCAAACCGTGGTCAGATCAGTCCGGAAGCTCTGCCCATTTTTGTCATTCTCTCTGGGATACCGAAGGAAAGACAAGTTTAATGCATGACCCGTCTATGGAGCTTGGTATCTCCGAGCTGGCCGAGCACTGGATTGCAGGTATCATCGCACATGCCCCAGCTATAAGTCTACTCATGGCACCAACCACGAACTGCCAGAAACGAACTGAACCTAATAGTTTTGCTCCAACCAACGGCACATGGGGAATAGACAATAGGACCTGTGCTTTACGTCTTAAATCTCAAGGTGAGAATGGTATGTATCTTGAGAACCGCATGGGAGCAAGTGCCAGTAATCCTTACCTGACCCTAGCGGCCACTGTTGCTGCAGGTATAGATGGCATCAAGCGATCACTGCCCCTCCCTCCCAGGGTTACCCGTGACGCCTACAACAACGAAGACGTACCTCCCGGTACCAAGGCCCTTCCTTCTAATCTCAAAGACGCTGTTGATGCTTTCCAAGGAGACATCGTAGTTAGGGAGGCATTCGGTGAGGAATTTTGTCGAGCCTTCCTTGCCATTAAGCGGCTTGAACTTGAAATAGAACAGGAATCATCAGAAACCGGGAAACCATTGTGGGAATATAACAGCTACTTTGTTATGACGTAGTCCTGAAACAATGCAGTTTTCAGAAATCACATATTACTTTATAGGAACTATACAATGGTACCCTTTAACTGTAGAAATTATTAGAACTGTTGGTCTATCAACCTGGTTATTTATAGAATAAAGACTGCTATTTGAGTGTTATGAATCACACGAGTACAACATCATTTGTTTCAATAAACCCAATGTATTGGCTTAGAACTTATTATGTTTGGTACACCACGCACTGGCGTCCAATGTTATAATAATATAAATAGAAAAACTCCGATGTGCTAAAAGTCTTTTACAAATGTGTTAACTTATACCAGGCCTAATGCCAATATACAAAATAAAAATTACAAGAGCTTATTATTTTGCCACGGTGTAAATAATATTCTGTTTAAGAACCGTCTTGATTTTTGTCAATTTTGATGAGATTTGCAATGTTGTATATCTCGTTATTACAAAACAACTTAGCTAGGCCTCATCTCTTCCTCTGTGCACTGTTTTACTATACGGAAACGCATATATATTGACGTCACTTAAATAAAAAAACTTTCACTTTAAGTTTTGGACTTACCGTGTACGTACACTATAGGTTTGGATTTAATTTATACGTACACGATAAGCTATCGTGTACATATACGATAAGAGAGGGATTTTTGTTATCCATGTGGCGACAATACACTTCCGTATAATGCAAAGACACTATTCACAAAGAATCACCACGAACTCTCTCTTGAATTCAACCTAGGCATGAAAACCATTGCAAACCATTACATTTCATTGTAACCCCAATCCTTCCAAAGTTCACCCAGATCAAGAAAGCCTTTTTCATAATGTATCTCTTATCTCTCATTTGATTACACACTGCAAATCCCGTTGGTCAAAAATTTCCCAACTTTTTTGCCCAACGTTGTTCAAATATCAACTGACTACATAATTGGGCATAACTTCACCACTAGTGGTTGGGCAATAACATTTATCAAATAGTTGGGCAAACAATTTGACAAAACAAGTTGGTCAAATCATTTTACCCAACAGCTGGGCAAAAACTTTTGACCAATAGTTGGGCAAGTTTGTTTACTATAATATGTTGGTTAAAATGCTGCCCAACAATGTAGTCAGTTTGATATTTGAACCAACGTTCGGCAACCGTGTTGGGCAACCCAACAAAAGTATCAATGATTGACTATTTGTTGGTTACTCCTTTATCCAATAGGAGACTTTCCAACGCTAGGTGGCAGCAGACATACCGGGTAAGTTTCCATTGTTTACGTAGTTCTGAACATGCGCATAATTCTGAGAACAATGGATTTACCCGGTAAGTCTGCTGCCCTCTATCGTCCCAGAAAGTCTCCCATTGTTGGTTAGGCAAAAAAACAAAAAAAACGTTAATCGCCCGGATTTTTCCAAAAAAGAGGAAGATGAAGGTTTTTTTTTTTTACGTAAAAATGTGATGCAACAAAAACTTCAATCTGATAGGTGCAGTCTATAATGTTTTCAGCCAGCCACTCTTCTTCACTTCTGCTTCAACTTCTGCTTTGTTATATCTGCTGGAAGCTGGGCAGCGTAGTATTTTTCAATCTGATGAGGAAAATTAATTATTTAAATAAAATTAGAGTCAGCGATCAACAGCGTTCATTCCCTTTTTATTTTTTATTTTGTTTGCTTTTTTTTAAATTACAATTTCCGAATTATATTGAGTCTATATAATTTTGTCGAGTAACTGAGCCCGATCAAAAAGTCTGGAACACAACGGATTCAATCTAACCCTTGCATTTCTATCGTTAACGACTACGGACTGTGCAGCCATTTCCCCAACACGGGAGTAAACATCAAACTATTGCACGGTGGGCTCCTTCCTACTTTACTTCTGAAAACTAAACTGTGTCACTACACATGAATCAGTGTATTATATGGGTAAACCTTTAAATATTGGTTGATGTTAGCATCTTACCTATAACGTTTCAGAGAAGCACTCAATTCCCCAATCTCGAAGAGTATTTTTGACAGCCAGCCGCCATGAGCTTGCTTTTGGGTGTGTCTATAGGCCTATCACATACAGTACGAACGTTGTACATTGTACACTAATACTAAATCATTATTATGCGCACCGGGAACTTTGCCCAACAACCAGAAAGCTTTGTGCACAACACCATTGGTTACTGTGGTAGTTTTGACAATTTTCTCGGGCAAATCTTGCCCAACTACAATAACATATAGTGGACCAACCAGTTAACCAATAATTTGGTCAACTTTGCCCTAGCGTGTTGGGTAACGGGTTTGTTTAACTAACGTCCATTATTTGTGACCAACAAATTAGTATACTGTAAAAAAATTCCCGTAAAATTTACGGGAATCGGTTGTGCAGCGAGATGCCAACCGATTCCCGTAAATTTTACGTTGCGAACCGTACACAAAGTTACGGTGTGCCGTGAATTTCACGGTGAGAAAGCTGTCAATATACGGTGCGAAGCATACATGAAGGTACGGTGTGCCGTGATTTTCACGGTGAGAAAGCTGTGAATATACGGTGCAAACCGTAAACGAAGTTGCGGTGTGCCGTAATTTTTACGGTGAGAAAGCTGTCAATATACGGTGCAAACCGTACATGAAGTTACGGTGTGGCGTGACTGTTACGGTGATAAAGCTGTCAATACGGTGTAAACCGTACACGAGGTTACAGAGTGCCGTGATTTGTACGTCATATTACACGTTGGTATTACTGCCATGGGACCGTATTTGACAAAGTGGAAACTTACCGTAATTGTACTGGCTTATTACAACTAGTATAATTACTCCAATGGTATTGTATTTTAAAAAGTGGAAAATAACCATATGTTAAAGGTACGATACAGCTTTGGTAATTATCAAAATAATTTGGCAAGAAATATCATTCTAAATAATTTTCAACAAAAAACTGCAAATGAGATAATAATCTCCCTTCAAAATAGTTCCATGTTAAATGCTGATTTTCAAGAAAAGTTCTGAACACCATCAAAAGGCAACAACTGCTTTCGATTTGGACTGATCGAATTCAGACGCTGCATTTGGTGGTCTTCATAACACAATATAAACATCCACATAGAATAACTGATGAAATAGAAACCTTAACAGGTTACCATTGATGTGTATTTTGAAAACTAGATGACTGGAATTGGAATGAACTCATTGTTTCCAGAACCAAAACCAATGATCTATCATACCTTTAAGTAATATACCATGAGCACGGGATTGTACAATAGAGTATAAAAATTGGGTAACATGAAAACAAAATTTAATTAAAACCTGTCAATTCATGAACAAGGAACAAAACTGGTTTATTGTTTTATCTTCGAACTTGGAAGCACTGTAAAAAAAACATACACATTTTAATAACACAATATTTCAAGGCCTTTTCAATTGTTGAATTTCTGCCAGGTCAAATCCAACCAAACTTTATGAATTAAACAATACACAAAACAAAAACAATTTTATGGTGGTATTTTTTTCACTAATCCACCACAATCTCCATAGAATACAAAAAATAAATAAATGCCTGGTTCACAATTTTACATTGTTTTCAATAGAGCATTAGTTTCAGAATGAGTATTGCGAAAATCACATGAAACTTCTACATTAAAAGTTCGTTTGCATGCGTGTAAGCAGTTTCGTCTATAAGGAAGTTAACAACTTTTAACTTTTTGTCCACATGAGTCCATATTTGTTTAAATTCAAATAATGGTGGTATTTGTTTCAATAATCCACCAAACATTTCATCAAAATAAAACAAATAGTAATAAAAACAATGCCTGGCTCATCAATTACACATTGCTCCAAATTAGATCACTCATTTCAGAACAAGTATTTCAGAAATCACATACAACTTTTGTATTTTCAGTTTGTTAGGAAATTTACAACTTTTAACTTTTTTTTGTAAATTCTAATAATGGTTGTATTTGTTTCAATAATCCACCAAACACTTCATCAAAATAAAACAAATAGTAAAAACAATGCCTGGCCTACCAATTTCTAATTGTTTAAAATTTAGAGCATTTATTTCAGAATAACTATTTCAGAAATCACATACAACTTTTGTGTTTACAGTTTTTTAGGAAGTTTACAACTTTCAACTTCAAGCACCATCAGAAAGTACTATAAATGCAGCTGGTTTGCATACACCTCACTGTTACATCCACTCATGGTCTGCGATATCTTGTTGATGAGAGATGAGAGCCAGGACCTTTGGGCTCATAGATGCCTCCCCCTTTGACCTTCTTCCTGAATCAGGGTTAATGCGTAGGAAGCATCTGCATGAAAAAATATGAAAAATGTGAAGTTAATTATACAAAAATGATAATGGAAATGTACTGTACGTTTACAATATGAAATTCCACAAGGGAACTGGTAGTTTGCTACACTACGGTGAAATGTGAAATGATAAGTAAAGACTTTAAAGAGAGACCCTCAAAACAACACAGATCACATCGATATACATTTATCATCCATCCATTACATCATCAGTAATGTGACATACATCACGTACAACATGTCATGCGTAGTATCTGACGTTAGCCTATCCTGAAATTATACTAGTGTCAATGACAATGTTTAATATTTTTAGATTTGAAAACAGAATATGAAAAAAAAGTATGTACGCACCCCAGATAGTAACCGCATAACAATTTTAGTAAAGGTTAACCTTTTACCTTGCACAAAGTCTCAACTGACTGACTGACACTGACACGGTGTGTGCATGGAGCGGAGGAAGGTGATGGTACCGGTACCGGTACGGTGAAATGTAAGAAAGATGTCAGAATCCACACTTAGCATACACACGCGAGCACCTTTGACATCGAGCTGCTGGTGTTGATAGGAAGGCCGGGTGTGCGAACACATCCACTAGGCTGATCAGAAACAGTGAAGTACTGTCGACCATGCACTGGAACATGGTCCATAATAATCAATCTCCCTCTGCTCTATGGTTTCTGGTAAATCTAGTTACTCTAGGTGCCCGCCTGAACTTGCTCATAAGCATTGCGCGTGCGCGGTGATCCCTATAGTTCTTTCGGTGTTCCCAGATACGGATTTTGGCCGTAAAAGGCTGGCGGGCAAAAGCGAGAACGGTAATTCACCGTCGAAATATACACATTTTTTTTACCGTAAATTTACGGTAATTCCTTTTAGACAATCCCATGGTGCATTGCGAGCCGGTATTTACGGGGTTGCACCGTAAAGTCATGAAAAAAATTCGTTATCGCCGTAAAAATTACGGTAATTTTTGTAAACGATCCCATGGTGCATTGCGAGCCGGTATTTACGGGGTTGCACCGTAAAGTCATGGACAAATTTCGTTACGGTAAAACACCGTAGCTATTTACGTACTTTTCACCGTAAAATCACGGTAATTTTGTACAGTGATGCATTACCCAACACATTTTTTGACTAACAAATTTGCAGTGTAGTTTCGTGTCTGCTATTGAAAGGGAGTTGTTCCCCTTTAATATTAAAGTCAACAGCAGCTGGGAGCCACTATAATATTATTTACATGAACCATTGCAATGCAAAAGTGCACAACGCATGCGTAGAGCCTGTCCGTAAAACCACAGTTAGTTAGTTTTATGTGGTTAATTTCATTAATAACTGTTTGTTATGTGCCGGTTATGTCTTGCAGAATATGATCTCCACCCCTGAATATCGATCCTAACAACTGTGTAAATCCGAGTTCCGAGGTTTACTCACAAAATGTTAAATCATATAGAGAAAGGACCGGAGATCATTGACATTCTCTTATGGTTAAACCATGAATTTAAGTTGTTGTATTAAATTAACACATAAATACATTCTTGATTCATTAAGATATTGGGTGATCCGGAGGGTGTGTGTTCGTTATGACAACTACTCGCTTCTAACGAATGCATAAACCACCTTGTCCCTCTGGACTTTATTATCTATACTGATCTGCTGAATGATCAACTTGTTATCAAATATGCCCTCCGGGCCACTTGTTATCAAATATGCCCTCCGGGCCTTCACACCCACACTTCGATCACTCTAAGCTTTTTGACAATACTATTATTTCGGAGTTTTTTTTAAATGAAAGTTTGCAAATAAGGGAACAAAGGGTTAGCGACGAGTTCTTCACGGCCGTTTAAAACAGGCAACGACCCTGCAAGGTTTTTAACGGCCGTGAAAGAACGATTCACGACTTTGTTCCCATTCATAAATGCCTTTTTGGTTAAAAGGCGTAAAATAAAGTAAGAAACTCTGTAAAACTTATCCGTTTCCGACGTGCTTGAGCTCTGTATGTACGACGTCCGTATGTTGCATTGTAATGACTGAGACGCCTATTTCTGACAGTTTCTTGATTCTTTCGTGCGCGTGTTGGTGCAACACGTTCTCGTTTTCCTTTCACACACAGCGCGGCCAACTCACCGACAGTGTACGCATCGCCCTTAACAAGAAACGTCTTGCACCAAGAATAGCGCGGAGTATCCGCTCACAACCGGTTATAAACACTGGTCATTATCAAAGGTTAAAACACCTCCATGTGACGCTCTCTCCACCAATAGGAATAGCGAAACTTGCTGAGGTATTTATGAATTCAAGTTAAACCACAACGGAAACTGAATGGGGAAGTATGCCTATAAATAATTGGTTGAATACGGAAACATTTATCAGGGCGGCGAGATGAACCATGCCAACAACTTCCGGTTTAACGCGACGGTCCCATCAGGGAATTCTGTCCGCCGGAGATTTGGTCCCCCATTATTCGAAATGACCATGTATTTGGGCTGGTGATCCAGAAGTAGTTTGTACACAGTTCGCCGTACGGGGGTACAGAATCTCGATGGGTGACATAATCTCATGCTACACCGGCTATACAGCGGCACACTGTTTATATTTCCGTTTAGACATCTTATTGGACATAATTAAATTTCACATTTTGGGTGACTTTATACTTTACCCAGTGAAACGCTAGAGACATGCATACATTCATATTATGTTATTATTATCATAGGGGATTCCTCAGTCCATATTATATTGATATAAGTTAAGACTCTTAACAAAACAAATCGCATGCACTGACTGAAAGTCTCACAACAGACAATATGCTCATTATTACTAGTTATATACAAACATAACAAATAAAAAGAACAAGAGCCCATATTTTGCCAAGGTTTAAATATTATTCCGATTAAGAACAGTCATGATTTTAGTTGATTTGATGCGTTTACTATAATTATTTTATGTTGTATATAATCTCGTTATTGACAAAATAGGTACATCATGTCGTAAACAGATATTCAAGAACGTAAACAAATTGAACAGCAACAAACCATTCTATTTTATCAAGGAAACGTTTATTTGATAACTCACTGCCGGTGTGGCAGGAGATTTTGTCCCCCATAGACCTTATCGCAAATACCAATGCGCAAGCGCAGACTGTTGAATGAGGTGCATTGTGGGATATATATGGATCAAATTTGGATACCAGCTAGACCACAATGCACCTAATTCCAAGCTTTACGCGCGCGCCCCGGTATTTGCGAAAAGGTCTATAGACCTTTTCGCAAATACTGGGGCGCGCCCTTTTCGCAAATACCGGGGCGCGCGCGTAAAGCTTGGAATTAGGTGCATTGTGGTCTAGCTGGTATCCAAATTTGATCCATATCTATCCCACAATGCACCTCATTCAAGAGTCTGCGCTTGCGCATTGGTATTTGCGATAAGGTCTATACGGCGAGTACAAACTACTTTTGATAGCGCCCTCTTTTGATGCATCCCCTCCAGTACATGTTAATTTCCCATAATTATAAGGGCAGACTTCCCTGGGAGACCGATGTCCCAGGGAATTCTGTCCCCGCGCAGTCTCGGGGACAGAGAGGTTTTCTGTCCCTCTGTCTGAATAGAATGTGGTTTTATATAATGTTTATTGTTATAATTTTATATAATCTTCATTAAAATTTCTGTTCCTTCTCATTATATATGCTCCATTTTGGGGGAAGTGTTAGTGATTGTTGGCTGCTATGTGCACCGAGGTACTAAAAATAATGTTTATGGCATTATATCAAATTAACTTTCACAGTTACCATAATCCTTCACAAATTTTCCCACTCTCATTCCATTACAGTTTTGAGTATGGTATTGAAATGGCAATAAGCGTGAGTTGTTCCCCTTTTGTCAACACACCCCCACGCACACACACACAGAGAAAGGACCCGACAGTTGGGTGATCCGGAGTGTGTGTAATCGGGGAGACGGTGAAAGTTATAAACGTTTGTCACGCCACGGAGGGTGATACTATATATAGCATACCCATCTTCCGATCACTTTATGTGTTTTTGTTTACATCATTTGGGAGGGTTTGAGAATATTTTATTATCAAGTTATAAACCACAAGGGAAATGGACTGAGTAAGTAGGCCCCTAGTATTATTAGTAGGCCTAATGGTTTGAAACATTAAAACAAGGGCGGGATGAACCATGCCCAATGACCGCCATAGTTAAACGCGCCATGCAGCTGAACAAACTTGCCTACCTGGGCCTAGTGTATGAGGACCCGCACACTTTTTATATTTTCATTGTTTCACTTTTTATGCATCAAATCAACTGAAACTGTTCCGGAGCGGTTTCACCATGGAGTGAATCTAGTTTATTGCTCCATGGTTTCACGCATAAGGAATAACAATCTGTGTAATTGGAATACACAATCGGATGTTAGATCTGGCAAGACCGTTTCTTTTGGCGAGGAGATAAACAACCGTCTGATACACTTCCGTACAAAATGTAACTTTTATTGTCATAATGTAAAGAGCCATTATTAACGTAGGCATTATTTTAACACCTTCCCCAAACCACGAGCGTCCTCTCTTGAAGGTATGTTGAGCGAGGATTTAGGGGGGGGGGACTTTATAGGTACTTGTTAGTTATTCAAACAGTTTTGTATTGCGGCTAAAAAGCAGGTTTTGGCTTAAATTGTGAAAAACCTCTAGGAAAAAAAACATCTTGATAAAGACAAGCACCATAGCTCATTGAACGATCCTTTTCTAAACTTGTATTCTTGCAGCTCACATGACTCCATCTTAGCCTCTGGATACCATTATCAGGGAATTTATTCCATATTTCATTTTTCACGGAAATAAAAACAGCTGACCACCTTATTTAATCAACTGACAAACTGGAGTCGCGATATTTTAAACTTCTGCCAATTAATTGTTGGTGATATAAATGAGCAGGGACCAGTCTCATCACTTTATGTCAGAAATCCCTGAAAACATAAACTAATTGGTTTTGTTGCAAGATCTTTCTTGTTCTTGAAAAAGAGGTAAGATAAAGCCACTTAAACCATAGTCCTTGCTCTATGCCATAACTAAAGAAAAGACGATCTCCAATGCAGTGGAAAACAATATTACTACCATTCACCGCACAAAGGCACCAGCTTCACCAAACAATAATCGACAAAGAGTAAAGGGCGCCCTCTTTTGACAGATTATATTTATTTAATCATTTTTGTAAAAAGGAGTAAAATATTACACTTTTTTCCCAAACAATTTTAATAGATTAAATTTAAAATTTAATTAAATACAAACAATTACAGCCTATTTTTCTAAAAATTGTATTAAGTATTCATTTGCATTCACCGAGGCGTAAACATAAACATTTATAAGCAGAATAATTTTGAACGTGCCTGCTTAAAATTGACGACGGCCGCCGCGCGCGCTGAGTAAATTGATGAGGGAAATGTGCGGTGAAAAAGGGACAATCGCTTAAATTTTTAGTTTTGAAGTGAAATTTTATTCAAAATGTCTGATTCCGAAGGATCTCAAGAAGCACCAGCAGCTCCAGTTCCACCTGCTCCGTTTGGTCAACCGGTATGTATGATTTAGAATTGCGAAGATTTGCTAAAAATAGAAAGTGTGATTTTTTTTCAGACAATGAATGACAATGTCATTACTCACTGTGTAGTGTGTACGTGTGTCGAACGGTCCTACTACTTGCCGTCAACTCGCCGAATTGCCGTCAACTCGCCGTCAACTCATTTTCGTGCCGTCAACTCATTAAATTTACATGAAAAATCTATAAAAAGGGGGCACGGAAGTGTTAAGTCTGGGCTAAACTACATATTTCTCATGGTTTTCGGTACAAATTCATTCACAAAAACGACTTTGTGTTGTTAAAAAAAAAGTACCAATCATTGACATCTTGGGCCAAGACTAATCATTGTGAAAAAGCAAGATGGCGGCCGACAGTTTTTTGGCTTCGAGAATTTTTTTTCACGAGAAAAAAAAATCAATTTTTATTCCGAAATATGACCTAAAACTTACGCGAATGCTCTTTGAGCTGACACTTTACAGTTCTATGCTTCTTTTGTGGATTTTAAATGTATATTGGAGGAGTTGACGGCGAGTTGACGGCGCAAGTGAGTTGACGGCGAGTTGACGGCAAGTAGTAGGACCCGTGTCGAATGAAATTGAAATGGAGTTTGAAGTGAAGTTGTAGCCCATCATCTGATCATGTTTGTCATTCTGAAACCGTAAACTGTAAAAAGATAGGAAAAGTTTCCGTATGGCGCCACCACTTTTTCATTCGATATGAAATAAAATAGTATCTAATTTACCTCAATGAGATATCCCTTTTTGTAAAAATGAGTGAAAAAGTGGTGGCGCCATACTACGGAAAGTTATCCAAAAGATATAAATGCTTAGTAAGATATGGGAGTTGTTGTGATCCTTAGTTTGGCTTGGCCTACAATTGAGATGAGTCTCAGTCTGACATTCTGAGTTAGATTTTAGAGCATTCCTAGTGGTTATTAATTAATATAATATAGTATAAAAAATAAATGCTTAATTTTAAATAAATGTCAAACTAGAGTAATAGCACCCTTCGACCCAGGCCCAGCACTGCAGTGTCAGTGTGACGTGACGGGTCAAAATGATAAGCTAGCTTGTTTTGATAACTTTCCGTATGGCGCCACCACTTTTTCACTCTGTCTAAGTCAACTCGTACCCAGGTCAACTCTTACCCAAGTCAACTCGTACCCAAGTCAACTCATACCCAAGTCAACTCGTACCGTATAACGTACATTGTATGCCGAAACGGAGAATTCCTGTGCGGCGTGAATTTATAAGCGATAGGAAACGATGTTCTACTTGCTTCGTAACATAATTTCGTTCTTAATAATCGGTTAGATGTTCCTCTCGTTTCTGCTTAAAATCATTTAGATCCACTTTTTAAAGCAAACAAACATGTTTGATGTTCTTCTCTTTTCTTAAAGACATAGCTGTAGACATAGGCCTAAAAATGTGGTTTCTTTAAAATGTTGTACTGTAATATACTTCCAATGTTCTAAAAACTATTTAAACAAACCAATAGAAAATATATTGGTTCATGACTTTTTAAACCCAATAGAAATACAAATTTGCGTAAGTTCTGATAAAAAAAACCCAAACTAATTTAAACAAACCAATAAAATAATATATTTTCCCAACCGAATTAACAATGATCCCTGCGTTATTCGCATATGTAGTCCTCCTGTTTGTTACCTGCAACATGAAAAAAAACCCAAAAAACAAGGAAACAAAATTATTGCAAAACTGAATAGATAAATGTATGATTATAAATATTATCAAGATAAATATGTTTATCAGTACGAGTTGACTGTGGTTAACAATTTTTGCCTATGTACGATGGGAATCGGCAATTTGCTTTGATGAATTCAACACACCAAAACACTTAGCTGGAGCACTATATGACCAAAGATGTCAAACTCTTTTAAAATAGAGTACAGCACCCAGTAACTGGGTCTATCCTCCTGAGTCCTACCCACATACTTGCTGCTTAAGGTAAAGACCCAATAACAGGGGCGCTGTACTGTAATGTTTACACTCTAATACAGCTTTGGCCATACTCTAGCACCCAGGAAAGTTCTCACTCTACATACTCTAGCAATACAATTGTCGAATCGCTATGATTTTCTAACGCCCACCCACACAGCCAGAAAAACAACAAAACATCAAACAAAATAGCTTATTTAAAAATAGCCTACTCGGTTCTCAATACTTCAAAGATGCAACATCAGACATTTAATTGTAAACTTTATAACCATTTTATCATTTAGCCTCCATTGAAGCTAAAGAGTCCACCACAAGGCAAAGACACAGGGACAGGAGAAACAAAGGCTGAATATGACGCTAAAATGGTAAGAAATGTATAGTGTAGATGTCCTAAATAAAAAGTGAGATCTTTATAGTGATGGACACTTTGCTTGGGATTGGGCGCTTTGGGCGATAAAAAACTTTGGTTAATGAAATGAATCGGTTGGAGAGATGTTGTAAAAGTAAAGTACTTGATTCACACAAATACCGCTTGAAATTGTGTGGTTTTCCTTCACTGCGTAGACCAACAGTAACATGGTCTGCCTGCCAATTTGTGGAGTCGAACATTTGGTTTAAAAAAATACAGTAGATTCACACAAATATCTCTTGAAACTGTGTTGTTTACCTCTTTGTTTGTAAGACTATGTTCCAACAATCTGTGGAGTCAAAAATGTTGTTAAAATTTGAAATTAAGAATGGTACATTCAACTGATATTCACAGTTCAAATATAAATGCAAATGAAGCTCGTGTTAAACAGCAGTACTTCAAATTAATTTAAATTACATAAACTTATATATGTTTTTTTTTTTTATCACAGATGAAGGATCGAGCCTCTAGGTTTGGTTTCCTGCTTCAGCAGACAGAAATCTTCACCCATTTTATGAGTGCTACCAGCAGTGTGAAATCTCCTACAAGCCCCCTCAAACTAAAGCCAGGGAGACCACGTGTCAAGAAAGATGAGAAGACAAAACTGTCCTCTGTCGGCGAGTGAGTTCATTTAAGGATTTAATAAGTTTGTTGGAAGTAAATCATTTTATGTACCAAACAACATGGTCTTTAAATGATTGTAAAAGACGAATGTGTTAAAACATTAAACAAAACCTTTTTTTTTCCAAAACCTTTTTAAAAAATATATTTGGTAAACTAAACTAATATTTAGTAAACTAAACTTAACTTTGGTTCACTGTCTTTATTTGCTACAGACCAGTGATCTCATTGGATACAATGATTTCGTTTTGATTGGTCCAAGGTGATATTTGGTAATATTAGTCAGCTGCATTTTTCGTCTGCATGCAGCAGCATGCATAACACTTAAAGTACATGTACACATTAGGTTGTTTTATATGTTAACATTTGCGTGGGATTTGACTGCGAATCTCCATGTAAAATGAATGCGAGGTCAACAGTGCATTTGGGAGGATCCTGACAGAGGCTCAAGAGAGATTTCTGCCATAACTTGCGAGCCTCGAAGTGTGACGTCAGATGTTCTTGCTGCTTATTTTATTTATCATCGATGTATTCAAATTATAATCATCTTTGAGTAATGAGAATGTATAAATATAAATGTAAATATTTTCAAACACATATTGAATTGATTGACACCACTTTATATAGAAAAGGCAACCAAAGTCAAGATGAAGAATCCTCCCGGTTAGCGAAGTCGAAGTGGGTACAATTTGTTTTTGGACTAAACATGTTATCAGAACTTTTAACATTATTATCAACTAATGGCTGTATTTTTTATGTACATTGCTAATTTCGTCAATGTTAGTCAACAAAAGAATTTAGCCTGGGCGACTAGTGTCAAAGTCGCGACTATTCATGACAACATAAGTTACTTACCAAACACAATCAGACATCAGTGACACAATTCTTCAATCTTTTCAGTGTGAATTTTACTATATTGTGCCTGTGGCAGACAATATGCTGCAATGCATCTTGTGAGTTAAAAATTTGTCGCAACTAGTCAAGACAAAGTCGCAACTATTTGAGGCGCCATTAGTTGAGTAGTTAATTTCACTAGTCACCCAGGCCTACTCCAGAAACATGTTATAACAATAGTTGGACACACACAATCTAGGTATTCTGTTTACAATACCTGACAGTGACTTGTAACTTGGTTTGATTCCTTGCAGCCACCGCCATCGTATGACTGAGCAGGAGGAGGATGAGGAACTACTGTCCGAGTCCCGAAAGGCAACCAGTGTCATTACGCAGTTTGAGAAATCACCAACATATATCAAGAATGGTGAGATGAGAGACTATCAAGTTCGTGGACTCAACTGGATGATCTCACTTTATGAACATGGCATCAATGGCATCTTGGCAGATGAAATGGTGGGTTTGTTTGTTTATTTTTTGTTGTTGGTTGTCCAGAGTTTTAGTACTGCCTGCGGTTTGGCATATACCGTAATTTTCGGATTATAAACCGCGGTTTATATGTTGATTTTGACATTTTTTTTAACTCCTGCGGTTTATTCTCCGGGCGGCTTGTAAGCCGACGTATAAATATTTAAGAGAAAAACGGCATTTTTAAAAAGAAAGATCGTTTGTAAAATATTCTAAATAATGTTTTTTTTTTCTTAAACGAGAACAAAAACCTGCCTGTGTGATGACAAAAACCTGTTGAAAATCCCACCACAATTGTATTCCATGTTTCCTTTGTAAAACGTTTAACAGCCGCCCTCAGCTAGCTAGCTCCCCCCGCTCAGCGCAACTCGGGTTAGACTAGACTGGTGCTCGTCTATTTATCCTAGCGATCTCTACATGCTGGCGTCAGACATTCTAGCTATACTCGTGTCTCGGCGAAATAGACTCGTCCCCTGTCTATTTTTCCCACGATCTTTATATACTGACGTCAGACATCCGCTACACTCGTGTCAGCCAGCGGTTTCTTCAGCTCAACCACGCACACCGCAACAGCGGAATGGTGAATGGACGTACGCAAAGAGCTATGCCGCTCCGGGGGATCAAACAAAACGTTTCCAACCTGCCCTGATTGTTGAGTCCAGTAACATTGGGAATTTTATTTCCAGGCGGCGCAAATGCAAGGGCGTAGCGCAACCCGTCAGCGAACATCGCTCAGTACGGTGCAGCCAACATCTGTTGTGCAATCTCGAGATTGAGCAGCGCAATTAACAGATTGCTAGCTTTACGAACTCGCATGTGTGTACATGTGCTTAATGTGCACGCTGCATGATACATTACTGCATACACACACGCTACGTCCGTCCGCCCGTCCGTCGTTGCAATAATCTGTTGTGTGGATCCTCGTTGTGGGACTACAATAAAAGGGAGGGAGAAACACCGGCCAACCAAAAAAAAAAAACCCCAAAAGAATGCTATCCTATAATAGATCATTTCAATTACGATCAATAGTGTAAACTTTAATACATGTCCACTTTAATTACGACGCAACTCCACATTGCGGCCAACTATACAAGACTGAGTGATGTGCCGCCCGCCTGTCACTGCACATCGCCACAAGGGGACCGCAAACAAGCACGGCCCCTATGTGTTCACGCATGCGGTGATTGGCCGTTTGATGATTGGCCGTTGTTGATTGGCCGGTGATAGTTCCATTCATAAAATCTTGGCTAGACTTCGGACGGATCGAGTAGAGCGGCTGCCCATTGTACAACGGGGAGCTTGAACGTCTGACCCACGCTTTGAGGCTCGGGGCCCAGTCTAATCAAACGTGAACAACTTTTGTCAACAGAGGGCGATGCGATGCAGGGCAAAGTTCAACTATTTCTCGGTGTGCGTTGTAGACCGATCTTTGATTCACGGAGATTGTTGCCAAAGAAGTTCACAAAACATATGGTCAACACAACCGATCATCAAATCGCAAATTCTTGAAAAGGGTTGTTGATGGAAACAAAATATAACTCAGGACTGATAGTGTGAGATAAAAAATCACCTGTAACGCGGCAGGTTTGCGTACTTCACTTCCGTGTTTTGAGGTTAGTTTTTTCATGTCTTTTTTTTATTTTGATCGCGGTTTATACGCCGCGCGGCATATACGCCGACATCTAAATATTTTTTTGTATATTTTGAGGAAGTGCGGTTTATACGCCGCGCGGTTTATAATCCGAAAATTACGGTAATCTAAACAGATGGATGTCAAGTTTCCATAAAGTGTGTGGCCGGTATGACAGTTCCCTGGGGTCATTCAGGAAAGATGTTAAAAAAAAGATTCTTTTGTAAAATTGGTTTGACCCACCCCAACTTTCGATTGTTAAAGGGAAGGTACACGTTTGGTAACTACTCAAAAAAAAAAAAAACTTAAAAACTGATTTGGTAACGAGCATTTGGGGGCTGTTGGTAGTAAAAAACATTGTGAGAAACGGCTCCCTCTGAAGTACAAAGTTTTTGAGTTAGAGAAGAAATTTCTCACTAAACTAATAAAAGACTTCTAGCTAGAAGTCTTTTATTCCTATCTGAAAGCACACAAATTCGTCCAACAAGGGTGTTTTTTCTGTCATCATTTTCTCGCAACTCCGATGACCAATTGAGCTCAAATTTTCACAGGCTTGTTATTTTATGCTTATGATGGGATACACCAAGTGAGGACACTGGTCTTTGACAACTACCAAACATGTACCTTCCCTTTAAATATTGAATGACTTTACAATATATTCCATACACTGAAGAACAAAGTAATGCCTCAAATAAGCGAGATATTTTAATTCAGAGGTCTCCAACACCAGTAGTTTTGAATGACTTTTCCTGGGTAGAACTTGCATGTTTGTAGTTTTGATCCACAACCCACATTTTCGAGGAAACAAAATAAAAAAAGGTTCACTATTGACTTTTCTGAGTGGCCCTATAATTTTGATATTTTGTATGCTTATTAAGACTTTCTTGTTTTCAATAGTTCTGTCAGTTTCAATTTCTTCTTTGTTGCTACAGCGCCATGATCTAGATGGAATGGCGCTTGATTAATCCTGTTTTTATTTATTTATCATTTAATCCTATTCACTGACCTTTGACCTATTGTTACTAACCTTTCGTTACAGGGTCTTGGTAAGACTCTTCAGACCATCTCACTGCTTGGATACATGAAACATTACCGCAGCATTCCTAGCCCTCATCTGATCATCTGCCCAAAGTCCACACTGTCCAATTGGATGGCAGAAATACAGCGCTGGTGCCCATCACTACGAGGAGTCTGTCTTATTGGAGATCAAACTACAAGGGTGAGTCTGATAAGATTACACATTTCTTTCAAACTATTTTAGAGTCACTGGACACAAATTGTTATTACTCAAAATAATTGTTAGCATAAAAACTTACTTGGTAACGAGCAATGGAGAGCTGTAGATTGTTTAAAACACTGTTAGAATCAGCTCCCTCTGAAGTTACATAGTTTTTGAGGAAGAGGTAATTTCTCACTCAAATCATACACAAATTAAGGCCTGAAGCCATTTATGAGGCATCTGAAAGCACACAAATTTGTGCAGCAAGGGTGTTTCTTCTTTCATTATTCTCTTGCAACTTCGATGACCAATTGAGCCAAAATGTTTACCGGTATATGTATATGTTGGGATACACCAAGTGAGAATACTTGTCTTTGACAGTTACCAAACATGTCCAGTGCCTTTAAACAGCCTTCAGTGTTTAGTACACGAACTTGATTTTCTACATTCAGAAAATGAATATAACTACAATACTTGTTCTGGACATGTCATGTAAACACTGTACCATATTTTGAAACACAGGCAGCCATTATACGAGATGTCATGATGCCAGGAGAGTGGGATGTGTGTGTCACATCATATGAAATGGCCATTAGGGAAAAGTCCGTCTTCAAGAAGTTCAACTGGCGCTACCTGGTCATTGATGAGGCTCACCGCATCAAAAATGAGAAGTCAAAGGTATTGAATGAAAAGTGTTGTGTTGTAGCCTTCTTCCCATAGCAGTGGTTCGCTGGCTAAATGCTAGTTAAAACCCCCGAGAACAAGTCAAGACAATTTCCAAGTTGTCCGGCCAGATAGTTTTAGTATATAGCAACATCCCTAAAAGCCATATTTCATATGAATCATGGATTAGTGCAAAAAGCTTGGGGACGTGACAAGCTAACTGCCCAATTTTATAGCGCAGCATACCGCCAAATTCTGTGCTTATGATCACCATTGACAAACTCTGCAAAATGCCAAACATTTAATTTTCAATTCAATTCAAAATTGGTTTATTTACATATAAAAATACAACAGCAAATAAAAAGTCACACACTAATGGCATTTGGTTAACAAAACAAATTACATCAAAAATATATGGACAAGTATATATGTTAATTACAAAATTAAAAATATTACTAGAGTTAAACAGACAAGCAGGAATAGGGAAAACAGCCCTAAAAAGGGGGGGGGGGAGATTTTTGGACACAAAATTAAAACAAAACAAAAGGGAATTTAAAACAATACAGCAATATTCTGGAGGCAAGGGAGATTTGGACTCAACAGGAGCACATAGGAAATGAAATGCAGCTGATTTGCTAATTTGTTGTTTGCATCATTAAATCAATATTCAAGTTTGACACTAGGTCATACATCTGCAACTGTTAATGTTGAGAAAGAATGATTTAAAAATAAATCCTATTGAAAGTTTGACACCCAACCTTGGGGGCTTTTACCAAAAAGTATTAACTTAAGGACTGGTTAAACTCCTATCACAGCTGTCTGAGATCGTACGCGAGTTCAAGACGACCAACCGCTTGCTCCTTACTGGCACACCACTACAAAACAATCTCCATGAGCTCTGGGCATTACTTAACTTCCTTCTACCAGATGTGTTCAACTCTTCCGAGGATTTCGATGCCTGGTTCTCAACAGAAGGCTGTCTGGACCTTGAGAACAGTAGCTTAGTTTCTCGTCTACACGCTGTAAGTTAAAAAAAAACTACTTTCTTTGGTTTTAGTTTTCATTATTGAAGGCGAGAGGGAGAGAACGATATTTGTTGTAATTATTGTACTTCAGACTTTTTATTTTGCATATTGCAACCACCATCGATGCTCAAGCCTGGTTTCCTGTTAATGATGATTGTTGGAGAAGAATCTTAGCAGTGAATCTAGTTTCAAACTAAATGTTAATGTTAAAGCAGCATTCAACTGTACTTGCATTTTGAGTATCTACTGTGGTATTTTGAATTGACCATGAGTATCTATATGGCATTTTGAGTTGGCTACTAGGGATAGTATAATGTGTGTGGTGTTTTGAAGTGACCATGATTATCTAATGTGGCATTTTTCGTTGAACATGAGTGATGTTGCATTTTGAGTTGACTGAGAGTATCTAATTTGGCATTTTGAGTTGAACATGATAAATCTATAGACCTTATTGAATATGGCCTCACCATTCAATTACCTGCCCTACAACATGGCGTCTGTGAGCGTGTGTGTACGTGTGCCATAGAAATCAAACTGGGATGCTGCCTGTTGCGTGCTTCATTGATGTAGGCGCTTAGACCCGCATACGGTTTGCCCTACAAGGTGACTTTCATAGCAACAAAGGAGTTATTCGATTCGGTCTATTGTGGCTTTTTGAGTTGGCTATGAGTATCTATGTAGGACACAAATAACAATTTGCTACAAATGATAATCTTAGTTACATGATTTGCTGTGGTCAAAAGCGCAATTTTTACTGTTAATTATTCTCTTTTCTTCTCTGCCTTTTTGCACCCAGATTCTTCGGCCTTTCTTGTTGAGGCGTCTAAAGGCTGATGTTGAAAGGGGGCTGCTGCCAAAGAAAGAATGCAAAATCTACGTTGGTCTGAGCAAGATGCAGCGAGAATGGTTTGATTTTTTTTTTATTAATCTTGGATTTTTTTATATATAAATAATGAACCAAAACAATCCCTTATTTCCCAAAACCCTATTCAGGAAAATGTCAGTATAGCATGGAGCAACATAGATTCTCAAAGGAGTATTCTAGATTCTTAAAGGAACAACCTATATTCTTAATGGAGCAACATAGATTCTCAAAGGAGTAACCTAGATTCTTAATGGAGCAACATAGATTCTCAAAGGAGTAACCTAGATTCTTAAGGAGCAACCCTAGATTCTTAAAGGAGCAACAAAGAGTCTTAATAGTCCTCTTCCCTTCAACCATCAGGTACACCAAAATCCTCATGAAAGACATTGACGTTGTCAACGGTGCTGGTAAGACAGAGAAAGTCCGCCTCATGAACATCTTGATGCATCTGCGCAAGTGCTGTAACCATCCTTATCTGTTTGATGGGGCTGAACCCGGACCGCCCTTCACCACGGACAAACATCTGTACGAGAACGCCGGTAAACTTGTGGTCCTCGATAAACTACTCAGCAAAATGAAAGAAGATGGTGAGTATAAAGGGTATTTATTACACTGCATGGCATGAACAATGTTTGTAATGGACCTACTAGAACCATGGTCTTATTTATAGGGTTTATGGTCGCGATTTACTATTCTTATCCTGCGTTATAGGTGATTAATTGCCTCCTTATTGACCATTTTGACAGTATACCGCAATACATTTTGGGAAACTGAGTACAGTAAAAAAAAAAAAAAAATAGGCTGCCAAGATGGATGACATGTTGTAGTTTATGCCAGGTTTTGAGGTTGTGTACTGCATTGCTTCAATATAAATATTTCAGAAGTGTACAATTATCTTAATAAATGATGAACAAAGCACTCTAAAGAAGTTTAAATAGCACTCCTGTTAAAGACAAATTTGCTCAAGTAGCTGTTAAACCATGATTTGTTACCTTATGTTTTTATTTCAGGCTCTCGTGTGCTTGTCTTCAGTCAGATGACACGTGTATTAGACATCTTGGAGGACTACTGTTCATGGCGTAATCATAACTACTGTCGACTTGATGGTCAGACACCTCATGAAGAAAGACAGGTAGAAAAACAGGCCTGGGATTTATCAAAATTCTCATTGCTGGCCCGATACTTCACAGAGGCAACGGAGGCGATTGCCTCCGTGCCCCCTGGTTGATGCCTCAGTGCCCTTGAAATGCTGCAGTAGAAATTTACAATTTCCTCCTAGGGTGCCCTCAAGGAGAAAATGCCTTGGTGCCCTTGCCTTTCAAAAACGAAGCATACAGGCATGTCATTGATTTCTTTGGCCTTCAGATTTTCTTGAGAGAGGCAAACTCGCAATCACAGAGTGGAAAGAATCAACTCTTGTTATGCTCAAACCTGTATATTCTACAAATGATGGTGACAAGAGTACATGGACATCTAAAATATGTAACTTCCTTTTTCTTAAGACCGAGATGATATTTTTGTATCCACTAATCAGGAGATTTTCACATGGTGCTACTGCAAACCACACCTGGGCCCAATTTCATGGCTCTGCTTACCGCTGAATTCTGTGCAAATTCGCCGCTAACCCGTGAAATTTGCTTGCCGTATGCACAGAATTCCCTGCTTCCGTAAGTGCAGATTCTGTGCTTACGGTAAGAAGAGCCATGAAATTGGGCCCTGCTTATTCTCCCATCATGTAAAGTTTCAAATCCTACTTAGAATGATTTTTGTTGTTTTATATTTTCTCAGAAAAGTATTAATGAATTCAACCTGCCTAATAGTGAGAAGTTCATCTTCATGCTGAGTACGAGAGCAGGAGGTCTTGGTATCAATTTAGCCACTGCAGACATTGTCATCCTGTATGACAGTGATTGGAACCCACAGGTGGATCTCCAGGCTATGGTAAGAACAACAACTCTCTGCCTTTGTTTTATTTGACAGGCATGTAATTTTTCAGCTGATCAGCCGATTTCCTCTTTTTCTTTTCAAAACAGTGTACAAAAGTTAAGTGTGATCGGTCATTTCCTTTTTTTTTTCGCAATTAGAAAGTTGCATGTCTGATTTCAAATAAACACACTTGTAATTATCAGAGAAATACAAAGAGCTAGTTTCTATCTGGGATCTTGCATAATTATAATAAAGTTTACATGGACACCAACTTTTGCCAGAGATACGGTCAAAGTCGTAGAATTAGTGCGAAAATCCTATTTGCCTGTTCAAATTCTGACCTAGTTCAGTTGCGACAATCTTTCATACAACCATGGTACAACACTTGAACACATCAAGCTATATGTAAGTCTGCTTTGCTTTCAAGTGATATTTATAAGTATCTACTCGTAATATTTAATCAGCATGAAATGCTATAGGTCTTCAAGCATAAACAATCCTCATTTGTAAAGCAGGCATGTGCTGTGTTGTCAATAAATGAGTCTGAGTCTGAATAATAATTATTTTGATTATTTGCCAATAGTGTCCACTGCCTTTAACATTCTTGTTATTTGTCTGACTTCAACACAGGATCGTGCCCATCGTATCGGACAGAAAAAGCAGGTACGTGTGTTCCGTTTCATCACAGAGAACACTGTAGAGGAGCGCATTGTTGAGAGAGCTGAAACAAAACTGCGTCTTGACAACATCGTCATCCAAGCTGGTAAGTAGTCTCTCCAACAAGTAATAAACATCTTTCATAAAACAATTAAATATTGCTATTTTTAAATAAGCCTTTTGTGAGTCAACTTTGAATAGTGTCTGGTATAATGACTTGCCTGATAATGAGTGGAGTTGACATTCTCAGACTGAAGCTGAACTGTGTAGGTTTAATGTAAATATTTGAACAGTTGTGTTTTGTGTCGTACAAAAAGTACCCGTACCCTTTACAAGGCTTTCCATATTGAACATAAATAAGCACTGGTTATGATGCAAAAGACAATTAAAGGCTTGTTCAAGAAGTAACATTTCCCCATCTGTAACAGGTCGTCTGGTTGATCAGAATCTGAAGGTGAATAAGGACGAGGCACTGAATATGATCCGCCATGGAGCAAACTTCATCTTCTCATCCAAGGACTCTACCATTACAGATGAAGAGATTGATTCAATCTTGGAACGCGGTGCCAAGAAGGTGGGTTTCCTTTCTAATCTTAGAGGAACATTACAGAATTGGTTTTTTCTAACAAAACAGTTGCTAGCAGTGTAAGCACTGTATGTAATCCACCATATACATAAACTGACAAACCTGTAGAAGTTTGAGATTCGGCCATCTGGGTCCTGAGAAAATAGTGAAAAACCGGTTACAAATTTTGCATGACATCGATTTAAAAAAATAATAATAATAAAGCGCTCACTGAGCGATGAACTCCAACGGGAAATTAGTGTTTAATTCTCATCAAATATGACATTTCAGACAGAAATAAAACAAACATTTTGAACATCTATTATATCTTGTTTATAAGAACAAATCACTTTGACCCCTGTTTCATTTGCAACACAGACTGAGGAGCTGAAGAAGAAAATGGATCATCTCGGGGAGTCTGGACTCCGCAACTTCACCCTGGACACCAATGAGAGCATCTACTCATGGGAGGGTCAGGACTTTAGAGAGAAACAGAAGGCAAATAACATCAACTGGATTGAGCCACCTAAGAGAGAGCGGAAAGCTAACTATGCGGTGGATGCTTACTTCAGGGAAGCCTTGAGGGTCAGCGAACCCAAAGCTCCAAAGGTATAAAACCAAAATCAATTTCTTGCTTAACTAGTATCATCTTTGCAACTAATTTATTCCAAATAGTTGAAACAGACGGTCACTTCATTGATGTACGTGTAACCTGTGGCATAACTACAGGTGCACAGTGGACTGCACGGTGGCCTGTAGACTGCACAGGATACTTGAAAGAGATATGGGTCCTTCTGCATAACTTTGTTGTGCACGTACAAATATTGCAAAGATGTAAAGTTGAGTATGTACTCACTACAACCATTAAATGTGCCGCAGCCGATTTCACGAAAAGCTAGAAGTAATCCTATCTCGAGTTAGGACGAGTAACCCGTCCTAACTTAGGATGGGTTCAATGCGTCCTACGTCTTCGGATAGGGAACTTAACTCGTCCTAAGTCCTAAGGTCTATCCTAAGTTAGGACGAGTTTGGTGAAATGACGACCGGGTCCTTACAAATGTTTAAATCTGCGCTTAAAACATACCTTTTTAATCCTTAAACGCCTTTACAATTGCTCACAATTATGCTCCTGATTCAGTGTGTGTGGAGGGATTAATCTTTTATACTATTTATTTTGTATTATAAGTATTTGTAGGTGTTTATATATATGTCTGTTTTTGTTTTCATGTTTTTTATTTGCATCTACTAATGTGTTTATTGTAGAATCTTTTCTGTAGGGTATGTTATAACATAGTATTGTAGGTCTATATTTTAATTGTTCATGTTTTTAGATTTTGTTTCTATTGTTAGGCACATTGAGGGAATCTGCGATTCATGATGCGCTTTATAAATGCTGTTTATTATCATCATTATTATGTTTTGATTTGTCCTACAGGCCCCAAGACCACCCAAGCAGCCCAATGTACAGGACTTTCAGTTCTTCCCTCCTAGACTCTTTGAACTCCTTGACAAAGAAATCTACTCATACAGGAAAATGATTGGCTACAAGGTAGGGCTTTTTAGCATAAAATATGGACATTGTTACTTTCTAACTTGTAATTGGACGTTGTTAAACTCACTGAACCATGAGCTTTAATTACTTATTTTTTCGTGTAGGTTACAGGTTAATTGTTCATCTGTTTTAGTCCACACTCCTACTTTTCATTAAACAAATCTAGCTATTTGAAACTATTCACATGCATGGACTGCGTCTGGTAGAAAAACTGTACACAGAAACTTTTTGTGGAAATGTATTGACCACATGTGATACCATATTGCCGACTGGCATAGTGGACTGAAGCTTTTCTCAGTCATCTGAAAGCACACACATTTGTGCAACAAGGTTGTTGTTTTTTCTTTCATTATATTCGTGCAACTTTAACGACCAATTAAGCCCAAATTTTCACAAGTTTGTTATTTTATGCATATATTATTGGGATACACCAAGTGAGAATATTGGTCTTTGACAATTACCGAATGTGTCCAGCTGTGCCTTTAAAGCCCAATTTGATAAGTTTCTTTTCTTGTGATGTGACTCCAGGTTCCTTTGAATCCTGAAGTGCCACACCCAGTCCAGGCTCGCAAGGAGGAGCAGAAGAAGATAGATGAAGCTGGAGCATTGATGGATGAGGAGATCCAAGAAAAGGAGGACCTTCTTACACAGGTTGGTTGCCGTCTTCTTCAGCTTCAGCAAGAATATCATGACTAAAGCCCTGTTCATACTTCCTGCGAATGCGATACAAATTTTTAGTGCATTAGTTGACTTCTGCTCAAACACTCGGTGCAAAAACAGGGCTGTTTTCAAACAGGGCTGTGACGTCAAAATTCGCTTCGCATTGGCAGGAAGTATTTAACCAAGCTAAAGTTGTATCAGTTAATTTCAAATCTGTGTTTTCACTGCTAAGACATTGGTATTTCAAGTCTTTGTGATTACCTCACTACAAAGATTGGCTCGACAGGAAATAAGAATTTGCAAGTTATTTCATAGACCCTGCATCCTGTACATATCACAATTTACAATAAGGTTGGTCAGTTTACATGCAGCATGATGTTGTTAATCATTTAGAACGCCTTGTTTTATGCACGCCTTGTTTAGTTTTTGTTACTGATGTCACGATTACTTCTTGAAATCACTCTCAAATCTTTTTTTAGGGTTTCGTTAATTGGTCCAAACGAGACTTCAACCAGTTCATCAAAGCATGTGAGAAGTATGGCCGCGATGACGTGGATAACATCTCTAGGGATGTAGAGGGCAAGACACCTGAAGAGGTTCGTAGCAGTTTATTATGCTTTGTGAATTGAAAGTGATTTTTTATTACCGTTGCTCTGTGACATTTCAACTTCCAGCAAAATTTAATATTTGATCCTGACTGATCTTTATTATTCTTCCACCATCTGTGTCATGTTTCTCTGCTATGATGTATACTTCGTACCCATTTAACCAAAAAGGAACCTGACTATTTTGCTCTTCCAGTCTCTTTTTTGTTAACGTGAGTTCAATCATAATACTGGTATTGTGGTGTGGTAAGTTATGAGAAAGAATGATTTTTCACGATTACTACATTTTATATCATTGTCATTGGATGTTTGTAATTTTCTTAAGCATTCTTAAACTGTTTATCTTAAGTTGTTAAGTATTTTTTTTTACTTGCTTAAATTTGTAATTATTGTTATTGCACATTTGTATTTAAGCATTCTTAATCCGTTTATCTTAAATTGATCAGTATTTTTCTTAACTTGCTTAAAAGTTGTAATCTGTGAAGCGCCTCGGGACCTTTTGGGGGTTAAGGGCGCTATATATAAGCCGTTAAATGTTATTATTATTTTTCACAACATTTCAGATGCTTCTGTATAAAACATGACACATTTTGTATGGCACATGGTGAGACAATAAGTTTAGAACTAGACTTGTAAAAAGTGAAAAGAAGGCATAACTTGGGACTAGCCTCAAGTTTTTAATAACTCCTAAAGAGTCCTAGGACTAGAGTTAGGACTATCTTTGTGAAGTCTTCCCTGGTATTCTTATAATTTTAATCGCATACAAAAGTGAAGTTCTAATTTGTGACTTGTTTGATGAAGGTGCAAGAGTACATGGCTGTGTTCTGGGATCGATGCCATGAGCTGACAGACATTGAGAAGACTATGGCTCAGATTGAGAGAGGTGAAGCTAAGATCCAACGTAAGATCAGCATCAAGAAAGCCCTGGACTCTAAGGTAAGCAATCACCAACCAGGACGTCCCCAACCCCTTCATTAACTCAATCATTTTAAATTTGTTGCTGTTGACCCATGCAATGTTTGTTTAATATTGGTTGAAAACTATTTTGACACTCCTTGGAGTTGCAATGCATAACTTCATTTTAGTTGAAATATGGATTAATTTGATTCACTAGTTTTGGTGACCTAACCTCAAGAAATATTGCATCTGATATATTTTAACTTTTTAAATATATTTTGATTCAACTTTTGATGCGATTTTCATTTGCAGATGGCGAGATACCGCGCTCCATTCCACCAGCTGCGTCTCTCCTATGGAACTAATAAAGGCAAGAATTGGACAGAGGAAGAGGATCGATTTCTTGTCTGTATGCTTCATAAGCTGGGCTTCGACAAAGAGAATGTGTATGATGAGCTACGTACGGCTGTCAGGCAAGCACCGCAGTTTAGATTTGATTGGTTTCTCAAATCACGTACAGCAATGGTAAGAAGTAGTTTTGGTTCTATTAATTTTTGTTTTTACCAATACACCGATGTGTATAAGCGCTGTATACTCGGTACTTTCCCGAGTCCTGTGAAACAATATCACAGGCATATTACTTGGGTGGGATGCTAACCCACGACCCTTGAATTTCTAGAGCAGTGTCTTACCACTTAGACAACCAAGATTGCGTGGTAGCGAGAGGCAGTTCGAATCCTATGTTTTGGCAGCAGGTACCGTAATGATAGATAATAGAGTTATTTTTTAACAGGACTCGGGAAAGTACCGAGTATACAGTGCTTACACATTAGTCCTATTACACACGTCATTGTATGGGTACAAACAAAAATTAATATTCTTTATCCCCGATGCAAATTTAACATCTATTATAGTTTGGTCCTGTAGAACACTTGTCCTTTGCACTGGTCGACAAAATGTTCATCAATTTTGGAAGCTTTCTTTTCATCAAGTAGTTTTATTTGATTTCAACTGTTCACTATTTAGACACTATAGCGGCTGTAAACTTTCACATCACCTGCATTTTTCTTCAGCTTACTTTAATTTATTTCTGTAACTCATCGTTATTTTTCCGTTGTGCCTTCACAAAATGTTTTAATATTTTTAATGTAAATTTCTTGGTTATAAATGAATGAATTAACCCACTTACAATCAACTAAAAGGCCCATGTAAAGGTGATATAAGTTTACATCTTCCAATGTTTCCCATATTAACATACTATCTATGTTTTGAAAACAAAACACAACTTCTGTTAGCAATTTTAGTCATGTTGTGGTGTACAGTGATTAATATACAGGAATAAATGGTCTCTAAAATGTTTTAAACAAATTTCCTTGTAAAGAAAACATTTCACTGAAGTACTATTGTAATAATACTTACCCATATGAATTTGTAATGCACTATGTATGGACAACACTGTATACTCATTTTGTTTTTAGTTCTGCTGAAACAAATCCAAAGGCACTTTGGCTTGGATTGTAACCGACAATCTTGCAAATTCTACAACCCACCAAGCTCAAGCTTGCTGGTGGAGTAGCGACTAGTTCAAATATCACTTAATACCATTACACACCATTTTGTCTTGAAGGAGCTGCAGCGACGGTGTAACACGCTGATTACGCTGATTGAACGTGAAAACCAGGAGTTGGAGGAACGAGAGAAAGCTGAGAAAAAGAAACAGGTCAGAGCAAAAGGAGGCATGCCAACACCAAAGGTGATATAAACATTGAATGAGGGTCTTACCACTGGCTATGAACCAGATACAGGATTAATAACAGTCGGGTGGTATCAACAGAAATTAACCTTCATTCTGTAACTTGCTGACAACCTAGTGCAGGATTTTGATGAAATTATTATTATTTTGGCAGCTTTTGATTGTGGTTAAAGGCAGTGGACACTATTGGTAATTACTCAAAATAATTATGAGCATAAAACCTTTCTTGGTGACGAGTAATAGGGAGAGGTTGATGGTATAAAACATTGTGAGAAACAGCTCCCTCTGAAGTGCCATCGTTTTCGAGAAAGAAGTAATTTTCCACGAATTTGATTTCGAGACCTCAGATTTAGAACTTGAGGTCTCGAAATCAACCATCTAAACGCACACACCCTCATGTGACAAGGGTGTTTTTTTCTTTCATTCATATCTCGCAAGTTCGATGACCGATTGAGCTCAAATTTTCACAGGTTCATTATTTTATGCATATGTTGAGATACACCAACTGTGGAGGCTAGTCTTTGACAATAACCAATAGTGTCCACGGCCTTTAATCGGCACAAAGAAAGCAAAATTTTCACAATATCATAGTCAAATCAAAGAAAGGTTATGGTGTTGGTAAATAGTTGTAGAAGTGCAGTGTGTTTAATGGCCATGTTGCATGAGGCAATATACAGACAATTAGTTCCAGGCAATCATGTGACTAGGCTCTTATATGACCATTGAGAAGGCAATTGTGACCCTCTCAAATACAGCAGTCATTAATCATACCTGATGTCATCACACAATAAATCTTGCTTGTGTAGCTGTGTTATTTTGGGAGTTGTATTTTACGTTGTGTACTGCCTAGTGTGCGTTTTAAGTGTCACATTGGCAGTTTGATTTGCCCTAACTGCATTCTGATTCCTAAAATGGAAGATTATGGGCAGACAGTGGCTGCGGGTGGCTTAGGTTCAAGGGGTCAATATGGAGATTTATAAGTGACCAGGAAGTTAAGCTTTACTGTATATCTTTTATTTTTAAGCACTGTGGAGATGCTACATGGTAGCAGACGTAGTTTGTTCCTCGAATTGTTAACTTTTATAATTTGGTCGGCATCAAGTAAAAACAAAGGAAGAAAACTATTTGTACATATTGAGCTGATGCAGGCATTATGAACAATGCATGTCGTTTTTGTGAACGTTGACAGGGGAAAGTATAGCATGGCATCAGGGGAAAGTATAGCATGGCATCAGTATCCCTAATTGAAATGATGACCATAGAACTTGGACTGTTAAGTCAGCTCTACGTAATGTACATAGAACCCTTGGCAGGTTGTGAAAGAAAAGCAAAAACAACGATAATATTCTTAACACCTTTTGTTTTTCTTTTAATTTCAGGGAAAGGGAGAGAAGAGAAAGGCAGATGCTACTCCTGACCCCCGTAACAAGACCAAGAAAAAGAAGTGAGCTTTGGAATGAGCATGGATCTTTGGAATATTGTACATAGCAGGTCATAATTGTTCGGTGCCTGTTAGAACGGGTCGGAACTGGTTTGAACCAGGTTAAACTAGTTGAAAAGAACAGATTATTTAAAAGTGGATATTTGCCTTACTTCAAGACTTTTGAAGTGATTTTCTTTTTCAGAAGTAGACAAACAATGTGAGGGGCCTTTAGTTCCTTTCATAAAAATGTGATAGAAATCAAACAATTTTAAAGGTAAGGCTTTTGAAAATGTTTGGTTAATAAAATGACAAAATTTGACAGTGAATAGCAGTTGGGATTACATTGAGTTCACATCAATTATGTTTAGTATTGTTGTTAAATGCACACACACAAATAACACTACTGAGGTATCTTTTAGCCCTTTTGAGGTATGGATGACGCTATAGTGTTGCTCTGTTTGGTTCGAGTGTCTACAGACAAATTTAACCAAACCAAATTTTGTCATAGTCCTGTGTCCACCATACCTCAAAATGGCTTATTGAAATGCCCCTCCTCACAACCATGCGATGTGCACTCTTTAAATAATATGCTTTCAAGCTGATTTTATTAATACTTTTTTGTTGTATGCTGTAGTGTAGAAATCAATGTTGGATATAATAAATGTCATTCCTTCTTCCTCTATGTATATAAACTTTTATGATTTGACAAGTTTGTCTGTTTGTTTGTCCCATTGATCAAGATAAATCTTGAGTCTGTTGAAAACTTAAGTCTGTTGCACTTTGCTGGTACTAAAAACAAACAAAAAATCAAAATGCAAACAGTACATTCCAATACAATTACATGCATTGTTTGTTACCCATTACCAGTGCAGCCATATACAGTGTACAGAGGTCTAGATGAATTCCGAATACCCGAAGCTACAGTACTTTCATTTGCTGAAAGTTTGTCAATAAGAACTTGATACACTGGCAGTTTAGGTAATTTTTCAAAAGATCAAATAGCCTTGCACCTTTTCTATGAAAAAAACCATCCATATTTGTTGTACACATGAAATGTTATTAAGACAGCACAAATAAATGTATCAAGAATGGACACTGAATACATAAACCATTCCATGATGTACAATTTTTCAAAAAGATCAAATAGCCTTGCACCTTTTCTATGAAAAAACATCCATATTTGTTGTACACATGAAATGTTGTTAAGACAGCACAAATAAATGTTTTAGTACAGGTCAAAGTTAACTTTCAAATAATTTCATTTCGACAAAGATAAAATTGTTTTAAATAAATCCTGTTATTATTTCAGAATTTATTGAATTTTTGTTTGATTGCCATCTCTGAAAAATCACTTATTCTTTGTACTAAAATAATTTCATTTACCTTTCTAAATAATGCTGTATATCTATCACTCATTGCTTTGACTGACTCATTGTCTTAATTTATTGAGTATCAAACTATTTCTAAATGTGTTTTAGATGTCTTGTACTAGAATTAAATAAAACAAAACACTTTTAATATAAAATTACTACTTGTCTGATGTTTATTATCATGTGTCAAATCATGTTCTGGTGCGAATTCACTGGAGTGTGGGTTCGAATCCCGGTCTTGGCACTTGTGTCCTTGAGCAAGATACTTTACTATAATTGCTTCTCTTTACCCAGAGGAATAAATGGGTACCTGCGAGGGTAGAGGTTGATATTGTGAATGAAAAAGCCTTTGGAGCGATATAAACTGTTGCCCAGGTTGTATACTCCCAAGGGAGCTGAGAAACATTAAAAAGGGATGTTATTGGCCCTATGACCAGGGCACTAATGTAAAGCGCATTGATACGGTTATTGTGAAATGCGCTATATAAGATTGGTTATTATTATTATTATTATTAAATATTTGTTATTTGTTCTCTGATACACTTGTCTGGAATCGGATACTCAGTGGACTGGATTGAAGTGTGTGGTCGATAAGTCGGGCACTTTATGTTATTATGAATGATATTCTTCTTACTTGAGTCTGATTTCCGATTTTTAACTTACTTTTTTTACTTCAGAAACATCAGTGACATTGTGATGAAATAGCCTGAAATGTTTATAAATGCAAACACTGTTTGTACCTGTAGGCCAGCCCTTATTGCCAATAAAAATTCTAGTACCTTTTTATAAGTTCCATGTTTCATGCCTGTGTTGTAGTGGAAAGACACTTTTTTCAAAACCTTGTTTTTTAAGACAATTATTTGAAGAAACAAAACCGTAAAACAAACGTGGAATTTTCATTGGAAAGGTCCTTTTGTTATGATAATGACATAACATTATAGTCTAGACCACTTCACAAAAAGTAACTTCGAGCAGCATTTTGGTGCGTAAAAGTTGGTAAAACACCTAGTTGACCTAATTTGGGGTGCTGATCCAAAAATCATGAGTACCAATGATAATTTTAAATCTTTATCCCTGAAAAATCACATTTAGAACGGCACAGAAAACCTAGCAGACGACAGAACTTTGCAAGCAAAAATAGCCAGGTTCTGCTGTACATGTTGGCTGGATACCATACCAGTCGGGTATCCTGTTTGTCAGGTATCCCGTTACAGAGTTATGTAAGACGCCATGTTTCTTACACCATATGGAGGAGGAAAATTAACAGCAAGTTGCAGAAGCTATCAAAGTGTGTTGAATAGATCTGCAAATTGCACGGACAGAAGGACCAAACAGTGCTTTAAAGGTATTTTGGAAAGTATTTGAGTTGGTGTTTTCACTAATAAAGAGATACTAATTAGTTTTGAGCATAAATCCCTAATTATTTCGGCTTCGACAAGTCAGGAAAGTTTTCCAAATTCATAGCTTATCTTTTTTGTGAAAAAAATAATGGTTTTAAATAAACAAATTGTTCGTTTACAATTATCTCCCCGTATTTAAACAAAACATCCTCCAGAATTTACGAAATCTAACTCTTCTAGGCCAACAATTAATTACAAATAAATTCCAGTTGGTTTGTTTGCAGTTACAACGCACGTTTTGTCGTGTTGATACAAACACAGACATCCCCTCCATTTATAAAACTTTTCGGCTGGGTTTGAGGGACAAGGGATAAACAACTAAAACAAGTCTCTGTCTTTACCTATAATAATTATTACCGCCCAATCCACAAGTTATAGACTTCTGTTTTTTGTTTTTGTTTTTAAGCTTAGAGTGAAGACGGTTTCCAAATGTGGCAAATTGTTTTTGCTTAACAAAAACGGTATATAAATCAAAAGCAATATTTTATGAGGAAAAACAGCATGAACAGCAACTTCAAGAAAAGTCTTTAAATTGTACTCCAAAAAGTTAAAAATGGAAAATGTAAGTTAACAAATGAACATATCGAGTGTAACTTTCTAATTCTAATAATTTGTGATAGAATGTATGAGGTTTGTGATTTAGATGACTCTAGGGTTTCAGTTGTCAACAAAAACAATTGACTTAGACAATGTGGATGCTGCAAAGGATGACATACACTGAGATATAGATGCCTCCTTTTTAATTGCACTAAGCTATTGCGATATCAATGCATTACAGACAATAGGGGAACTTTCAATGTCAATGTCCAACTCTTTTTAATGAAATATGAATACCAAATCCCAAATTACAAAATTGTTAGACTAAAGAAACTAAAGTGTCCCTCAAAACATGAACTATTTGTAACAAAAGTGTCAGGGACTTCTAAAGTGCAATGGATGAAAAGCCCAAACAGAGTAATGAAAAGACCAAACAGAGTCTCTTTCATGTACAGAAGTTATCATCACTAAAATATAAATACCCCTAGGTCTTGAAGGTTCTTGTTCTTTTGGGAGCTCGTTCTGTTTTCAATCTTATGATTTATAGGACATCAAACTTAAAGCTTCACTGAGAATAAGTGTGAAACAGGAAACACAATTTCCTACTGGGATGTGTTTGAAAGTAAACTCCTATATTTTGTTTCAACTTTCCTGAAAGACCTGGAGTTACATATCCTTGGAGGCAACTCCATCGTGTTTTTATTTCAATGATTTATTAGTGTCTTGGGATTTCTGTCGGCGTACTTTACTTTTCTCTTTAACTGACCTTTATCAATAACGGGTTAAAGATTTTAAAAGATAAATTAAAAAAACTGGGTCTGGATTTTGGTTGAGAGGAATTCAGATGTCAAGTTCTCTTGTAGCGGACAGGTTTCAATTTAAGCTTTCAAGAAAATTTGATAATAAAATGAGTTTAACACCACTTGAAATCCATTGGAAAATTGCTGTAAATCCCATTCCAGTTAAAGGGCTTGGGTACTTATTTATATGACACAAAGCAAGATTACAAATCCACAGATATGCATTAAACTTGAAAGATAATGATAGTAGAAAGCTTCCCTTAAAATATGATATTATTTGCTGAGGTGGTGTAATTTTTAACAAATGAGTAAAACAATTTAGCTGAATTTGTCTCATTGAGGCAAAAATTAATTTAGCAAGTACAACAGATTTATGCGACTCGCCTAGATTTATGCGACTCTCCTGAAAACATTTTCCCCCAAAAAATTGATGACTTGTGAAGCTGAAACTTCTACAGGTTTATTATATTACATACATCTTCATTCAAAGTGAGTAGGGCCTAATGTCATGGCCAAAAATAGATAGACAAAATCTTAACCATATCTGGCCTTTTGTTTTATTGTTTGGGACGGGAAACATGATCTTTCTTGATGACAAAATCCTTTCTCAGGACAGTTGGTAAAAGTATAAAATTGTACACAGTGAGAATTTTGTACTGAGACTTTATACAGAATATTACAGATTGAGTTCTTTAAAATGATCATTAGGTCTGATTGAACAAAGACATTCAGCAAATTAGCTTTTATTTTTGAGACTCGACTTAAATAATAAAGACAAAAACAAACAGTAGTACTTTGAGCACCTGGAAGTTTAACCAATCGCATTTATTCCACACATTTGTATTACATGCAGAAAAATGTTTGATTTTAATTTATAATTCTCAACGTTGAACTTCACAATCACCTTTGAATTAAAATTCACATTTACTTTTAATAACAAGGAAATACATATGTACAAATATATTACACTTTAATGTACATACATATGCAATGCCTCGGTAGACGTCATTTGAAGGTCCTGTTACGATTGGCATTACACAAATGTTTAGACCACACTTTGTAAAGATCAATGTCAATGTCTTAGTCAAAGGAAACCTTTATTTCCAAAATGTAAAATGTTTGTTACATCTTTTTAGGAAGAAGGGTTTATCTCTCATCGAACACTCTTAAAATGGAATTTCCTGTGACAAACTGCTGCAGGCAATAAGTTGTAAGCTCGTTGTAAACCCAATAAAGATATATATTACTCAAAATTTTCTCTTTCTGCAGAAAAACAAAACGGAAATCCCCAAATAATTGGGAAGGAAATATTTGTTGTTTGGTTGCAGTATAAAAAGCTATATTTTTTAAAGGAGTAATACCGTTAAACCTCAAGTTATGGACCAATTTCATGGAGCTGCTTAAGCAGAAAAGTTTGCTAAACAAATTTCTGCTTAGCAAAAGTGAACGGGACAGCAGTTACAGATGTGACTTAGCATATTGGCTGGTAACCTTATTCTGGTAAGCAACATTTATTTGTGCTTAGCTACTTTGAGTGTGCTTCAGCAGCGCTAAGAAATTGGGCCATGGTTCAACACCTCATGGCAGTAGTTCAACACAACTTCATATGACTTGACTGCACCTGTGTTCATACTCATACTTAAACACAGATGTATCATTACTACCTTTGGTTAGTACTTAGTAGCATGCTTTACACTGCTTACCAGAGATCAGCTTAAGAGATCATGCCTGTTGTTTTAAAAGCCATTGGACACTTTCAGAACAGAACATTTTTTTTAAGTTCACAGATTTACAAATAACTTACAGGGTTTACAGAAGGTAATGGTGAAAGACTTCTCTTGAAATAATATTCCATGAAATGCTTTACTTTTCGAGAAAACATTAAAACAGTACCAATTCTGGATATCAAGACAAATTTTTTTTAAACACATGTCATGACACGGCGAAATGTGCGGAAACAAGGATGGGTTTTCCCGTTAGTTTCTCCCGACTCCGATGACCAACTGAGCCTAAATTTTCACAGATTTGTTATTTTATATATAAGTTGTGATACACAAAGTGTGGGCCTTGGACAATACAGTTTACCAAAAGTGTCCAATGGCCTTAACCATGGCCATACCCTTATGGTCAATCTTCACTTTTTAACAATACATTCTCCCATTGTGAAAAGGGCTCCTAAAATGTTTGTCAACATGGGAAACATGGAACGCTGTAAACTCATGACATGACCTACACCTGTCTGGGTAAAGGGAGACTGGTGGATGCAATGGTCACTATGACTAATACATTCAGAAATTTCTCCTGGTCTTTGGAATATGAGATTCTATCAAAGCGTTCTTCCATCTCTGACAATGAAAGCAAAGCTTCACAGGGCTTCCAAACAGAAAAAAACACCCGCTTCACAAAATCTGTTGCAAACAAACCACAACTAATCCAGGCGACAGACTTTTCCTGTTTCTGCTTAGTACCATTTACTTGTGCTGAGTATTACTGTGTGCTTCTCAAGTTCATTTTGTTTGCACGTTAACACTGGTTACTTTATGACAGTTTATCTGTCCATCCACTGTTCTTAATAAACAGGTTCTCAATAAACTGTAACCACTTTAATTAACTTGGTAATCTTAATTGATAATATCATACAATGTATAGAAAAAAAATAATAAAAACTGAAAAACACATAGAAGAACAATATTAAAGTACTGTCTAAATGTCCATCATATTTGTGAACAAATTGTTCACGTTTGTTAACACCCTTGATTCAAAATCACAACGTGCTTATCAAACTTTGTGCATTTTTATCCAACCAAATATCTGTTCAAATCTGCCCCATGTCTTGTGTTGCCTGAGATGTATAAATATTAAACTTAAAAATTACACTCTTTACATAAAGAATCACAACATCGTCACCAGAATGCCTAGCTGCTTTTCAAACCAGGGCCCAATTTCATAGAGCTGCTTAAGCAAAATTTCCTTGCTTAGTTAAGTCAGATTATCGGCCAAGACCCCACTCAATTGTTATGCTAAGTAAACAACAGCTAAATACCAGTCTCAAGCAATGTACATGGCATGAAATTTTGGCCAGTAACATGTGTAAAATAAGCCAGCTATTTTCGTGCTTAAGCAGATTTTTTGCTTAAGCAGCTCTATGAAATTGGCCCCATATGCTCTGACCATGTTTATGTAATAAGGTGAGGTTTGTGGTAGCACCATGTGTAAATCACTTTGGAGTACTGTTGGTTCTGAGAAGAACCGGTGGTTGACAACTCAACGTCTCGATCAGTATGCTCTGATCGTCTTCCGATGAATGCTGGACTCTCAGACCATACTGATATAAACGTCGAGTTCAGAACCAAAGCTACTCAAAAGAGATTCATACATGGTGCCACCGCAAACCTCACCCGATGGGAGACTTTCTGGGACGATAGAGGGCAGCAGACTTACCGGGTAAATCCATTGTTCTCAGAATTATGCGCATGTTCAGAACTACGTAAACAATGGAAATTTACCCGGTATGTCTGCTGCCGCCTAGCGTTGGAAAGTCTCCTATTATACTCCCACCATCCAAAAGTTTCAAATCCTACATGTTTATGTAGTAGCAATTTTAGCAGAGTTAAACAGCCTACTTAGCACTTGGTGGAGGAGTGTAACATGTTCAGAATTACTTCTACTCTATGTGTTTTGACCTGGGATTGCTTATTTAACTAACTCAAAATATGAGAACAAAAATAGTAGAGCAGATATTTAGTTGGAGCTGAACCGCTGGTCAAATCTCTTAAATTATTTGTACGTTTGTTCATCTTTCTTCACAAAATTTACTTACAATCTGCAATGATTCTCACTTATTCCCTCTGACACATTCTGTACATCTTATTCCACTTTTAAGTCCAATTGTAACATGTTATTTGCCTTTATATTCTCTCCAACAATTTCATACAAGCCAAAAAAGAAAAACAACCACCCTGAACTTTTTTTGTATGATTTAAAAGTGGTTAATAGTTGTGTCTTCATTGCAAAAATCTTCATCAAGCGTATGGCTGAAGTAATGATGAAAGAGTAAATACCCCCCTCCCCCCCCAATACATTCCGTTTAGTTCGCCTATCACAATGTCTTACAAACGACTGCATGCTCTTACAGAGAAACTCAGCAGGTTCCTTGAATTAGAATGAAAGCCAGGACCTGCAAATGTTTGAGCTACTAATCAATCCACTAGTCAGTGGCTACAGCAACATGCATTTTAACCAGTTATACCTGGAAGACGTGTGTACACACACAACTTTTAAGAACACGCAAATGGAAGTCAGATGAACCCAATTTTGTGTACATCTGCATCATTGTTTTGTATTTCTTTCTTTTTTCCTTTGTTTTGAGGGGGGGGGGGGCAGCGTGGTATCATGAAAACAAATAGGTGACCAGTTCACATGCCCAAACATCCCATTGTGTAGCAAGTCTGACTCAGCATGCTACACTATGTTTCCCCCTACAAAACGCGACAAATGGTACTGGAATTCATGCAGGAAATCTCCCTTCTTCCTAGGGTTATTGTGTTATTCCTGATTCAAGTCATTCGTCCTTTTGTTGTACAAACAAGAACTCTGAGATGAACAGAATGCACGTTTTGTATATTCTTGCCTTCGGCTCATTGGGAGCCAGTACGCCATGGCTGATTACCAGCAAAGGCTTCTGGAAGTGAAAAAAAGAAACCCAGGAAATCCTTGCGCCGAGTGGTTAATGGTGCAGGTCCACAACTCAGGAATCATGAACAATAGTTTGATTCCAAAAAAGCACTACATACTCCATGCTCCAAGACCTAAATATAAAAAAAACCCACAGGCAACTTGTGTAGTGATCCCAATATGTCTTAGGTATCACAAATACATTGCAGAAATTAACTCAAATCTTATTGAGATGCAAGTTACTTATTTAAAGTGGTTCTTCATTGAGTAATGGTGTAGTGCAGTTATGAATGGCTATCTTACACCATTATTAGTATCTACCCTATATACTGACAAGCTTTCTGTCATTATAAACTAGAATTGAAGTTAGTAGTGACAACCAGTCAGCCGTTTAAACATGAATACAAACTAATTCAAACATACTCTTTCACATTTTGATCGAAGCATGGTTCAATGAAGTAAATTCTTAACTCTCACATGTTACTTAATTCTGCTGCATTAAACTGATACCACACCAAATGTCTGCTAAAGCTAGAACAACTTGGGTTTCAACTTGGCTTTGCTGAGCAGTTGAGATGAATACAATTAACATCAATCTTAGCTCTTTGTGAAGTTGGCCCCTGTGCAGTAACAACTTTGTGTCAAGTAAACTTCGAGAAGAATAACAGTTTTCCTGCATCACACAACCACACCATGTGGTTAAATGCTAACTTTGTGGTGAAATAATCTTAGCCAGCATTGATCAATATAAATAAGTGAGAGAGAGAGAAAGAGAGTCCAAAAAATATGTCTGTGTATGCTGTGGTGTAAATGGGAGCGAGGCATGGCTAAAAAGGACTACACTAATTTGTCACTTTGTGAATGTTATTTTCCACAACCATTGACAAAATGTCGAGGGTACATCTTGTTTTATATACTATGTTAATGCTTACTGTTTATGTCATAAAAAAAAGTCCATACACAAAATGAGTTTGAATTAGTTAGCCTCCAATGAACGTTTATGCTTTAACAGTGGTAACATTTACAATGCCAGAAATTAATTACATACATAACCCAAACCACTTGCAATTTAAAATATTTAAGATGCTTTGGTTAAAAGTTTTTGTCATTTATAAACAAAAGACAAATTATCAAAAATGGCTGACTGACATTTCAGGCTCAACATACTGCGATCCACTGCTTGTACTGCTGCATATTCATGTGATGAATATTTAACATTTTAATCCGCAAGGTACATGTAGCCTGTGATTTGGTTGATTCAGGTGGTCTGGTACTACAAGAGACAGCGAAGGTATCCACAAATAACACATACAATTTCCTGAGGCCTGATGAATATTCAGCATTTAGGTCAATAAGATCATGATGTGTGGTTTGCCAAGTGCTCTTGAATTAGTCCTTCATGACAACTATACCCTTAATTATTCATAAACCCTAATGAATATTCATCGTTGAAGTCATCAGGTAAGTCTGTGAGTGGATACTTTGGTGGTCAGTTGCTATTAAGACACAGCTGGGATGATCCATTTAAGACAATTCATACATATTCATAAGGCATATTAAATATGTAAAAAGCTCACAAAATGAAAAGATCCGACTGGATGGTTTGTGTTGGAAAGGGGGAGGGGGGCTTCCACCTACTATTGTTGTCTTACTCTCATCCATTCTACAAACTCATCCAGCATAACAGGCCCTGTGGGTGGAAGGAAGGAATAGAAACACACCAGGAATATAAGAAGATAACACAGACACACATGTCTCACTTTACTTGTAGATAAGCCGCCTTGTCATAATGTGGGATTTGAGGCATTGCATGGTGAGGTATCAATATATTGGTTTGCGATAACACCATGTGCATATATAATTGCTAGGTAGATTATATTCTTTAAAGAAGTTGTCTTGCTTTATATTCTATTACCACAAAGTAGATTTTTCCGAATTGGGGACACTTCTCATTTCTGAATTTCTCTTGTTTTACAAGACAAAATGTGACGACAAAAACTGTATTTGACATGTATTGCTGTGAATGGCAGTCGCCTTGGTGAACTACCCACAAAATTGCATTAACACCATAGATCCTTTTAGTTGGTAAGCAGTTGCAACAGCTAATACTAAACTCCAATTCTTTCCAATATTTTGGTCAAATTGTGAGGAGATATAAACCTGTTTTGCAGCTCTACGAAAATGAGCCTTCGGAATTAAGCTTTGAGAGTTATTTGAGAGATTGTTATCTTTACTTACATGCACCATCCACATCATAGTTACTTAGGTCAGGTTTGATAGCTCGACTAAACTCCAATATATTGCACCACTGGTCCTTATTGATCACTTTATATTTGGAGTGCTGGATGAGAATGGGCAAAGAGGAGGAAGAAAACGAGAAAGAAATCATTATAAATCAAGGACTCTACTCTGGGGAACTTTATTTGTTGGAAGATATAATAATTTTAACTAATAAGAAAACTTTGATGTGTTTTTCACGGCATGCCTGTTCAGTGGACAGAGTGGTGGTGAATGACAGTTCCAACACTAACTTGATAAATGAATCTGTGCTTTTAAGAGTCATGCCTTGCGATAGACCCCTCGCATAACGCAAAACGCTACAGGGACGCTGAGGTCACGCACACATTACAAACAAAGAACCACTATCATGGTGAGGGCACTTTTTGGCCCCAGTGAGGGTGCTTTTCGAGCATACATGTATGACGTCATATGCAAGTGGTCTTCTTACTGCAAGATGACGTCGTAGTCGTATTGCTAGGTGGTACAAATTCACATTGATCTTGTAAAGTTACAGTGTTTTCTTTGTGTCTTTTGTTTGAGACCATTGTTTATTCATTCATTAGATGGAAGGATTTTGGATGGGCTTAGTAAATAGATGCCAGTCCAAGATTTGCATTTTACTTACGTCCAGAAATTGTTGAAATGAGTTGAATAGTACCCACTGTCTACCAAGGAGGAGGGCTAACATTTCTTTGGAGGTTTCTAGATCCAGACTCCGCTGATCTTTGTCCTGTTTCAATCAATTAAGAACATGTCATAAATGGCTTTGGGTAATTTATCAACTTCCTTCTTATCCTTAAAAATATGGTACAACTTTGAATTTGAAAAGGGTTGCATTTTATTTCATTTGGTATAACAATAACCGAGCTAACCTGTGAACATTTGGCACAATATTTGCTCAACCTTTGGCATCTTGTGAATGTTTGTGGTATCATCTCTTGGCTAATGTTTTATATATCTTTATTGTATTCTGACTTTTCATGAGACTTGTTTAATGGAAAAAACTAATAAGGTCTTGACTAAAACTCATCATGAAACAGTAAAAACTGTTTGGACCAATAATTGATTCGACATCATCTTTGTTTGTGCCTTGTGTCACAAGTTGTTAAACCATGTCACAAATCCAACCCCTTTCTGTTTTATGATAACTTGAAGTCAATGAACTAAACAATAATTCAACGGGCAGAGCAGCTTTGATGTTTCATAGCCCACAATGTCCGAAACATATATTTGTGCTTAGCACAAGTGGGTCACCACCTCAAGTTTCACATATTGATGCATACATTTACACAGTTTGCGACTAGTTTCATGCTAAGCAAGCAAGTCTGTTGCACAATATTTCTGGCTGAGCAGCTCTCTACTTTAAAACCAGATCTGATCTACATGTTTTCCAAAAAGGTCATTGAATTATATCATAGCTAATGTGGATAATTGTGTTATAAATATCTACGAGAGACCAAACACACTTCCAAAATTTAAACAAATATTTCCAGGAAGTTTAAATGCTCAGGGGATGAATCACAGACGAGTCCAACTGATGTGGAGACAAAAAACAGTCCATAAATTATTCCCGTAATTTCTTGTGGGAAATGCTGCATTACTTTCTATTACTTGTGTTGAAGGTCCGGACAAAATGATTGAACAAGTGGTAAATTATCAATGAATTAACTCTACTGCTGTTTGATAAATTTGCACTCCAACTCTTGCATACTGTTCCAGCTTAAAGGCAGTGGACACTATTGGTAATTACCTAAAACAATTATTAGCATTAAACCTATCTTGGTGCATGTAATGGGGAGAGGTTGATGGTATAAAACATTGTGAGAAACGGCTCCCTCTGAAGTGCCATAGTTTTCGAGAAAGAAGTAATTTTCCTCTAATTTGATTTCGAGACCTCAAATTTAGAACTTGAGGTCTCGAAATCAACCATCTAATCGCACACAACTTCGTGTGACAAGGGTGTTTTTTTCTTTCATTATTATCTCGCAAGTTCGATGACCGATTGAGCTCAAATTTTTACAGGTTTGTTATTTTATGCACATGTTGAGATACACCAACTGTGAAGGCTAGTCTTTGGCAATTACCAATAGTGTCCACTGCCTTTAAGTGGCAAATGAATCCCAACTTTCAATTAAATCTCGACCATAAATATTGAGATAAATTGAACAGGATATCCTAAAATAGCTATCCCAACTGTTCTAATATTTGTAGTATTGATGCATTTCACTAACGTTCTTTAAACTATTTTGAGTTCTTACCAACATCCTCTCAGCATGACTACTTATTTGTTTAAATCTTTAAATCTAGATATTGAGCAAAACAACTAAACTAAACAAATTGTTAGTAGCGACCCATTCTAATTTGTTCTTGCACCCATGATTGTTACTGCAAAACATATTTCTGAAGATTCTGTTTTGATAAAACCATGATTTCTTCAACATGCACCATTTTTTATTCGAATTGTGTTCCATAAGGATCTTCACTAAAAGACCCACCACTCAAAAAAGTAATAATAATAATATCAATAATGGAAATTTATATAAAAGTTCAAAACTGTATTAGAGTAAAGCTTACCCTTGCAAAGTCAAATGCATATCTGTATATTTTCTTGAAGGTTGGTGCATCATTAAGCAGTGTGCGTAGGTAATCCATTTTGCCTTGAAGCTTCCTGGGGTTGTCCACTCTGCAGAAATGAGAGGAGACAGTGGTTAAGAGGGCTTTGGGTGGGACCTAATCTTTTCTGTCTCTTCCTCAAGGTCAAAATAGGTAATAAGCTACTCTCATGTAAAACAGTATAAAATATGACCTTGATCTTCATCCAATGTAATTACAGCAAAGTCAGGATGCTCTACAGCAGGTTGCAAAGCGTTTATTTATCTTCTGATTATACCCCCCCCCCTTCAACCCACCCCCTCTTTGGGGATGAGAGGTGCAGGTAGAAAGTGCAGGCGTGTAGGAATGGACTTTGCAAAAGTTTCACAACATCTCAAAAAGTTCACAGTGAGTAGGGATTTATGTCATGGCCAAAAACTTGATCTCGATCGGTTGAGTTAGTCTTTGAAAAGCGTTTGTGACTGTTTTTTATAAAATGCATATGGTTAGAAAGATGTTTTAAAAGTAGAATACAATGATCCACACAAATGTGCCTCGAAATTGCGTGATTTCCTTTTACTTTGTGAACTAACACGGTCGGCCATTTATGGGAGTCCAAAATTTAAAGGAAAACCACGCAATTTCGAGTGATACTTGTGTGGATCATTATATTCTACTTTTAAAATAAACTTTCCAATCATGTGCATTTTATAACAAACGGTTACAAACGCTTTTCAAAGACCAACTCGTCCGAACCAAGGCAACGTGTTCCTTTAAGTAGTACACTGGATCCTGAGTTACTCACTGTAGTTTCATCATTCCCATCATCCATTCCTGCAATGAGAAGAAGCCCATTTGATCAGCCTCCAGTTTCCAGGCCAGCACCAACATGACGATGTTCTCAGGCTCCACCCCAATGTCTTCACAGAACTTCTCCATACCCTCGGGACCCATTAGGTCCTCGGACTGCTCTGTGTACTCTAGGAACCATGTTTGACAGCGTTTGGAGGAAAAGGAGCTCTCTTGGTTGATGGAGGTCTGGTTGTGGTTGTTGTGGTGGTGGTGGTGATGGTGGTGACGATGGTGGGAAGAATTGCTAGCACACAAAATCAATAATACGTTTATTCCATGTTGCTGAAATCACAGTAATTCAAAATGAATAACACAAAATGCTATAATACAAAATGCTATAATGCTGAAGGCTTTTGATGATTCCTAGTAACATGTGCTACCTGTACGTAGCCGGCCTGGAATGACACAAAGGTCATTGCTGCTGGGCCCAATTTCAAAGAGCTGAGAAAATACTGCTTAAAAAATACCTGCTTAGCAACAACAAGCTTGATACCAGTCACAAAAAGCTCATGTCACATGGTACTTTGGCTGGTAACCTTATTCTGGTAAGCATAATTTTGTTTGTTTTTATAGCTTTTTTTGTGCCCAAGCAGCTCTGTGAAAATTAGGCCCTGGTCTTGGCCGTGGTGCCCCTTCAAAAGTTTTCCCATTGACTTTAAGAGTTTCCAATGGCAATGCTCTTTGCAAAACGGAAATGGCATTGTCCCCTCAAAGATGAAATTTCAGGCCTGGTGTATGTTGTTCTGCCATTTTCAGTTTCTGGTACCCATACTCCTTAAAAAAAATGCCATGCCCAATATACAGATAAGACCCTAAATTGGTCCAACACTAAAAACGATGTGTGACCAATTTCTAACTCTCCTCACAAGTTTTGTGCTTTTATGCTTACTGCACTACCCAAACGGACTTCCCTTCTAGCCTACAATTGGTGACATTGCTTCAATATAGTAGAAAAGTTAGACTAATGTGTTTTTACCTTGACTTTGACTTCTTCATCTTTGTCTCTTCTTCAGCTTGCGCTAGTTTCCGTTTACGACGTGGGGGCATGTCTACGTTGCAGGGAAGGAATAAGGACGGGGTAGATAGAGTTGTCTCCCTGATGTGGTTGCCAGATTCTTGAGTTGATGGTTTCAGACCGGCACTCAAACTCTGCAGGTCAGTCATGATGGAATATAGTAAGGAGATCAGAATGAGATTGGAGTTAATGCTTGCAATACATGAATGGAGGTACGGTTGACACTGGTCAAGATTCCAAAACCATACATACGTGTACTCCGTATACTCATATCAGTGAATTCCCCAACCAGTGTCTTGTTTCAATCAATTGGTTTACTTTTATCCACTTATAACACAATGTTGCAGCTTTTAAACACAGTTCGCATTCGGTACTAGAGTCTCTGTATGATGTTAATATGGAAATGAAAACAGTGTACAAGAAACCTGGTGTAGAATAAAGTACATAGTCTGGACTATAAGAAGGAAGTGTTACACATTCCCTTCTGCAGGGAAACTGTTGACATTCGAGGAGGCAGAGTAAAGGAACGGTAAATGGAAGATATGATCTCAATTACTACACGTACACAGGAGCCAGTCACAGAGGACGTGGGGTCCTCTTGCTAATGATCTTGGCCCCTTACAAACTGTAAACTAACGGGAGTGTTGACACATCAGTTTATCAAAACTTCCCCTTTCTCTCTGTCGATGATCCCTTCTGGAGCCTTGAGGTTCAAGTGACTACTTAATACCAATTTGACTGTACCTCAGGACTGATTAGAAGAAACTTTACTGCCACTACTGTAATCAGTATTAATACTCTGGGGGTAGGGGAGGGGGTAACTGGGGGTAAATCATGGTTCAATGACTAAAGGATGACCTTTCTTTCAAATAACATTTTACAGCGCATTGAGAGTGCAACCTGTTTCTCGCTTACCCTGTTAGTAATTATGTTGCCCATTTTTCTATCTAGAGCCTTGATATTAATTTCAATCTAAAACTATTCCAGTAAAAAAAAAAAAATCATACAAGGCAAAATTTGTATTAACCTATTCCCTACTAACAATTTCTATATATCCAACAACAAACACGAACGCATCCACAGTAAAGAAATATAATCATATAGGAGATAAGCATAGCTGTTAAACCATAATCAGTGATTATTTCACTGCTATTGTTTATATGTTGTGGTGCTGTAACTAAATTACATGCATTTATAATGAGTTGCCTATTGCTAATGATATTGAGCTGGTCTTCTGTAACAAACTTATAGGTTTAGAAAGCAGTTAGGTTAGGGTCTGAAATCCCCTGACATTTTTCTGCAGGATTTCCAAAAGCAATGAGCAACATTACTAATAACATAAGCGAATCTGAATGTCTTTTTCCTCACCAAACGAGTGAAACACTGAGGTAGTGCAGACTGTCGCAGAGGTATACTACCGGTTGGCTGTTCCAGGGTTGGCTCCAGTGATGGCTACTGGGACGGCCTGGGAGAAGTATGGATAGGCATGCAGTACCCTCCTTACTGACCACACCTATTAAACATAGGGAAATAAATGTTGATGAAATTGGAGTAAACAAAAGAAAAGGATTATAAGCCTATATAGCATAAAAAGAACCCAAATTTCCTCTGAAATTTTTAGCCTGTTTTTAAATAACCAAACAGCATTTACAGTGTTGAAAGAGAAGAGCACATTGTACGTCATCAGTGCTGAAGTCGAGTTCCCATTGTCCGAGAGACTGAGTCCCTGTTTTCAAAGTCGGAATCCAAGGGGCAGGGGGAGTACAAGGGGGAGGGGGAAGTCGGTGGGAGGGGGAATCTTGAGTTTGAGTCCTTGTTTGGTCTGATGGATGATGGGGGACACATTAACACAGCACACTAGTATTAAAAGTGTGCATGCAGTGTATAATGCTACTAGAAAACATTTGTTTTCAAAACGAGTTCCACAGTCAATTAAAGAGCCAATCATCCAGAGTTGAATATTTGGGATACACGCCTTGCTTTTGTATCTACTTTAGGACAGATAATGGTGGGTTTCAAGGGCACCAGATGGGCCACAATGTACTCAGAATTAGCCTAATAAGAGACTTATCACGATCTGCATACAACCACTGAACATTGTACAAGGTTAATGAAATGTGCACATTTTGTAATAGACATGCTATAGAGCTCAACACACAGTAAATCCAAAGCACTGAGGGGACAACACAAATTACTCTGTTACAGGATTCAACCTTTGTTTTGGGCTCTATTTTGATTAATTTGGATAACAAGAACCAGTTTCAAGCCATTGCGAGCGTTAATGCAATTTGGCAGGTTAACCTCTTATATATATATGGAATGAATTTTCTGTTTTGTTGCAAATATGTGTATTAAAAGCAGATTTATGAAGATAATTGGACTCACAAATGTACATAGTGAAACCACTTTAAGATGATATCGCAGCAGTCTAATTTTCCCCGAACCTTACAATTATTTTTAATTTTTCTGGTTTATGAAACCAAGGACACCTCATAAGTGGAACTTTTAGCCATAATGTATTTAAACACAAGTAGCTAATCATGAATAACTGAGCATTTACCACGAGCCCAATATGATAACAACGATGGGAACAGGGACCAGGTCTGTTGCCCTCTAGTAGCTCAAAATGTGAACTTGTAACTTTGTCAGTAGTCGTCAATGTATCCACTAATGAGAGGCAAAGCTACCAACTTGACCAAACCCCTATATTAATCCGCCATGTCTGCTGCCCTCTTATGGGAACTAACGGTCCTGTTCACAGCTGGTGAGTAAATATATTCCCATCAAGGTTTTTTTTGTGCATGTGGGAGGGGGGGGGGGTGGGATGTGCTCAGTGAACCCCCTACCTCATTGCCTCTGTGGTTCCATCTAAGACAGTGATTCACGGCCACGCATACTTCCTCATGTTAAACAAACCAGATGATAAACTCCCCGTGAAGCTATACAGGAAATCCCCTCACTACAGTACACTACATCAGTTGACAAATTGCTTAGTGCATTAGCTCGGAAGCATTCAGTTCGCTGACTAGTTGCCTGAGAGAGGTCTATGCTATTACTGTCACATGGGCAGTTTATTATAGACAGTAGATGTAGGCAATGGGGAGAAACCTGCAAGATCACAACTGAGTACCCTACAATATAATACTGTGTATTGTTTTGAAGTTGTAAAAAAGCACCAGGCCTGATTGGTGTCCTCGAAATGCTCCAAAAGAAATTTACAATTTCCTTAGATTGCCCTCTACCAAGGAGGAAAATGCCTTGGTGTCCTTGCCCTTTAAAAAAATGAAGCACAAAGGTCTGGGGTAATGCTTTCCCAGATGAAAAAAAAAGGGTTATGAGTTGTAAATATCGCATTCAAGTCTAGACAATTGTTTTCGTTACACAAACAATTTAGTTTAATTAGCAATATAAAGTAATTTCTATGTGATTCAAACACAGTAGAACACTGACAGACACTACAGGACCTATGTTCGTAGTGGCGGTTCAGTATAGTGATGTGGCGGTTCAGTATAGTGATGCAGCGGCGCCCCGAACAAAGACAAATTCCAATATGGTGTCCAGAAACAGTGAACCAGTGAAGTGCGCCCTCTTTTGACATTTTGGTTTCACCATGAGTTGACAAGCAATCATTCAATAAAAAAATGTATAATAAAACAATGAAATTGTTGGTCAAAGAAACAAGAGATGCCTGATCATCACCATTTGACTCGCTAGATTTTTATGTACAGACGACTATTTCCTGCTATTGTTATCACGTGCTCGTTACATTACATTCAGATCTTTTAATAGGTTTAGCTATAAAACGTAAACCCTGTGTTGTGTGTCCTGTGAATAAATTGCTACACATATTATTGGGAGAAAAAAACCCTGTATAAAGCTTATAATTATGGTGTCAATTGTGCCAAGACACATCAGGGTTACAGTAACTATCGTTAATATTTCTTTGTTTATAACAATTCCATGACAAAAATGTGTATCACTCCAAATGTTCTGATCGGATTACATATATTGAACCTGTTCACACAAATAAACCATGGAATTGCTCTACGAATAAACAAAGGAAACGTTTTCCATTACTTTATTTAAATACATAGTAACCTTTGAAAAAAACAGCAAGCTTGCTTGTTATTTTAGGAGTGGTTTTTCATAACCCACTACTCAACTTCCACAGTAGTCTATGAATATGACCTTCCATAGACCTTTTCGTAAATACCCATTGCACACAAGCACTAACTTTTAAATGAGGTGCATGCTGGTCTAGCTAGGGATCAAACTTGATCGCTAGCTAGACCAGCATGCACCTCATTCAACGCCTACAGTGTACATACCGAGTATTTACGATAAGGTGTACTGTATGATCATATTGAGGATTGAATAGGCATAAAGCCCCGTTCATACCTCATGCGAATGTGAATGCGCTGCAAATTTAATATAAATTTGACGTCACAACTCTCTTTTCGCTGCGGATATTTGCACGAGTTGACACGTTTTTCTGACGAATTTCTGACGTCAACATTCAGATAGCATTCGCAGGAAGCATGAACCGAGCTTAACTCATTCAGAATCAGTAATCACAAAAATAATTCCCAATTTATACTGCATAAATTTTCTTATCTCGATCACCACCATCAATAATCTTGCGATCGTCCATTCAAACCGAAGCAACACAACTACAATTACAGCACGTCTGTGAGTGTGATTAGTAAATAAGAAATTAAATGCTGAAAAGGTATAGTTAAATTGTTCAACGAACAACGACCGTGACATGTATGGAGGAAGAAATTGATGAGGTAGCAATCCCCCCCCCCCCCAAATTATGCAGTTTCACTCAGTTAATTTGGTAATGCTGACAATTAATTAATAATGGAAACATTCACATATTAACTTAATGTTGGATCGGGGAAGAATTTCAGCATTTTTATAAAACGATCTCACACACAGGGTGTCTGTGTGGGGAATATGGCATTGGCATTGTAAGAAGGGCAAGGCGGTCACCTCGACCGCTCGACCTACACCGTACACACACACACGGCTAGCTACACCGCCGGCAAATCCCCCAACCTGTATGCATCATACGTGCTCTATCTACAGCAGCCAGGACGATCTACGAGCAGCTGGCAAAATCAACACTCGTCAATGACCGATTGGTGGCGCAGACAAATCAACTCGGAAAATTTCATATTTTCACCTCTTTTTCGGTTTTATTTTTTGTTAGAATAATCCATATTTACAACACATATATTGTTCTACTCACATGCAAATTATCTTCCGATGGGTAAACCCTGAAGAATGATGAAAATTCTCCTAAAAATCAATGAAAAAATGCGTGAAATTCACCACTGACAATCGCCATGTCCGTGGTGCAGAGCATGCGCTGTGCAATCCATTAAGTACTTGCGAGAAACGTCATCTGTGATTGGTTGAATATTTCCCTGGCCCCTTTTCAGCCAATGAGAATGCATCTTAAATGAGCAGAGTCAGACATGTCAAATTCCTGTGAATCAAAGCCGACGGGGGAATGAAATGCTGTCAGCAGGCGACGGAAGTATTTAAAAGCAGCTTCTTTTTACAAGATTATTCAGGGTAAACATGTGTTTCATTGTTTAAGATATTTGTAAATCACGTTAACAACAAATATTGGCTTATGCAGTGACTGCAAGTGTATGCATTTAGGAATTTTGACCACCTAGAAACGCAACGCCATGTGCATAACAACGGGTTTGTACACATTTTTCCATTACGAATTTTGCCGTGTGCACTGAAACGTGCTGAAAACAATGCCGATTGATTTGCATGAAATTGTTTTGTTTTGCACCATTTTCACAATATTTTATGGGTCTTATGTCTTTTTAAGATAACTTGGTCATGTTATTGATTCAAAGTTAAGTTTTTAGGGCACAGAAACAGAACTATAAATACTCTTCCAGAATCCATGTCTTCACTATTTTTATTTTTATTTTCTAATTTTTAATAAAATTATATCATCAATTTGCTAATGTCTTGTTTGTTGCTAACTTAATAGTTCCATCCTTAAAGTGCAATGGGCTGTTGGTATGCTGAGGTCACCAAAAACAGCTATCGACCATCCAGTTAGCTGCCTCCTTGACCTTCCCCCATAACATAAGGTTTATCGCGAATAGCAAAATATAAAGAGAGGGCGCTGTTGAACCCACACAAAGGTGTAGGTGTTGCGTGCGTGAGTCGTAGAAACTGCATAGAAACCGCCCCATATTCCATCCCACAACGCATTGCATTTCTGAATCGCGATAAACCTTATAAATTGGTCCAATCCACTCCGTATTCTAAGGATATGTCCGGATTGGACCTTCACCTTGGATTCCAAGGATACGGAATGGATTGGAGCAGTTTATGGTGCTACCTTGGATTTAGACTAGTTACAATAATTGTAATGCTCGGGCGAGGGTCGAAAACCCAAGTTCTTCCCTCAGCGGATCGTTACAATTATTGTAACTACCAACATTGACCAATTGTATCAACAATGTTTTGAGAGTTTGACATCATTATGTGAAAGGCGTCTAGGCCTATACTATGTTGTAATGCTGTAATGAACTCTCCTGCCTTTTTGCCAAAGCCCCATACAGACAAGCATCAGGAAGTGTGATGATCTTTCAAATAGAAACTCATGTTTTCCCCCCAAATATTCGCAGGACAGTTGCTTTTAACGAACGTCATAGTTCTAGGAGTAGACAGTTGCCACTTACCATCATTGCCTCTTGCTGAGAGTGCATCAAAACAATTTTGTGCATGCTGGTGTTGGTGCAATTAAGCTGACAGTCACTGACACATTTACCAATCATTTGCGCCAAAAAAAAATCTTAAAAAATAATTGTTCTTTTGAACGCTGAGCCCTAATCTTGCTTTTGTTTTTTTTATCTCCAGATAATGAATTAATACAGCTAAAGATCAGAAGAATAAATCTTCAACAGAATGCCGTCAGCGGACGAGCGTAAGGATTTTCTCCTTAACAGCTGTGCATCTTTCTTTGGTCTCTCATCTGAAGATGGTGCCATTTCACAGCTGTTTAATGCCAGGGAGCTCAACACATTCCTTGACGATGGAAATTGCTCAGTGCTGTCTGCAAGGCTTAACAGTCTTGGGAACAATCATCAAGTACATCTCAAGAATAAGGTGATTAGACTATATAAATGTATTTGAACTTGTAAAACTTGACACCTGTTATACTAGTTACCACAGCATGAGACCAACATAAAGTAACCAATGATATATTTTCCCCCTAATTATTGCCCACAGGTGGATCCTAGTGAGACAGGAGAGAAGGTTCTTTGTTTCTACAAAGTCCGTCCCAGTGTCATATCTAAAGAGAACATTCATTCAGATGTATATTCACTGTCTATGCTAGATTCCCCATGCAGTGCTTTGTATCAAGCCATTGAAAAGGTAATTTTCATTAACACATCATATTTGGTTTAGACCATACACTGCTTGAAGACATGTAAAATAATTTCCGGACCTGCAAGTGGAATAAAGGTCTGGAATTTGGGAGAAAACCCGAGTTAAAGGGAGGTTCTGTGAATGAATTCCAGTACCCTTTGTCCCTCTTTGTACAGGAAATGAAGTGTAGCACCGCATGTGCCAGCACGTTACAAACTTTACTATGGAATGTCTGGGCATGTTAGCGCTTTGCCCTCGATCCCAAAAAATAGTCCTAGTGTGTACACATGTCTGCCCATGTCATCCTATAGACATTTTCAAAGCGGGTTTATCAGATTTTCGTTTCTGTCTCTGTGAAAATTGTGTGTGTGTACATTTCACCTGGCAGCTTGTGGGCCTGAATAAATAGAACAGGAATTGCTTGCATTTCAAAATGGTGTAGCAAACTGGAAAAATAGATGTAGGGCTATTTGTTTATGTTCACTACCAGGCAATCATTCAGGAAGATGTTTACTTATTTAAAAAAAAGTAGTCTATCACCTCATATTGACTAACACTGTGTATTGCCCTGTCTGTTTTCCATCTTTGTGTAGGTATATGCACCATTGCTGATTAAGGATGAGAAGTGGAGTCGAACCATGGACCCTAAGCTGCAAAGCTTGCTGAGTGAATTCCAAGCTGGTCTGCAGAGTCTTGTTAGAAAGATTGACCCCTCTCAGGCTGGCAAGATGGTCAAAGATGATAACAGTTTTGCAGGTCTGTGTTTACAAATTGACTGTCAAGGATAATAATGTTTAGTCATAGTATTTGTTTTTCTGTATAATAGATGTTAAAATTTGCATCGGGATGAAGAGTATTAATTTTGGTTTTACCCTTACAATGATGTGTGTTAGTACTGTATACTGTGAACAAAAAATCACCGGCATTTTACTCGGTAGGATTAGAACTTACGACCTTTGCAATTCTAGAGCAGTGTCTTACCAACTTGAACACCGAGCAGTTTTCTAGGCTAGTTGGTAAATTAAAAATTGCCATCGGTAGACAAGGATATTATTGATAATTGATTATTTAATTGTGAAAATGGAGGTTTTTCAAAACAAGGACTTTCACACATTACAAAAACAGTTTCAGTTGCCGATTTGAATAAAACCCACATTATTATAACCTTAAGCCAAGAGGTTTGAGCAAATCGGAAATAACTTATTCCACAACCATGGTTGATTTTATTCTTCAGGAATCCTGACTCCCAGTGATGAGTTTCAGTACTGGGCAGAAGTTGCAGTGTCAGGCACCAATGTAGACACTAAAGAACGAGCCCAGCTTTTTCAACAATACTTTGAGCCAATAACAAGAGACTACAGCAACCTTGATGTCTTATCCTTAGCTGAGGGTATAGACCTTGTAGAGACAACTCAGGATGCTGTAGATGATGTCTGGAAGCAGGGAGAGTTTGAAGTATACCCTGAAAAGAGGATGAAACACCTGCTGGAAGTGATGGGTAAGTTTGTCACTGAGTGGAATTCACTTCGCATCTAGTGCTTTTATGTAAACGGGGCCCAATTTCAGGGCTCTGCTTACCGTAAGCAAATAATTTGTGCTTGCGAAAGCAGGGAATTTTGTGCTTACGTCAAGTGTATAAAATATTTTAAAAACTCACGGGTTACAGGGAATTTTGGCTTGTGTGCGTGTGAACTCCAGTTTACTAGTATTGACCAAATTCACCTGGTGCATCATCAAAATAATCTTGTATGCACCATTTTGGTGGTCAATGTCACTGTGCGTTATTCAGTGAAGGGCCCATTTTAGGCAACGCAGCGTTTACACGTAAACCTATTGACCACCAAAATGGTGAGCGTGGCACAGTCGCAGCATGGGTCAATAGGCATTCTACGCTTACACAGCTAGCGCAGAAATTCAGCGCTTGGGCACGTAAACGGAGAATGGTGATCGTAAGCGCAGAATTGAGTGTAGGATGTGGCAGTCTTTAGAAACAAATCAGATTTTTATGTGGAGCCCGTAATATTCAGTTAAGTAGATATTTATAACTTGAACAGTCTGTTAGTTTTTCTTTCAAACTTCTTTTATTCAATTTTCAGGGAGTTCCCTTGGCCGATTTGCCCAAAGGAAACTAAGTGACTTCAAAATCTGGCAAGACCCTTATCACAAAGTCAAAGAAGCTCTGCGTCAGGCCATTGCAATCTGTGACAAGTGGGTGACGTCCTGTGAGAAATTGACTGATCAGTTCTGGAAGAGGGACCCTATTCACCCCTGGAAGAGCTCCAAATTTGCCCCTGAAGGCTTGATCCAGCTCTCCGCCAGACTTCAGGAGGTAGACTTTAATATGAAATTATCTTTAACAACTCATTTCAACATTTTAAATTTGTTTAGGTTTCTTGAAAATTGAAGATTATGTTTGCAAAGAAGAAATTATTCTCACCTTAATGAAGGGTGTAAATTTACTGGGAGACTTTTGGACGGTCCTTTTTCACAGTTTTCCCCTGCTCGGACCTACGCGCACAAAACTGAGCATATGCGCCAGAATCTCAGAAGTCTCCCTATGACAGGTTCTTTCTCAAAATGCTTTAAAAAAAAAATACCATTGAAAGCCGCTGTAGGCTTCTAACCAAGTCAGGTTTTATGGCCTTCAACTTCAAGAGTGCTTACCAAACGAATACCTTCCCTTCTTAAAGTCTCTTGATTTTGAATTTTATTCAATGACAGATTGCCACTTTGAGGACAGTCCATGAGCAGCTAGTCCGTCTACTCTCCACTGGTGAACAGCATGAACTACGTACAGCTGACGCCTTCACCCCATTTGCAGGACTCAATGCCTTGCAGTACAATCCCTACACAGAGCCGATATGGCGGGCAGCAGTAACTCAGTACCACAGAGGTGAGTAGATTCTTTGTCATGATGTAAAGTTTCATTAAAGGCACGGGGGCCGATTTCACAAAGAGTTATGACTAGTCCTAAGAGATACCAAAACGTATAGCTAGTCTTAAGTTAGGACGAGTAACTCATCCTAAGTCTAGATAAGACTAGTCTTAACTCTTTGTGAAATCCACCCCTGGACACCTTTGGTTATTGTCAAAGACCAGTATTCTCACTTGATGTATACAAACATATGCATAAAATAGCAATACTGTGATTTTGTTGTACTCAATTGGTCTTCAAAGTTGCAAAAGGTTAACACCTTTACGTGTTCATCACTGACTAAAGACTTTACAAGAAGGTTTGGGATGGCCTGTGTGCAACAAATCTGTCGATTGAGCGACAAATAAAATGAATGCAGAGTTAACCCAACGCTATGTTACGCCTTTGGTCATCTCGTTGAGTCACAGAAGTCATTTTGATTTCTGCAGAGTCAACCCAATGCTATAATTAGCCTTATCTTCATTTTGTTGAGTCACAGAAGTCATTTTGTATTCCACAAACTGAAAACCCCCCAATATATTTCGAAATTGGTATTGATGCAACTTGCGAACGTAATTCTTGGGTTTTTATCCATACGGGAAAATAAAACAAAAACCCACAATCAATTTTGGTAGGAAATGTTAAACTGCATCCCTGTATCATGGAAAATAAATAACAATAATTTGACAATAACCATTTCTTCTTAGCCATGGCGCCAGCTGAACAGCGTATTGCAGGCAAGCTACGATCCCAACTGAGGAATTTAGAGGCAAGCCCCCAGCAGCTTCTTCGGGAATTCCTGAAAAACAAAGAACTAGTGAGCAGGGAGAGTGTCCGTAAAGAGCTTGTATCAGAAAGGTGAGTTAATAGTACAAATGCTTCAAGGATGCTTTTTTTTAATTTGATTAATTATGGATTGTTTTATTCCCTTGTAATGTTCCACTTAAAGGCACTAGATTCTATTGGTAATTGCTCAAAATAATTGTTAGCATAAAAACTTAATTGTTAGCGATCAATGGAGAGATGTTGATAGTATAAAACAACTCCCTTTCAAGTAATGTCGTTTTCGAGAAAGAAGCTATTTCTTGCTAAAATTTTTGAACTTGATATCAAGACCTCAGAATTTGATTTTGAGGTCTTGAATTCAAGCATCTGAAAGCACACAACTTTGTGTCACAAGGGTGTTTTTTTCTCCAATATTATCTCGCAACTTTGACGACCAATTGAGTTCAAATTTTCACAGGTTTGTTATTTTATGCATATGTTGAGATACACCAAGTGAGAAGACTGGTCTATGACAATTACCGAAGGTGTCCAGTGTCTTTAAAAATTCTCCCTGTGATTAAAACAATTTTCAATTTCAAGAATATTTTATGATTTGGGGTTAAACAAAGAAATTGACTAGAGTGGGATTGGAACCAACTACCTCTGGATTTACATTGAAGACTCTATATATTTCTTTGTTGTTTTATACATGTCTTTGTGGTATATTTTTCAGGGAAACACTTCTTGGTCAGCTCCAGGTGTACCTCAAGTCGATCAAAGATGACTTCAATATCAGAATTAGTGATACAGGACCCCCAACTGGCAAGAACTTACCAGAGGTTGTCAATAATATTGTGTGGGTTAGGCAACTTGAAGCCAAGGTAAATCAATAGGTTTTTAAATTCAATTTGTTTTAGGATATTTGTTTGTTCAGTCCTGTTCAGACCAAACCCAAACATTTCCATAGAGAATCAACCAGATGATGTTCACAAAATGCGAGCAAGAGACGGACTAGTTGAGCGAGCGTACCTCAATGTCTATTTATCAGGGTTAATCTTATTTATCGAGGTTCACCTTTCTCCTGAAGACGACCAGAGCATACTGATCGAACTGTTGAGTCAATAACCATCAGTTCTTTTCAGAAGAGGGATATTCACATGATGGTACTGCAAACCTCTCTTAGTTATACTTCCACCATGCAAAGTTTTAAAGACAGTGGACTTAATTGGTAATTGTCAAAGACTAGTCTGCACAGTTGGTGTATCTCAACATATGCATAAAATAACAAACCTGTGAAAATTTTAGCTCAATCGGTCGTCGAAGTTGTGAGATAATAATGAAAGATAAAAACACCCTTGTCACACGAAGTTGTGTGCTTTGTGATGCTTGATTTCGCGACTTGAGGTCTCGAAATCAAATTTATGGAAAATTACTTCTTTCTCGAAAATTATGTCACTTCAGAGGGAGCTGTTTCTCACAATGTTTTATACTATCAACCTCTCCCCATTACTCATAATCAAGAAAGGTTTTATGTGGCCGAGCGGTTAAGAGCACCGAATTCAAGCTCTGCTGATTCTGTTCAGCAGTGTGTGGGTTCGAATCCCGGTCGTGACACTTGTGTCCCTGAGCAAGACACTTAACCATTATTGCTTCTCTCGACCCAGGGGTAAATGGGGACCTGTGAGGGCAGAGATGGTTCTTGTGATTGATTTAGCCGAGTAGCGCATTTGTTGCACGAGGCTGTATACTTCCCAGGGAGCTGAGATGGTTTAAGGAGTGAATTAAGGCCCAGTGACCAGGGGTAATAATTTGAAGCGCTTTGAGACACCCATTCGGGAGTGAAAAAGCGCTATATAAACTCAAATATTATTATTATAATTATTTTGAGTAATTACCAATAGTGTCCACTGCCTTTAAATCCTACTTAAGGTTAACCTTACTTGTGTATTGGCTGTAGGTGGAGGAAACCTCAAGTGTTGCTGAGGCCCTCTTGAATGATCTCTCTGGATTCAACCACTTCAGGAGGAGTGCTGCCGATCTTGTGGATGAGCTCAGGAATTGGAGGCAGGATCAATTTGACAGCTGGTCACGTGAGATACAAGCTGACATCGAGGACCCACACAAGCCTCTCAGGTACTAGATTTACATTCCATGGCCCATGGATGGATTAAACAAATTGTGTGTGTATTTTATGCATTTTTAAAAGTGTATCCTTTCGTTACTAATCGCTTGTATGGTATCTGCATACAGTTCTTTGTCAAGGCCATTTTAATTTCCCCAGTGAGGGATAATAAAGTTTGTATCTATCTATCTATAGATCTATCTATGTACCAACTAAATTTTTCAATTCAATTCAATAAACATTTATTTGAGTATTGCCCTCACATGATATAATACATGATTGATGTTTCATAATATTAACAGTGACAGTTATAAACAGTAGCCATCATTATTAACAATATTAAATCATACAAAATTAAAGGATTTTTTGGGGTTGAACAAAGAATTGACTACAGTGGGATTGAAACCAACAACCTCCGGATTAATGTGCCGGCGCACTACCAACTGAGCTAACTTAGCCCTACATTTGCAGTGTCCCTATTTTGTCAAGTTCTTTGTTCGTTAACTGCTGTGTAGCCAGGGATCACACCCAAATTACGATACAACCTCGGAAGCGGCAGCCAGGGGATCATCTTAAGGGGATGCGACTTTTTGTTTCAGATATCAGTATAAACCACTAGGGAAACTGACTGGGTAAGTTTACCCAGTCAGTTTCCCTGTGGTTTATATTGGTATAAAATTAAAGGATCACATGTATCAGTTTGTGGTGTGTATAGTCACACTTTTGAAAGAGAAGAAAGATTATTGAACACAGTTCTTAAAGTTTGTTTTATTGTATAACTGTTTTGTGTTAACCCCGGTTTCATGCGAAATGCACCAGCCAATCAATTTTCCCTGCGTCACAATTTGAAAACAGTGCGTACATGGTTGTTCTCGCATTCACTTTCGTGTAATGTATGAAGTAGGCTTTCTGTTTATTTTCAAAAGTGTTCACAACACCCATCTCACCAGCTCCCTCACCCCTTCAATAAGATTTGATTTGTGATTATTTAATCCACAGCTTACAGATGAGTGGTCGTCTAATGGAGTTTAACACCAAGAACAATGAACTAGTAGTGTCCTACAGTGAGCGTCTAGTGACTCTGATACGTGAAGTCAGGCAGCTACAGGCGTTAGGTTACCCAGTGGCCGCTAAGATTCAACACACAGCAGCCATTGCTCAGAAGTTCTACAAACATGGGGTCATTCTCAAACAGGTAACTGTTATAATTGATGGAAATTTGCACCAGGATTAAGAATATTAATGTTTGGTTTTACCCATATACACCTATGTGTGTTAGCACTGTATACTGGGTACAGGCGTATCACTCAGGTGGCATTCGAACCCATGACCTTTGCAATTCTAGAGTAATGTCTTACCATCTAGGCAGGTAAATTGTGTTGTTTGGTTTTTAAAACTCTTTATTACACTGTGTAAATAAAGCAATGTATACTCAGTACTTTCCCTGAGTTCTGTGAAAAAAATCACAGGCATAATACTCGGGTTGGATTCGAACCCACAACCTGTGCCATTCTAGATGGTCTACCACTAGACGACTGAGATTGCCCAGTAGCTAGAAGCAGTTCAAATGGTATGTTTTTGCAGCGGGTACCTCAACAATTTTATAGAAAGTATATTGTAAACATAGCCCAAGTTCAATGCAAAGTTTATGGACTATTTTTAATGCATGATATCATGTTTTCTCTTTGTAATGGAAGATGGATGTAGCTGATGAGTTAATTGTGGGTCCAGTGTCATAGAGATGAACAAGTTTATCTACTTTAAATAAACAAAATGAAATATAGTCACTAGTAGGCAATATACATAACTTGAATGTTAACATGTGTGTATTAAACCTCACTTATGTTGTGTGCCCAGCACCTCTTTTTGGACCCAGGTAGTTACAACACACAAAGGATTACATATTGCAGGAAATATCTGTGGAACTTGACGAGAAATTGAGTGCATTTATCATACAAGCATTTAGCATTTCAGACATTGATCCAAAGAAGTTGAACATGAGTCATTCTTATATTTTGAACTTAAGGTGGCACATTTCCACAACACCATCGCAGAGCAAATGATCCCTAGTCAGCGCAACCTGATGTTACAGTCTGCCCTTGCCTTTGAGCGCATCATCAAGAAACCCAATGTAGGGGCTAAGGACAGCGGAGGGCAGAAGGTGCAGGTAACATGGGATAATCCCCAGGAGCTTGAAGCTTACATCGTCAAGCTACAAGCGGCTGCCGAGAAACTCACCACAGAGAACAGGAAACTCAGGAAATGGCACTTTGTTTTATCAGATAAGGTTTGTGGAAAACCTTTGAATTGTCTTAAGTTTGTACACCTCAATTGAAAAACACATATTTTTAACTAAATCATTGAGTGGAAGATATTTGGTCAGAGGAATTTTATGGGCTGAAGTCTTCTAATATTTGAGCGAGAAATTACCTCTTTCTCAAAAACTATGTTACTTCAGAGGGAGCTGTTTCTCACAATGTTTTATACTATCAACATCTCTCCATTGCTCGTTACCAAGTCAGTTGTTATGCTAACAATTATTTTGAGTAATTAAAAATAGTGTCTAGTGCCTTTAAGAAGATGATTTGTTGACCTAGTGTCTTAATTTGTACCCAGGTTGTACAGCTGATGTCAGTGGACCTACTCCGCCAGCAGCCTCGTTGGAAGGAAGGTCTTCAAGAGATTCGTGGCATCATGAGCACCCTAGAGAACCAGGGTTACAAGGCAGCGGATATGAAGACATGGAAGATGCATTGGGACAGACAACTGTACAAGGCTCTTGAGCATCAATATCAAATGGGGCTTGAAGCACTCAATGAAAACCTACCAGAGATCAAAGTGGACCTCACATACAGGTCATTATGTGCACCTCTCTGAAAAGTCAACCTTTTTTTCCAATCTAGTGTTTTCATATATCGCGCTTTACACACTTTAAGGGCGTCTCAACATTATGGTCAGTGGGCCATTTAAATTATTCTTTATTAAATCATCTGAGCTCCCTGGGGAGTATACAGCCTGTGCAACAACTATGCGCTACTAAGCAAAATGGACCACGAGAACCATATCTGCTGTCACAGGTACCCATTTACCCCTGGGTGGAGAGAAGCAATTATAGTAAAGAGTCTTGCTCAGGGACACAAGTGTCACGACCGGGACTCAACCCAACGCCAGAGCTTGAGTTCAGTGCTCTTATCCACTCGACCATAACACCCTTTATACAAACCCTAGTTTATCAAAACCATAAGACCCTAACCTACACATATTGAGAAACACTACATGTACATGGCAACTTTGTGTAAGTTCAATAGGAGACTTTCTGGGACGATAGAGGGCAGCAGACTTACCGGGTAAATCCATTGTTCTCAGAATTATGCGCATGTTCAGAACTACGTAAACAATGGAAATTTACCCGGTATGTCTGCTGCCACCTAGCGTTGGAAAGTCTCCTATTGCATGAGGTTTGTTTTTTTGTAATTTTTAAACTCTACTCTGCGGTGGTGGAATATAAAGCAAGACAACTTCTTTAAAAAGAGCATAATCTACCCAGCAAGTAGATACACACATGGTGTTACTGCAAACCTAATATTTATTGATACCTCCTTATGCAATGCCTCAAATCCCATACATGTTTATACTTCTACCTCATTCAAGCTACATTTGATCTGATTTTAGACAAAAACGTCTCCAGTTCCGCCCACCACTGGAAGAGATCCGAGCTAAGTACTACAGAGAGATGAAGAAGTTCATCAGTCTGCCGTATCACTTCCGTGGTCTGGCTGATAGTGGTGATGATCTTATCTTCCCTGTGATTATCGAGAAGCACACATCTGGATTCTCCACAGTCTACCGCAAGGCGGAGGAGCTGTTCCAGAGATTAGCCAAAGCCCAAAATGTCTTTAAGGCGAGTTGTTTTAATAAATGTTAATTTTCATTGGGATAAAGAGTATTCATTTTTGATTTACCAATATACACCGATGGGTGTTAGCACTGTAAACTCAGTACATTCCCGAGTTCTGTAAAAAAAATCACAGGCATATTACTTGTGTGGGATTCGTACCAACGACCTTCGCAATCCAATAGTCCTGTCGTACCAACTAGACGTGAGTTGTTTTGCCTTTCGAATCAATTTCAAATAGTCTTATTTATATAAAAGAAATCAGTGTTCATCTTGGCTATAACTAAGGCCGTATCCAAGTTGGTGTCTACAGCTTAGGCTGCAGCTGTTGCTAAGGGTGTTTCTAAGGACATACTATACCTCAACGCATGATGACGCGGAAATCTAGCCGTAGCCGTAGCTGTAGCCGCCAATTCAGATTGCATTAATATACCTCACACCTATACATTCATCATTCACTCATACAATCACTGGTCCAAAAACTTTTATCTTCCAGTATGCGCTAATCCACCAATCAGATGCATGAACTACTATGGGGATAAAAACATATATACTACTTCCTCTGTTTTATATGCTACTTCCTCTGTTTTTATTGCACAATGCGTATTGTGAGTGTCAATGCGTCACGCTCCGTATACGGACAGTGCAAAAATTACATTCTAAACAGTAGTGTGCGTGCATGTTGTTTGTCGCGAAATAACGTTCTGAAATTTTAAACTTTGCGCTTTTCACGTGAGACTGGAAGATAAATTTGTTAGAACGCATGCTCGTTGAATAGGAAAAAATATAGTGCGTCTGCGTCCTGGATATGGGACGCAGAAGCGCTATATTATTCTGTATTCCACTCGCGCTTGTGTGATAACTTATAATATTGAGCCTTGGTTTTTGTTAAAATATGTTTATTAAAAACTGGTTCACAAATTTATTGTGTGTCCATGTTCATTTAAACAGGAGTGGGTTGTATTAGGCTCGGTGGATCTGGATAAACTAATAGAGGAACACTTGCACACTGTTGCTGACTGGGAGCGTAATTTCAAAGCCCTGAAGACAAGAGGCAGAGACTGTGAAAAGCTACCAAGGTAACCGCAACAATTTCTAATAATATCAAAGTCATAATATCAAAGTCTTATCTAGCGCATGTATCTACCAACAAGGTACTCAAGGCACTTAGTATATACATTTTTTCAGAAAGATTGGTTATTTAAGTTATGAATTTTCAGACCCAAATAATTTTGTATTCAATGTTTACCTTTAAAATCATGATGCAATATACACAACAAAGTATTTTCCAATTGCACAATTCTTTGATGTAAGGCTGATCTGCTTTGAGCAATGATCTTTTGTTTAATGGCCAAGTGATTAGATAATTGCTTGAGTTTTAGCCATAGTTAAAGCGTTTATTGCAGCTAGTGTGTCGGCTAACATTTTTCAAACTCTGCCTGATGGGCCATTGTCGTCTTGCTCTTACACAATCCTAGCTGTGTCTTTATGAATCAATACAAATCATGCTGGGAACCATTTGGACTAGTCATGGCTTGGTTATTTGATTTTATAACACCCCTTGCACGTATTCTGCCTGCTCATTGGTTTAGAGCGCGTCACATGACATGTCTTAGTTTTGCTAGACGACGGCCGTGTGATAGTGCGTCGGTTTGCCATGCGCTAGTCTGAAGACTAGCACACGGCGTGCAGTACCCAGACGTCCGTTGCGTGTACGAGGATGATAAATTAATAGTCTGTAACCATTTCGGATTGCACGACACTACATGCAGCACAGTAAAAGTGTTTGCAATCTGTATTCGCGTCGTCCGTGGATTGTAGCATTCAGGTCTGTAACTTAATAATAATAGTACAGTATTTAGAAATGTTTGGGGTGTTATAAAACAAATATTGACTGCTTTTACTCGTGCAATGGTTAAAAACTATGACTCCCGAGGTGATCCCCGGAGCGTTCTATTTTCCTTCGGCTTCGCCTTGGGAAAATAGAACGCTCCCGGGGATAACCTTGGGAGTCATAGTTTTAACCATAGCACTCGAAGCAGTCAATATTTGTATAATAGCCATACTCGGCACTGGTTATAAATATACAAGTTGATAGATTGAAATTATCAAGTAGTCAACCATCCAGGCATGTGGTTTCTCTGCACTTTTCCTGTAGTGAATTTCCCTGTGTACAAGATTGTTTGCGTCACCTAATGCACTTCACTTTCGCATGAAGTATGTACCAGGTTTTATTGAAGAGTTGCAATAATTTCCCTCCTCCCACACACAGCCAAATCAAGGTGGACTGCATCACCGTCTCCACCACCCCAGTCAAGTCCACCATAGACAGCCTGATTCAGCGTCTATTCGACTCCCTGCTGTCGTCCCTGAGGTATTCCATCACAGAACATGTCAATGAAATTGACCGCTTTCTGAAAGATGCTACGGAGGCACTGTCAACAAGACCACAGACTGTGGAGGAGATTGGGAAGGCCAATGCTAAACATGCTGAGTTACAGGCTAAGAAACCAGAGGTTGGTGTGTTGTCTATTTTTATCTGCACCTCCAGCCATAAGCCATTTTGAGGTATGGCGGACACAACACTATGACACTAATTAGGTTTGGGTAGTTATGATCATATCCAACCAAACAATGCAACCCCATAGTGTCCACCATGACCATTGTTTTGACTACATTTGTCCGCATGCCTTTTTTGTTGACTATAGTTTGACTACTTTAGTCAACTACGTTTTTTTCATTTCATTTTCTCCAGAGGACGATCAGAGCATACTGATCGTAACGTCGAGACCACACTTCTTTTTAGAACCACCCTAACTCATTTAGAGATTATCATTGCATGGTGTTACCACAAACCTTTACTGTATCGTTTTTCCACCATGCAAAGTTTCAAATCCTACTCCTTTCATTTTCATTTAATTATTTTCTTCATCTGTTATTGACTGTCTTTGATATAAAGAGATTGTACTTAATTTGTTTATTATATTCCTTTTTGACCAATATGGATATAAATGTTGATTGAATTGAATTGAATTGAACTGTTTGGAACCATTATACTGGGCATGGTCACATCGCTTGCTACCAATAGCCGTTTTCATAGCGTAGTGCACAGAGTTAAGTGTAGCCCTCGCCTTGATGTGGCCGTCCAGCCTTGTGATGTTAGGCGATTTCTTATAAAATAAATAAATTACAAGACCTGTGGGTACAGTCTTTAGGATTGAATTCTTTCGTGCTTTGTAAGGTTAACCAGGACCTTTTACTGATTAATAACAATGTTTTCTTGGCATTTCTTCAACAGATTAAACCACTCTTTGAGAAGTCTGAGAGTAAGAACAAACTCCTACGTACAGTGGCTGGTGGAGGGGTAGATCAGTTGAGTCAACTACAAGCTAGATGGGATAAGTTTGAAATCATGATGGAGAGTCATGAGCTTATGGTCAGAGAACAGGTAGGTTCAATGTCAAACAAATCAAAGCATCTGTGCCATAATAATGGCTCTGCTTACCATAAGCAAAGAATTGGAAGCAGAGAATTCTGTGCTTTGTGCAATCCTATCTCACAAAGTTAGCGGGGATTTTTTTCCTTTTGCATGTGCCTACTCCATGTTACTAGGCATTCTTTGCTTGCACAGAAATGGGCGGTTGCACAGTAAGCGGAGCATGGAGATTGGTTATTTTGCTGCATCTTTAAAGAAGTAAACAACACAAATGAAAATTGTAATTGTTGTCCAAGAACATTTGTGTTGCTTTTGATGACATTAATTTGTTTAAATTTTTTTTATGTGAATGATACCTGCTGAAATGTTGTGATTTGAACATTTTCTTTACAAAATAGTTTCTAACATCAAATTTTTGCATTTGTTTTAATATTTTTTTACTTTCCAGGTTGAGGTAATGAAAAGCAATGTAGAGTCTCGTGTTGAGGCTTTTGTTTCTGACCTTGAGAAGTTTGCAGCTCGTTGGCATCAATTCAAGCCCAAGACGGACATAATAGAGTCTGGTGACAGAGAGGCATGTTCAATGGCTCTGGCTACAGTCAAAGAGAAGAAACAAGAATTTACTGAATTGGATAAGACAAGAGAGAGCTTAGTGTAAGTTAATATCTCTACTTTATCTGTGGCATATTGTGGCAGAGCAATCTAGGTCACTGGACCCAAGCTCTGGGCCAAATTTTATGGCTCTGCTTACCGTAAGCACAGAATCAGCGCTTACCAAAGCAGGGAATTCTGTGCTTACGGCAAGCATATTTTTACAGGTTAGCAGCGAATTTTGGCTTCTGTGCTTGCGTACTCCGCGTTACTAGGGATTCTACGCTAACAAGGCTAGCGCAGCAATTTGGGGCTTACATGTAAGTGGGAAATAGTGATTGTAATCGCAGAATTCGGCGGTAAGCAGAGCCATGAAATTAGGCCCTGGTGTTGTCAGCAGCAGAGTGTAGGTTTGAAACCTGGTTATGACACTTGTGCCCTTGAGCAAAGCACTTAACCATAACTACTTCTTAAAAAGTTTGGATGGTAGTGCATCATGCTTTACCAGCCAGCCGTCAATTTCACAAAGAGTTAGGACTCGTCTTATTTCTAGTTAGGACGAGTAAGGTCTGCATGCTACAGTGCAGGGTTGGGACTCGTCCTAAGTCCTAAGATTAGTCTTAAGTTAGGAAGATTGTTGTGAAATCGACGGCAGGCTCCTAGTATATATTTCTTGTTTCAAATTACCAATCATCTGATGATTAACAAAGAAAAAGTAGCAATTTTGAAGCCTGTTAAGTGTAAAGTTGATTGGTACAATCTCCTTTTTGTAATTGCTCAATTTGAGACGAATAGGGTTATTGACTGATAGGGTGATTGCCAACATATAGCTCAGCTAGTAGAGACTGTCAAAAGTAATCTAAACTTTTAGTGATGAAATGTGAGGAAAATTGACTTTAGCAGAGTTGTGTTTTTGCCCAAGCACGTTAATCCGAAGGTCGTTGGTTCCAAGTCCAGCTCTAGTAAATCTGCTTTGTTTAAGCCAAAAGTATTAATTGTTTGTAATCTTTTGTTGGGGCACACAAAAATAACTCATTGTTTTTCCATACCTCACCAGTTTTGACTGCAATCACTTTGGTCTTGATGAGCCCCAGTTTGGAATAGCAGAGGAATTGAAGGAGGACTTCAAGCAGCATGAAGCAATGTGGACTCTGTATGAGGAGTTCAGTAACGGACTCAAAGTATTGGAAGAAACGGAATGGATTGTATTCAGGTAACACTGCTTCTAATAATAATAATAATAATAATAATAGTAACAAATTCTTATATAGCACGTTTCACAATAACCATATCAATGCGCTTTGGACCCAATTTCCTGTAAACACAAAGCTTGTAAACAGAAAAACTTGCTAAGCACAAAAAAGTTACAATTGTTGTGACTGTTACCTTGGTCATTTCTTGCTTAGCCAGCAATTTGCTGAGCAGAATTTTATGAAGCTGGGCCCTGATCTCATATAATGACAGTCAAGTTTAGGTTTCTAGAAACAAGAGTTGATAACGCTTCTAAATTCCGGAGGAAAAAAATCTTTAAAGAGAAATACCTTGAAATATATTATGCCTTTGCAAATACTAATTTACTAGTTTCGGGGATCTTCCAAACTTTCTAATATTTGGAAGGTAGTATGGAGTACTGCTTTTTGAAGACCCTAAGAATAATGGGCGTACTTCTTGTCATCACGTTTTGTGTATGTCAGTATCAAGCCCCCCTGCCCCCCCCCAAAAAAAAAGTTTAATTAACTGTAAAAATACTAACATTTATTACATCTTATACCTAAGGTCCAAAACTTATCAACTTGATGATTTCTTGGGGATGTGGGCAGAGAAGCTACGTGGATCGGGAGAGGATGAGATTGAACATACAATGATGACCGTCAAACTCTCCAAAGATATCGATAAATACAAGGTCAGAATATGTAGCTGTTTAACCCTTTCATGCACCATTTATTTTAGAGATGAATTGATCATGTGGACACATTAATTGTTTACTGTTTTTTTAGCAAATGGTGACGTCCCCCAAAAAAGGTCACAGTAGCACCTTTAAGAGTCCTCTTTACCATTTTGAAAACTGTTTGGCCATGCGATGTATATTTTTGTTTAACAACTTTTTTTTCTGAGGGAATTTAAACAGGCTGTAGTTTCTACAACAGGTCAGAAGAAGAAACTGTAGTTTCTTCAGAAGAAGAAACTGTAGTTTCTTCAGAAGAAGAAACTGTAGTTTCTTCTTAAAGAAGAAATTAGTTTTTAATAACCATGTCCAATTGACCCAATTCACCTGACGTCATCATCAAATAATCTTGGATGCGCCATATTGGTGGGCAATGTCACTCTGTGCGCTATTCAGTGAAGTGCATTTTAGGCGACGCGGCGTTTACACGTAAACCTATTGACCACTAAAATGGTGAGCGTGGCACAGTCGGCGCGTGTGACGTGCGTGCAAGGGACCAAGAGATGAAGTGAGGAGATAGGGATTGTGAAATGGTTTCAATTGGTGTTTTTCCTTACAGGCTATTTCACCCATGTTGAAGTATGTCAGCAGTGACGTGTATTCCCAGGAACATTGGCATGATATGTTCCGCATGCTGAAGATGCCTCGTGGTACCACTCTAGAGAAACTTACATTTGGGGATATTTTAGGAGCCACAGATCAGATCCTCGCTAACAGCCAAGCACTCAAGGTAAAACAACGACAATCTCGAAACCAGATTGAATTGTGAATTATTAGGTTCCATTTATCTCTTGATATCTTACTACACTTTGGCAAAGTTACATTTCATAAAAAAAAAATCAATTAGAACTAGCTTAAAAATTTCTTTTGATACAGGTTGCTTCTTAGTTTTGGTTTTTACCCATATTCACCGATGTGTGTAAGTACTGTATACTCAGTACTTTCCTGAGCTCTGTGAAAAATAGCCACAAGCATATTTCTCAGGTGGGATTCAAACTCACGACCTTTGCAATTCCAGAGCAGTGTCTTACCAACTAGGACACTGCTCTGGAATTGCAACGGTCTTGGGTTCGAATTCCATCCGATAGTATGCCTGTGTATTTGAAAGGCCCAAATATTATTTTATAAAGACTGTACTGCCCTCTAGAAATATTGAAAGAAATGTTCTTTTGAGATGAAATTGAATAAATTTGTTTAATTTGACAGGATTTGTTCAATCGAGCCAAGGGAGAGGTCTCTATCCGTGATGCATTGAGAGAGCTTGATCTATGGGGTGTAGGGGCAGCCTTTGCACTGACAGAGTACAGCGATAGTCAGTCAGTTGTCATTATGCTCATCAAGGATTGGAAGGAAATAGTCACAGAGGTTAGTGCTTTATTGACATGAATCTACAAATATGTAGCTCAACAATGTCTAAAGGCACTGGACACTACCCACTGGCTGCGTACTCCCACCGGGGAGCTGAGATGGTTTAAGGAGTGATTTAAGGCCCAGTGACCAGGGGTAATAATGTGAAGCGCTTTGGGATGCCCTTCGGGTGTGAAAAGCGCTATTTAAAAACGGGTTGTTATTAGCTGTTCCGAACTTTCAGTCGGAACAGCTATTGTAATCGTCCAGATTTTTATTATTTTTATTATTATTCTTTCTTTCACTAAAACCCTATTGACTTAGCATGTGACTTTTGTAACAGTCATTATGTCTCTGTTAGAGTTATCAAAAGTAAACAAATCGTATACCATATTAAAGCTTTTGCCCTGACTTAAATATTAGAGGTAATTAAATTAAACATTTTAATTAATTATTCATGTGACAGAGGTGTGAATATTTAATTAGCCAATCTTGTTCTAATCATATGTCAAGAAGTATACATCCGATCTTCATTTTTTTTCCCGTTATGTAATTGTCTTGTATTGTAGATGTGAATGCTGGCCTAACATTTCCCGTCACGTCATCATGACGTCACTTTTTCGCGCGTTTTTTTTTCTGTGTACAAACACATGGGGCTGAAAGTGTAAATGTTTTGGAGGTCAAAAATACATTATTTTCAAAATAAGCTAATGGTCAGTTTCCTAAATTACATAAATTGTTTTGAAAATTAAAATGCTTTTGATAAGAAATATTCCAGGCCACCAAAAGTATTGAAAGTACCACTATAATTAACAATTAATTAGTAAATCTTGGCACCGTGGCTAAATTGTAATGCTTCATTGACTCCACCTAGTCACCTTAGCGTGAAAGAATAATATTTTGTATAACTAGTGTACTACAGTGTGGATCCTTATGAGATTGGGACTTACTCAAGTCTAGGAATTTACCACGAAAAGCGTAGCCTTTTTTTTATTCCTAATCGGACAAAGGACAAATGTAGTTTGTGCATGCCAATTCGATTTGTAAATGACCATTATCACATGAAATTCTTATGCAAGTTACGGTTTTTGTTGAAAGGCATTTTGTGAAAGGATGAACGTTTTATTTTTGTCTGATCATCAGCGGTATGAAATCCGACCTGACGAAAATAAAAACGTTTTTAAATTTCTTTTCATTTTCTGCAGATTTAATAATGAGTTTCATCTTTCGACATACTGAAGTCTATTTACCACGAAAAGTGTAGCCTTTTTTGTATTCCTATGCGGACAAAGGACCCATACGCCTATAGTTTGTGTATGCCCATTGGATTTGTACATGACCAACACATTAAATTCTTACGCACGTTACGGTTTTTGTTAAAAGGCATTATGCGATGGGATGACTGTTTTATTTTAGTGTCCGATCATCAGCGGTATGAAATGCCAACTTCATGATTTAATGTTGACCTACATTCTTAATGTTATTTAACTGAAATTGATTTAGTCTTATTAAACCAAAATCATACAACAATGCTGCTATTTTGTTTGAATGTTGTTGGTTTTTTTTATTTGGAAACAAAAACCAAGCTACTTAATTCGTATGTACTATACAAACAGTAGAAACACGGAACAGCTCTGTGATTGTTAGTTACAATCACTATCTCTAGTTATTATTATTATTATTATTATTATTATTATTATTATTATTATTATTATTATTATTATTATTATTATTATTATTATTATTATTATTATTATTATTGGTATAATTACTCAAAATAATTTTTAGCATAAAATCTTACTTGGTGACGAGCAATTGAGAGCTGTTGGTAGTGTATAACATTGTGAGAAACGGCTCCATCTGAAGCTATGTAGTGTTTTTTCTTTCATTATTCTATTGCAACTTCGATGACCAATTGAGTCAAATTTTTTCACAGATTTGTTATTTAATGCATATGTTGGGATATTCCAAGGGAGAATACTGGTCTTTGGCAATTATCAAAAGGGTCCAGTGCCTTTAAACAATTTTAAATATATCATAAGCACTTTTTATATCTGTTGCCCCCAGCGGAAGATTTGCAAGTTCACCCATTCATAGAGATAGGCAAATAATAGATTTTGCCTTGCTTGCTGGCTCAAGTTGTACAAGTTTCATTCTACTCCTTTGTAGGTTGGAGACAACCAGAGTCTTCTCCAGTCCCTGAAAGATTCCCCGTACTACAAGGGATTCGCAGACAAAGCCACCATCTGGGAGCAGCGTCTTGCTGACTTGGACGAGTATCTGCACAACATGAACCAGATTCAGCGCAAGTGGGTTTACCTGGAACCTATCTTTGGCCGAGGAGCGCTGCCTAAGGAGCAAGGACGCTTCAAGAGGGTAGATGATGATTTCAGGTGAGATTGTTATGGCCCTTAAGGGTATGTAGTGAATTACACTGAAACCATTGCTTAAAGGCATTGGACACTATTGGGAATTACTCAAAATTATTTTTTTATGGTAATGGCCAATGGAGAGCTATTGATAGTAAAACAAATTGTAAGAAACGGCTCCCTCTGAGGTAAGGTAGTTTTTGAGAAAGAAGTCATTTCTCACGTAAATATTAGAAGACTTCAGTGATGAAGCCTTTTTTAGACATCTGAAAGCACACAAATCTGTGCAAGTTGGTCCAGCTTCTATGTCATCAGCCATTTGCTTTAGCCCTGCTAGTTTATACACATTTCTGTCAAAGAAACCCAGTCTGTTTTTTTGTTAAGTTTTCTTGTTACCTGTTTGTCTTATCTCCTCATTTTTAGTGTGTCTGTCTAGGCTGTCTTCTACAAGCATTGGCTTACTCTAACAGCCTCACACTATATTTATTTTGGTTTACATAGATTAAATATGTTCACTCCATCCTCTGTGATTATTATTTTGCTAATCTATGTAATAATGTTAATAATAATAAACTGTTCTTATAAAGCGCATTACAAACAGAGTCCCAATGTGCTGTATGGAGTCAATTAAGAGTAAACAAACAAAATTAGTCCGAGTTTAACAAATGAGTTTTGAGAAGTCGTTTAAATTTATCCAGAGTTTGTTGTTTTTTGATGTTTCGGGGGAGTTTGTTACAAAGAGTGAGAGAAGATGTAATATTTTGTATAGTATATGTTATATCTTAAGAAGAGTATTATGAAATAAATGTTGACTTGAGTTGAATTGAAAATTATGTAATACATTTTCTTTCCTGGTGACATAGGTCGATCATGATGGATGTAGCTCGTGACAGTAGAGTGCTATCCCTGGTTGGAAGGCCAGGGTTAAGAAACACCTTGACTACGTTACTAGACCAACTACAGAGATGTCAAAAGGCCCTTAATGAATTCCTAGAGGTACGTAACTTCAGCCGATTCATTCAAATTAATCAAGAAATGTATTCATACTCTTCACTTTTTGTAACTAGTTTATTATCAGTACTTATTTTGATTTTTGTAGAAAACTCCACATAGAAAGTGGTTTAAGGTGTGCTCTTCTCCAAACAGCCCTTAGTGCTGTTTTGTTTTGGGGTTTTTCTGCCTTTTTCCTTCTATTTGAATAACATGTTGAATGTTCCACAATGCAAAGCCTCAAACTTTTCAGTTGAAACTGTGTTTGCTATCAATGGGAGACTTTTGAGACGCTGGCGGAATCAAACATAACGGTCCTTTTTTTTGTGGCTTTGAGTGTGCACGTGCTGAGTATTGCAAGCGTAGGTCTGAGCATGCGCACTGCTCTCAAGAATTAGAAAAAAGGATCGTCCAAAAGTCTCCCATTCATAATAAATCTGGGTTTTACTTGATGAGTATTCAAAACTTCATTTTTCCGTCTATTCCTAGAACTTCCTCATCGTATGGCGATCGTGCCTTTTCCGCTTGTCCTCCTAAACTTTGGAACGCTTTACCTAATAACATCTGGGCCCATTTATAAAGAGCTGCTTAAGCACAAAATTTTGCTAAAGCGAAAAAATCCTTGCTTAGTAAAATCATATTACCGGCCAAGAGTCCGCTCAATTGTTATGCTAAATAAACAACAGCTAAATACCAGTCACAAACAATGTATATGGCATAACAAATTGGCAAATAACATGTGTAAAATAAGCGAGCTATTTTTCGTGCTTAAGCAATTTTTTTTGCTTAAAGCAACTCTATGAAATTGGCCCCAGATGCTGTAGTTCTCTTCCATTGTTTAAAAACTTGCTGAAAACTCATTTATTTAAATCCTCATACACTTAGCTCGTTACATGTCTTGACAGTAGATTATTCATTGTATAATTTTGTATTATGTTCTACATTTCTTTTTGTTGTATATGTATTGTTTATTGTTCTGCGCCTCGGAATAGGGTCTTGTACACTAGATAGATGGCGCATTATAAATGCATTATTATTAGAACTATATGACTACAAAATTACTTTGATTTGATTCTTTACAGGAGAAACGTTCAATGTTCCCTCGTTTCTATTTCATCGGTGATGATGACCTGCTTGAGATCCTTGGTCAATCTACCAACCCAGTTGTCATTCAAACCCATCTCAAGAAGCTTTTTGCTGGAATCCACAGTGTACAATTTGACGAAGGAAATAAGAACATCTTGGCCATGAAGTCTCTGGAAGGGGAGGTTGTACCACTCAAGAGCCCTGTACAAATCATGCCTGATGTAGAGGTATGAACTATTCATTTAGTTTTGTTTTCTCCTGAAGATGTGCTGATTATACTGCTCAACAAAACAGGCTCTTTTCAGAGCCAACAGTCCTCTCAAAAGAGGTTTATTACATAGTTGTGCCTGCAAGGAACTCTTAATGTTCTCTTCTATAAACAAATAATAGTCCTATCCAAGAATTGCTTGACTTTTTCACCATTGGTCATGTCTTAATTGGAATATATAATAGATGTTAAATTAGCATCCGGGATAAAGAAGATTATTATTATTATTTTTTACCCATACACCGATGTGTGTTAGCACTGTATACCCGGTGATTTCCCGAGTCCTGTGAACAAAATATCACGGGTATATTACTCGGGTGGGATTCGAACCCATGACCCTTGCAATTCTAGAGCAGTGTCTAACCAACTAGACAAACCGAGGTTGCCCTGCAGCTAGAGGCAGTTCGAATCCTATGTTTTGGCAGCGGGTACTACAACGTTATAATAGATGTTAAACTTGCATCGGGGATAAAGAATATTAATTTTGTTTGACCTATTGTAATATACTTGGATCTTTTCCCTGTAAGACCCATAGTTTCCAATATTTTTTTACATGACCTAAACAACTTATTAAAAGACACTGGACACTTTTGGTAATTGTCAAAAATCAGTCTTCTCACTTGGTATATCTCAACATTATGAATAAAATAACAAACCTGTGAAAATTTGAGCTCAATTTATCGTTAAAATTGCGAGACAACTATGAAAGAAAAACACCCTTGTCACGCGAAGTTGTGTGCTTTCAGATGCTTGATTTCAAGACCCCAAATTCTAAATCTGAGGTCTCAAAATCAAATCGTGGAAAAGTACTGCTTTCTCAAAAACTACTTCACTTCAGAGGGAGCCGTCTCTCACAATGTTTGATACTGTCAACCTCTCCCTATTACTTGTTACCAAGTAAGGTTTTATGCTAAACAATATTTTGAGTAATTACCACTGCCTTTAAATTAGACTTAACATTCTTTTGACCTGCATGTCTACCAGGGCCTTAGTAGTCTACTTAGTTTACTAAAAGATACCCTTTCTTTTCTATTTAGGTATGGTTGGGAGAGCTTGCCCGTGAAATGAAAGAGACATTACAGCAGTTACTGCTGGATTGTCTACGAGCTCACAGAGGAGGGCGTGGTCAGGGTGTGGATCCCAACCAATTCCCATCCCAGGTAGGTTCATATCAGTGTTGTAGCAATGGTGGGTGGTGCTGGGTGGGCTTGATGCCCAGGACTCACAATTTTCTGCCAAGGACTCTGAGCACAATACATTGTGCCACCCAGTACAGATTTCCCTTGAGAATAAATCAAAATATTGTCCACTGTGCATTGATCTTAGACACAGCTAATGATATACACATAATGAATGTTTATGAGTGCAATGGTGCGAATATGTTCATGAGTTGAAAGATGGAATGTTCTATTCAACGAGGCGGAGCCAAGTTGAATGGAACATTCCAGCTTTCAACGAATGAACATATTTGTACCATTGCACGAATGAAAAACATTCATTATTTGTTTTATATAACATCCAAGTAGATCTTTGTCATTTTGATTGAAAGATACAACTCTCACTCAACAAACAATTTCAACTGTATAAGCCGAATGCTAGTAATTTTACGATGCCTTCTTGTAATTGTAGTAACACCTGCTGCGTTACCAAAGACACGCGCACGCAGTGATGTTTTTACTCAGCTTTTTCGTTCCATCCGAAAAGTACCATTGCACGCTGTACCGAAAAGTACCATTGCACGCTGCCAGCGTGCAATGGTACTTTTCGGATGGAACAAAAAAGCACGGTGAGTGACTAAGCGTGCAATGGTACTTTTATTTGCTATCACGTGACGGACAATCCTCCAATCAAATGGCAAGGATCTGCTTGGGTGTTATATAATAAGGAATATCAAATGTCACAGAGAAAAAACGCAGTCAAAAGGCCATATAACTTATTGCATGGCCCCATAACACGAACAGTTTGGAAACCTGGCATCAAACCTGAAGCTTGTAATTAAAGGACTTGGGTACTTTTTGTAACACAAAACACAATGTCCACAGATTTACATTAAACTTACACCGTTTGAAGACAATGATAGTAGAAAGCTTACCTTAAAAGAATAGTAGCTGCTGAGGTGCTGTAAAACACTATCACAAAAATTCGTTTTGTATGCTAAAATACTTTTCGTCTTTGGAGATGAAATTATTTTGTGACGTTTTTTTTACTCATTTCTCAAAAACTACAGCACCTCAGCACCTTCAAATTTGTTGTTGTTGTAAATCTGTGGATATTGTCTTTTGTGTCCTACAAAAAGTACCAAGACCCTTTAAACATGAATAACTTTGTTGTTCCACTCGCCCTTCATAGACTTTCAAAAATTGCCCACTACTACAATTGGTCTAAGTGGTGAAATGTGTTTAACCTTTGTTTGCAGATCCTTTGCTTGGCCAACCAGATTCAGTTCACAGAGCAGTGTGAGGCAGCCATGAAGGATAACAATCTACAGGAATGTTTACTAGAGTTGGAATCTCAGCTAGAGGGCTACACCTCGGCTGATATACATGGAGGAGATGGGGACAGTGATCAGATGATGCATGTATTGGAACTCAAACTCAAGGTAAAGATGAAAGAAAAAAAGAATGAAGTTACAAACTGCTTACACAACCAAAATGACCTGGGGTCGATTTCACAAAGAGCCAAGATTGATCGTAACTGCAAATCAATCATAGTTGCTTAGTAAACTGTGATGTCACAATGCAAATCACTATGGTGATACTGACAATTTGTCTTTCAGTGGGTTTTTATTGCTTTGTGAAATCGACCCCGGGGCTCAATTTTATAAATAATAATAATTTATTGCATTTCTTGTGCGCCATCTCCATCCAAGGATGTTCGAAGGCGCAAATGACACAAAAATTCCATAAAAGTTATAGTAAATTACAAACGATAAAATATACATAAAAAGCAGAAAGCCTGTAAGCATAAAAACTTGCTAAGCAGTAGCCCTGGCGGCCTTACACTTTCATATTGTACGGTGACGTCCTGGACATCGGGGTACATTTCTGTGGCGGAAAATGTTCACAGCTTCATAACTCAAATCTTACCTGCAAGAAAGCACTAATTTCAACAGATTCACATTCCATGGCAGCATATGTTTTTCTGCGGTGGGTTTTGATCGTAAGTTATTCTTCACAAATCCGTTATTTTCATGAAATAATGCAGCTCCCAACGTTAAGGAATTCCCATTTTTGTTCGTACTCTCACACTCTGCCATGTGCAGTCAAGATACAGTGACCAAGAATTCATGCGTCTAAGCTTGCATCATGCATCTTGCCCATTAGTGTATACGCGTACGCACGTCATCAGACAACACTGTGAGAAAACGATCAAAACGGGAATTTTGTAACGTTGGAAGCTGCGTTATTTCACGAAAATGACGGATTTGTGAGGAATATATGAGGACCAAAACCCACCGCAGAAAAATGTATGCCGCCATGGAATGTGAATCTGTTGAAATTAATGGCTTGTTGCAGGTAAGATTTGAGTTATGAAGCTGTGAATTTTTTCCGTCCCTGAAACGGGCCTTAATAGTTTACAGAGGAAGAGTCCTATATAGGGCTAGCTAAGCACATGCAAATCTTACCTAACAGAAACTGGTTACCAGCCGAAATTCCATAAAATTGACATTGTTGCAACTGGTGCCCAAATGTTTAGTTTGTGGAAATAAGTTAGCTAACATGGTTGTTTGGAGTGATTAGCACTGGTGTATTTAACATTTCACCATTTAAATAACATTTTGTCTCATTTGTTTTTCTATTTCTTCACAGGCACTCATTCTTGACAACATCCACTTCATTGATGTAGTACAGCAGCTACTGAAAGACAACATTCTGAGTGTCGAGGAGTGGATGTGGCAGAAGCAGCTACGGTTCTACCAAGCAGAGAAGGGCAAAGCTATCATGAGGATGGTTGATGCAGAATTCCAATATACATTTGAATACCAAGGTAAACAGATAAATCTATTTTTACAAAAGAAATTGTGCTTTGTTGTGGATCAAAATTAAAAATGTCAACTGACTGACAAAGAGGACAACCCAAATGCTTTATAAGTGCAACAGATGATTTAAAGGCACTGGACACTATTGGTAATTACTCAAAATAATTGTAAGCATAAAAAACTTAGGTAACGAGCAATGCGGAGCTGTTGATAGTATAAAACATTGTGAGAAAACAGCTCCCTTTGAAGTAACGTTGTTTTCAAGAAAGAAGTAATTTTCCACAAATTTGATTTCAAGACCTCAGAATTAGATTTTAAGGTCCCAAAATCAAGGATCAAGGTGTTTTTTTCTTCCATTATTATCTCGCAACTTCGACGACCAATTGAGTTCAAATTTTCATTATGCATGTTGAGGTGAGAAGACTGGTCTTTGACAATTACCAATAGTGACCAGTGTCTTTAATTAGAATGTTATTGTTATTGACCATGACTATTCTTTGATCTCTCTAAACCCACAGGCAATGCTTCCAAACTGGTCCACACTCCTCTGACAGACAAGTGTTACTTAACGTTAACCCAAGGCATGCATATGGGTATGGGAGGGAACCCGTATGGACCAGCTGGTACAGGAAAGACAGAGTCTGTCAAAGCTCTTGGTGGTTTGTTTGGTAGACAGGTCTTGGTCTTCAACTGTGACGAGGTAAATAGTCAGTTCTTCATTATCTATTATAATAATAACCGGTTTTTAATCGCGCTTTATACACCCGGAAGGGCGTCTCAAAGCCCTTAAACACGCAGTATTTTCTGCATGGTATGTGGGACTACGTTTGAATTAGGAGATCTATTCCTTTTACATAGCACCATACAATGGTTTACAAGGTGCTGTGGCGCAATGTGCTGCCAATTTTATGGCCGGTCAGGTTGGTGCAGTGGTGTCTTGCCTCACCTTCCACCTCTGGGACCCTGGTTCGAACCCCACCGGGGGAACTATGTGGATTGGGTTTTCAGTCCCTATACTTGACTGCGTGGGTTTTCCATGGAATAGTTCTCTTGGGTTTTCCTCCCACATGTAAAACTGAAACTTCTTCATTGTCTTCTTTCTTTTCGTTTGGCTCTAAATAAATCCTGTTAAAATAAGATGGTTGGTTGCTTTATTCACATATTTGCTATTCATCTTTCGCAGAGAGATCATTCTCTGTATATATTGCCCTAAAATGTGGAATAAGCTTCCTGTGCAGATCAGAAACGCCAGCTCACTCACCTCATTCAAGACACTCCTAAAAGCTCACCTGGGCCCAATTTCATAGAGCTGCTTAAGCACAAAATTTTGCTTAAGCAAAAATAATCCTTGCTGAGTAAAATCAGATTACCCGCCAAGACTCCTTTCAATTGGTATGCCAAATAAACAACAGCTAAATACCAGTCGCAAGCAATGTATATTGCATGAAATTTTGGCCAGTAACATGGGTAAAATAAGCGATCTATTTTTTGCCTTAAGCATTTTGTGTGCTTAAGCAGCTCTATGAAATTGGCCCCTGTTCTAGCAGGCTTACTAAACCCTTCAACTGTGCCTCAGCACCCTAGAGCAAACTTTTGATTTGTGGGGCTCTATGAATGACCTTTGATTGATTGATTGACTGATATTGATATTGCTTTTTGCCCAGGGTATTGATGTGAAGTCTATGGGTCGTATCTTCATTGGCTTGGTTAAGTGTGGAGCATGGGGTTGTTTTGATGAGTTCAATCGTCTTGAAGAAGCAGTGCTGTCGGCCGTCTCTATGCAGATCCAGACCATTCAAGCAGCACTCAAGAGCAAGAAAGCCAGCTGTGAACTTCTTGACAAAACAGTTAGTATACTTTCATTTACAATGTGTGCTTAGAATGTCACTTTGCTTGTGAATTGCAAGCTAATTACAGCAGGCATGATATTCTTCATACTTAAAGTCTGTTTTCTGTTGTTTTTTTGTGCCCTCAGAAAAATCAGCAAAACTATCATTAAGTAGCCTACAAAATATATAAAAGCCTATTTACCATACCATGTACATGTACGTGTAGGTAAACCTTTATACTCTTGTACAAAATAATTTCAAGGACTAAATATCATGCCAGTTGCAGTCTTTGTAGTCCTTGAACTTAGTTTTGTTTTTATGTTTTGTTAAATTGAATAGGGTCATGGTTTTCACCTCAAACCTCACTGCATATTTTAAAGAATCCAACGTGTAGAAATATAGAATGGTTGAAGAACATTTTACGTTAGAGTAAGTTATACAACTCAATTTGTTACTTCCTACTTCTTTCCTCAGATTGATATTGATCCTAACTCTGGTATCTTCATCACACTGAACCCTGCTGGCAAGGGCTACGGGGGTCGCCAGAAACTACCAGACAATCTCAAACAGCTGTTTAGACCTGTGGCCATGTCCAGACCGGACAATGAGCAGATTGCTGAAGTCATCCTCTTCTCTGAAGGATTCAAAGATGGCAAGAGTCTGGGACGCAAATTGGTTGCCATCTTCAACCTCTCAAAGTAAGTGTTACTTCTTTATCGCATATGACCACATGAGTTCAAGAAACATCCTTCATAGTTTGAATTATCCTTGTGAGTTGGGCGATACCTTATAAAAAATATTTGAAAAATTATAACGAAACAATCTGAATTTAGCCTTGGTAGGTCAGTAAAGTTGAACAAGGACTTCCGTTTAGAATGAACATGATGAATGCTAATAATTGCCTTCTTGTGTGACTCCTCTATAGGGAGCTATTGTCTCCACAGCAGCATTATGACTGGGGACTAAGAGCTCTAAAGACAGTCCTTAGAGGCTCAGGGAACTTGCTGCAGATAGCTAGACGGCAACAAAGCAACAGTAATGCCAATGGTAAGTTCAAAGGTCAAGGTTTATTCATGCCCACAGTGTCAGAGATGCTTAGGAAGAAACTATTAATAAATAGTAAACTTGCTGTCACAACCATGTGTAATTTTTTTTTATTAGTGGGAGTGTTGGCTCTGAAAAGAGCCGGTGTGGTCTTGACATTTCAAACAGTCTTCAGGAGAGAGATGCTTGTTTACATTCCATGGCCATTTATGTTGAATATTCATTCATAAGCACCCGAACCGGTTGTCCATTCTCATACTGATTGATACGTCGAGTTGAAACCAACGGTCCTTTGCAGAACCTCCCAACTCATTTAGAATTTATCATAAAATGGTTTTACCGCAAACCCTACTATAACTCTACACGATTCTTTTACACATGCAGGTAAGATTGAGGAGAGCAAGTTAGTAGTCCAAGCTCTACGAGTCAACACTCTATCTAAGTTGACCTTCTCCGACAGCTTGAGATTTGATTCACTCGTCAAGGATGTCTTCCCTGGTGTGGAACTCAAGGATATAGAGTATGAGAGTCTCGCCCAGAGTCTTAGAGATGTCTGCTTGGAGTCTAATCTGGTCATCATGGAGACACAGGTTTGTAGAACCAGGCCTCGAAATTACCCATGGCACTCACTGCAATAGACTGTTATCACGCTGTCACCATCTTGGTCATGTTTCCTGTTTCCAATAACAGTCATGAATGCTAACATTCATTGCCATGGCACCAGACTATTAATTCGTCCAGCCTCAGTTTGGTTACAATGATTTGGAATGGAGTAAAATCAAGATGACCACACCCCGATAAAGGTCTGTTGTCGTGGTGCCCTGTGCTTTTGATAAAAATCTCATAGAAGTGCCCCTTACGAAAGGAAAAATGACTTGCCCCTTCAAGATCGAAATTCGAGGCCTGTAGAAGAGACCACTCATCAAAAATTTCCACATAGCTTTTTTAAAAAAGGGTTTGGGTATTTTTTGTTTGACACAAAACGCAAGCGTCCACTGATTTACATTGAACTTACATGGTTTTAAGATAATGATGGTAGAGAGCTTCCCTTTAAATATTACTTGCTGAGGTGTTGAGTAGTTTTTGAGTAATGATTTTTACAAAAACTATGTTTTGGATGTACAAATTTAATTGTTATTAGACAAAATTGAAACAATCCACCAAATAAAGAGACGATACTAAATATTTATCACCTTACTGTACCATCCTTTAAAATAGATCTGTTTATTTTGACTTTGTGATGTGCAGATCAAGAAGGCTCTTGAGTTGTATGAGCAGCTTCGTCAGCGTATGGGTGTCGTCGTGGTGGGACCTAGTGGCTCTGGAAAGTCAACTACATGGCAACTCTTAAGATCTGGTCTCAATAAGACTGGACAGGTTGTCAAACAGTACACAATGAACCCTAAAGCTATGCCTAGAACACAGGTAAGTTCAGGGCCCAACTTCACATAGCTGCTTAGAGGAATTAGTTGTTTTTTTTTAAGACAAAAATTTCCACAGATTGACATTCAACTTACATGATTGGAAGATAATGGTGGTAGAAAGCTTCCTGTAGAATCTTATTTGCTGAGGTGCTGTAGTTTTTGAGAAATAAGCAAAACAATGTCACCAAAATAATTTTCGTCTCGGGAAACAATTTTTTTGTATTAGCACGTACAACGTAATTACCAGTGCTGGTAGTTAAATACCACAAGGGTGTTTGTTTAGGGTAGGAAGCTTCCCTTTAAATCTTATTTGCTGAGGTGCTGTAGTTTTTGAGAAATGGGTAAAGTAATATCACAAAAATAATTTTGGTCTCAGGAACGAAAATTATTTTATTGGCATGTACACCGTAATTACCAGTGCTGGTATTTAAGAACCACAAGGGTGTTTATTTCTTTCATTATTTTCATGCAACTTTGATGACCAATTGCAGTTAAACCTTGTATTTGTATTTGCAGTTACTGGGTCAGATTGACATGGATACCAGGGAGTGGACTGATGGTGTGCTGACATACAGTGCTAGACAGGTGGTCAGAGAACCAATAGGTAGGCTTCTATCCTTTGAATATTTGAGTAGTCTTTGAACGTTTTTAAGAATTTGTATTCCTATTGCTATAATTCCCTTCTTTTGTTTAAATTTTGTCCTCATAACTGTACCTGCTTAATTTTAAAAGCTCCTTTTGTTCAGCACTCTAGAGCATGTCATGATGATTAAGTTTTTGTATTATATTGTTGTGAAGCCGGGTTCATACCTTCTGTAAATTTGTTGCTGCGATATTTGCAAGAGAGTTGAGCACAACTCAACCCCTGCGAATTAATCATTGCAAATATGTGACGTCAACATTCGTTTTGCATTCGCAGAAAGTGTGAACCAGGCTTTAGTCTATTGAGAAACTAAAAGCAAGTTTCAGTAAAAAAAAAAATCAAAGTTATGATTACAAATCTATGCAGTTGATTGGTATCCCTGAAATAAAATACATTTTTTTTGTATGGTTCTTAACAGTTCTATTGTATGTACTTTTGAGTTTAAGAAAAAATACCTGAAGTGTTTAACATTTCATTCCAACTTGATGATCATTTTGCTGATGTATAAAGCGCTAGTCATGTGCATTGATTGATGCCATTGTTTGTATTCTGTTTTAACCTGATGCGGACATTGCCTTTTCAATAATAAAATCCTGTACTTGTTGTTTTTGTTGTTATTGACAGAGATCCAGTCGTGGATTATCTGCGATGGTGACATTGATCCTGAATGGATCGAATCTCTCAACTCTGTCCTTGATGATAACCGGCTCCTTACCATGCCATCTGGAGAGAGAATACAGTTTGGTCCCAATGTCAACTTCCTATTTGAGACTCATGACCTGAGCTGTGCATCCCCTGCCACTATATCACGCATGGGAATGATCTTCATGAGGTTAGAAACAATTTATATTAAAGACCTGCTTGAATGAAAGGAAAGCGAGTCATATGATTATAAATAGATTTCAATTGTGTAAAAAAACAATCATTTTGAATGCCCTTATCCAGCGCTTTTCTGAGAGATTTGTGAAAAGCCGCATTACGTATTCACTCTCAAAACGTCATAGTTGGGAGCTCCAATTTGTTAAGCTGCTTTGTTGCAGCGTGGAGGTATAACAAAGCAACCTCCCAGACATGACGTCAGCGGCATTGTCCTTTGACGCGCGCTCTCATCGGCAGAAGTGTTTTTGGTTTTTCAAAACCTTTAGGTTGGGGCCTAAATTTTTAATCGATAATGACGAAAAATTCAGAAGTTAAAATTACATTAAAATGGTGAACAAGTGCATTATAGACAAGTTAAAATACCAATTTTGGGTTTTACCCATATACACCGATGTGTGTTAGCACTGTATACTCAGTACTTTCCCGAGCTCAGTGAAAACAAAATCAAAGGCATGTTACTCTGGTTGGATTCGAACCCACGACTGTGGCAATTTGAGTGCCTCGCTTACCAACTAGACCGTCCAGATTACGCGATAGCTAGAGGCAGTTCCAATCCTAAATTTTAGCAGCAAGAACCACAAGGAGTTAATAGATGGAAATTTCCATCGATGCAAATTTCCATCTATTGAATAATAGTAATATACGTTCTTAAAGCGCTTTATTAAACCTCTTGTAATTGGCGCATAACAAAGTGTTCAATGTTTGTTTCTTGCAAGGAATGTGAAGCTATAATGAGACCTACTCCTTTATAGCACCACTTTATGATTTACAAGGTGCTGTGGTGCAATATGCTGTCAATCAGGGGTGCATTTTGGCGGCTGTAACCAATAATTGTTTCTGACGTCAGAACCAAAACGGTAACCGAGCTCACAACTCGGTTATCGTTCAGTCTGAACAGCAGAACCAACGACCAACAACCAAAACAGTTTTTGGTTGGGGTCGCCAAAAGGCACTCCAGACCAGGAACACTTTGGTGAATCCCTGTCCTACATTTTGTTTTTGTTTTTTTAACATATAAGCTTGGTCTATACTGTGACTAAACCACCAGCACTTGTTCTTGATGCCCTAAACTGCTCGACCAACACCCTGCTTTACAGCACTTTGTCACACAAACGAAATCTAATCCTTTTTTTCTTCTTTTGTTTGCCTCCCAGTGATGAAGACACCCAGATCAAAGACCTAGTGGAATCCTGGCTCAATAAACTTCCCCCAGAGAGAAGCTCTGAACTCCAGGGATGGATCGACAAATACTTCTACAGTGCCTTGGAATCTGTCCTGGCTAAGTCCAGTGACTACGTGGTGGATACCAGCCAGGTGGGCGTGGTCATGAATGGCTTGTCCCATCTAAGAGGAGCCCAGGAGGAGGTGGACTTCATCGTTTGCCTCATCAGGGGGCTGGGAGGAAATCTGAAAGAGACGGCCAGGCAAAATTTTGCAAAGGAGGTTTGTGTCAAATAATTAAAAAAAATTCTATTGGAAAAATCATCAAAAATACCTCTCCATTGTTGAACCCTACTTGGCTGTCATTTTATTTTGACATTTCTTTGGTGTCCCTGCCACAAGGGCCCAAATTCATAGAGCTGCTTAAAGACACTGGACACTATTGGTAATTGTCAAAAGACCAGTCTTCTCACTTGCTGTATCTCAACATATGCATAATATAACAAACCTGTGAAAATTTGAGCTCAATCAGTCATCGAAGTTGCGAGATGATAATGAAAAAAAACACCCTTGTAACACGAAGTTGTGTGTCAGATGCTCGATTTTGAAACCTCAAAATCTAATTCTGAGGTCTCGAAATCAAATTTGTGGAAAATTACTTTTTTCTCGAAAACTACGTTACTTCAGAGGGAGCCGTTTCTTAAAATGTGTTATACTATCAACAGCTCCCCATTACTCGTTACGAAGTCTGGTTTTATGCTAATAATTATTTTGAGTAATTACCAATAGTACCCACTTCCTTTAAGTACAAAAAGGGGCTGAGCACAATAAATTTTGCTTACCAGAATAAGGTTACCAGCATAACTACCGTATCACATGCACAACTTGTAACTGGTATCCTGCTCATTTCTGCTTGAGCAGCTCTAAGAAATTGGGCCCAGACAGCGTGAATAACAAACTGTTGTTATGATTTTTGAATTGTGCAGATATTCCAGAAGGCACATGAGTCCCCGCCAGACCCACGTAGACCTCTAGACACCTACTATGATGCCAAGAGTGGACGCCTCATGAACTACGTCATTGAGGTAGGCTAACACACACACACACACACTCGCATAATTGTGAATCCCGCTTATCGAGGCCTTCTCTTTGTTCTCTCATTGTTAGAACTTCGGTTTTTTGAGCGATGTTCTCATTGGTTTGTACACAAGAGCGTCCTCGCTCTGTCAAGCAATTGGATCCTTTTTTGCTATTGTCCTCAATTTCAATGGTTTGACATGCTCACACACTCCTTTCTTCTCCACTTATTTTGACTGTTGTTGCCCAAACATAAAGTAATTTGTTCAGCCTGGTGGACTTCCTTAAAATAATAGTTAAAGATCATATATTTTATTATTTGTAATAATGGTTTAATTTTATGATGAAGATATTTGCTTAAATATTTGTTGACATTAGTACTTTGTCTATTTCATTTTTTCTTCTTTTGCTGAACATTGATAGTGGTGATAATAATAATAGTAATAGGTATTTATAAAGTGCTTCACACACCCAAATGGCATCTCAAAGCACTTTCAAAATTATTAACCCTGGTCACTAGGCCATTTCAACTCCCTGGGGAGTATACAGCCTGTGCATCAAAAATGCGCTACTAAGCTAAATCAATCACAAGAACCATCTCTGTCCTAGCAGGTACCCATTTACCCCTGGGTAGAGAGAATCAAGTGTCTTGCTCGGGGACACAAGTGTCGCCACTGGGACTCGCAAACCCACACTATGCTGAACAGAAACACCAGAGCTTGAGTTCAGTATACTTATCCGCTCGGCCACAACACCCCATTGTTTATATTGTGATATCAAATGTGTCTTTGGTTAGAGACAGCACCAAACTTTTTTCTTTCAAACTTGCCAACACAGGACAGCAGTGATTTGACGGCAGATGATTTCAACAAACCCAATTCCCTGCCAGTCATTCGTACCTCCAATGTTCAGATGTGCCTGGATTATTTCGCCCCATGGCTGGATGCGGAGCACAGACAACCATTTATATTAGTTGGTCCTGATGGCTGTGGTAAAGGGTAAGCTTGTTATGTGTGTTTTGACGTCGGTTATCATTTTCATCTATTTCTATAAAATTTTAAATGTAATCATGCAACTCGATTCTTTCCTATCCAGTAGGAGAAGAACTTAATATGAATATCACACGTTTGAAGACTGCAAATGTGACTACCTGATCAAATAAAATAAAATTGCCGCACAATGAAAATATAGTTGCTCAATTTGAATATTTAATTTGTTACATGTTACGTGTTTTATGTGTTGGGCATGTTGGGAAGCCCTGAATCCTCTTTTCATTGAACTTTTCCAAATCTTTTGAACGAAATTTGATCAACACTTGAAGATTGTCCACTTTAAACAGCGGCTACAGGATAATCTTAATATTTTAACTATTACCTTTTTTTTTGCCAAACAGACATCGTAGATACCGATTTATAACCATTTTACACTTAAAATTTGCATTTGGTAATAAATAATTCAAGTCAACAATGCACCTCTCCGCACGGCTTTTTCAGCCGAGAGTCAAAAACGGCTTATCTAATATAATGACCCTTTGACGTCAGTGGCGATTTTCCCCAATTGGGTTTGTACACAGTTCTCTAGCTTTGGCCAACTGAGGGTGCTATTTTCTACATCAAATAGCGCCAATGACATTACGATTCCTTTGTCGCGCGGGTTTGTTTGCTTTTTCAGAATTTTGGCTTGGAGTGTTTCGGGGAAAAACAATTTTTACCATTGTTTCGGGGAAAAACAATTTTTACCATGTTTTAACGTGAGGGAAGAGACTCGTTTTATGCTTTTTTATGTTTCCTATGGACTGCATCTATTACAAAATTGTAAATTAAAACAAGTAAACTTTGTTTTTCTGGTCTCAATTCTGGTCCTGTGAAAAGAATTTTGAGTTACAAGCCCTGCAGTCTTGTTGATTTTGCTTCCAAATTCAAGTCCTGATGTAATCGTTAATTTAGTATAATTTGTTGTTGATTCTCAGCATGATACTGCGTCATTGCTTCGCCAACCTCCGCTCCACTCAGATTGCTACAATCCACTGTAGTGCAGAGACGTCACCTACCCATGTACTGCAGAAACTTCAACAGACATGCATGGTCCTAAGCACTAACACTGGTCGTGTGTATCGACCTAAGGACTGTGAGACACTTGTACTGTATCTGAAGGATTTGAATCTTCCTAAGCCAGATAAGTGGGGTACCTGTCAGCTGATAGCCTTTCTGCAACAGGTGAGTTGGAATTAAGATAGTCAGTTCATGCAGATTGGTTGTAATCTGTTGTCAAATGTGATTGTCTGTTTGGCCTGAACGCCTCTTTTTAAAAATGTTTGTATGAAGGGCGGGGATTTGTTAAAAAAAATTGTGGAAAAACGGCTTTGTAGAGGTGCTACCGTCGATTTCACCAAACTCTTCCTTATTTAGGATTTATCGTAGGACTTAGTATTAATCGTAGGACTTGGGACGAGTTAAGTTCCATATCCATAGACAATAGGATGCATTGAACCCATCCTAATTACTCGAGATAGGATTAATCCTAGCATTTCATGAAATCGGCTGCTGGTCACCTGTTCTTCCTTGCTACTTACTGGCTTGGTGTGTCGTTCAATTTTGAACATTTGTATTTATGTGATTTTATTTTTACTCCAGGTCTTGACCTACAAGGGTTTCTACGACCATAACCTTGAATGGGTTGGATTAGAAGGTGTTCAGATCGTTGCTAGTATGAATGCAGCACACACTGTGGGACGTCATCCTCTCACCTCCAGATTCACATCCATTGTTCGCATCTGCTCAATCAGGTACAAAAACAGTTCATAAGAATGAAAGTGGTTTTGGTGTACTAATGATAATAATAATAAAATAATGAACAGATTTTATATAGCGCAAAATTACAGTCAAGTCTCAAAGTGCTTTTGGAAAGTCAAGGGTGAAAAAACAGGACTGTTGAATACAAAAATTACAGAAAATACATAAAGAACTACTAACTCATGCATACAATGAAAAATGTAAGTATGAACTTTAGGATGTTTTAACCAAATTTTAAGTCAAATGCACCATTTCCCAAGACGCAATGCGCTATATTTTTAAGATGGCACTTGTGCCTAATGGCCTATTTTAGATACTTAACCATCTAGTGCTGGGATTTCAAAAATTATTAACTAGGTCAAGAAACAAGATGGTTTTTATTTTTTAGTTTTGGCGTGTCATGGCCGAGCGGTTAAGAGCATTGGATTCAAGCTCTGGTGTTTGATCAGCAGAGTGTGGGTTTGAATCCCAGTCGTGACACTTGCTACGTAAAATTGGGGTAGTGCTTTTCTGCTCTACCGGCCAGGCGTCTGACTGATGATACCCAATCCTATATCTGTATGGACTATAAAAGGGGTAACCCTGTTTCAGCCCTAGGAGTAGGTGGCAACGGCCTCTGAAAAAAAAATTGTTGCCCACACCTTGAAGTGGCCTTCAGGCCTTGTGTGTCTGGCGGCTTGCATAAAATTTAAAACAAAAAAATTCCCAGAAAACACTGCACAAATTTCTTAGCACCAGAGTAAGTTTGTCTAACTCTGAGTAACCTATACACTTGCAAATTATAAAAGCTTGACCTATGTTGAATTTGTCTTTTGCTTGCTGTATTTTCATGAGTGTGTTTGTGTATTTGTGTTTTCCAGCTACGCCGATCAGGAGCAGTTACAGGCAATCTACAGCTCTTACCTGAAGGCTGTTATTCATTCCAACCTACCATCACATCCAATCTGGGGATCTGCATCTAGATGTAATCAGCTAGCTGTCTCTATGCTCAATGTCTATGAACAGGTATGGGGGATCCTTAGAAAATACCAAAATAATAATAGTGATAATAATTGAAATGACGCTATATAAAAACCCATTGTATTGTATTACATTGTATTGTATTGTATAATTGATGTTTATATAGTGCTTTACACACCCGAAGGGCGTCTCAAAGCGCTTCCAACAATATTACCCCTCATCACTGGGCCTTAACTAATTCCTTCAACACTCTCAGCTCCCTGGGGAGTATACACCCTGTGTGACAAATAATGCGCTACTTAGCTAAATCAATCACAAGAACCATCTCTGCCCTCACAGGTACCCATTTACCCCTGGTTGGAGAGAAGGAATTATAGTTAAGTGCCTTGCTCAGGGACACAGGTGTCACAACTGGGACTCAAACCCACACTCTGCTGAACAGACACAAGAGCTTGAGTTTGGTGCCCTGATTCGCTCGGCCACGACACCATAATGGTGAAACAATGTTTTTTTCTTTTCACAACAGACACGTGCCAAGTTCTCCATTGATGAACACAGCCACTACCTGTTCACACCTCGAGACCTTACCCAGTGGGTCTTGGGTCTCCTCCGCTATGACCTGAAGGCAGCATCATCAGACAACACCAGTGACTACGTCTTGGAGATCTTTGCCTATGAGGCTTCCCGTCTGTTCAGGGACAGGCTTGTCAGTGAAGAGGCAAGGAGTCGTTTTGACTCAATCCTCTTAGGAGCTTTGCAGTCAGAGTGGAATGCTGGTCATGTAATGCAGAATATGGCAGGTAGGTTGCAACCCAGGTGAAAGTTCCAGTTGAAACCAGTTGAACATTTCTGAATCAGTAATGTCTTAATTTTTGTTACTAATGCTTCAATCTTTCGAAAATGAAAAGGAAGATTGTGTTGAAAGGGAATTCATGAATAGTGTCTTGATAGTCTGTTATAACAAAGAAATGCAGTATGGAAAGTATTCTTATTAGAATCCAGTGTTGTTAAGACCGGTTCATACTTCCTGCGAATGCGCAGTGAATTTTAAAGCCACATGGCTGTTCGCAGGATATGTTTTGTAGGACACAAAGTTCAACTGTTGCAAATTTGTGACAACAAATTTTTTATCGTATTTGCATTCGCAGGAAATATGAACCGGGCTTTACTTGTTACAATTTTGAGCTGTCTGGCAGACTAGTGTATACATAGGGCAAGGGTCTATTATTATTTTACTTATGCTATTGACTGTGTCCATTGTGTAGGTGTATACTACGTGACATGGGGATCCAGAGCTGATGCAGGAGCTTCAGGGGGTCCCTTACCACCTGTGGGTAAACCTTTGGGTAGACTCAGCTCATCTGACCTTAAAGAGGTCATCAAGAGGGCAAAGGTCACTATTGGTAAGTTTGAAAACCCAACTCTTTATCATACTATGATATTGATAGTGTGGTGCAATTTAGTAATAAGAGAAATTGTCAGAATTGATGATTCTCTGAAAGATATTATTGCAGCTTTGTTATTTGTTAAAACAGCAAACTTACTTATTGGTTAATACGGTATTATGCATTTTGGTTTTGAACGGGCTCCACTTGGGCTATTTTCCATGGGACATTGTGTACAGTGATCAATCCTTTGACTTGATAAACATCACCCCAAAATTGATGCTCAATGTAAACAAAGCGTGCTTGATACCAGGAAGTATCCTAACCTGTAAAACATGATAATATAAATGTGGACTTTACTGCAACCAGGCAGACCGACCCAGTAGGCTCCGCCCCTGACGCACGTGTGAGCAAGAACACCTGGGCTCTCCAATGCCTTTCTGCACAACTCTGCCGCGCGCGCCAAGTATACGCGCACGCATGTCGGACCTTATTTCTCGGACCTTCGTTGCGTTGTGATTGGTCAATGCGCAATGGGGCGGAGCTTAGTGGATCGGTCTATTGTTTGTTTGCTTCTTTGTTTTTCAAAGGATGCAAAATGTAGTTATCTTTATTGCTCATGCATTCCCAAATGTTAACTTCTCGGAGTCAGTGGGAAAAGTTGATATGAAACTAAACTCATTGAGTACTTGTGACTATTCTTAGAGTCATTAAAGGATAGAGGCTACGGCAGTTTGTTCTCTTTATGGTATACTGTAGTAACCATTTATTTCTGTAAGAGATGAAGACATAAATGTGTGGTGAGGTCTTCGTTGAGTTTTGTTAACTTATATTTTAAAAAATAACAAATAATCACAGAACAACATGTATATGCGGAAATGTTACATAATAAATAAATGCATTGAAACTGGGTTACCATTTCTATCACCGTCACATATTTGTTTGTGTTTTGTAGCTCGTGAGAATCGTGAGATGAACATTCAGATCTTCCGTGAGGTGTTAGAGTATGTAGCCCATGTGGACAGAGTTCTCTCCCAGCCTGGTGGCTCGTTACTGATGGCAGGATGTAGTGGTGTAGGAAGACGGACAGCGGTCACGCTAGTAGCACACTGCCATCGTATGGAGCTCTTTACCCCCAAGATGTCCAGAGCATACGGCATGAAACAATTCAAGAATGATCTCAAAGGGGTATGTTCAACATTGTGTCATAGAATAAAGTATATATATGTAGTGTGGTGTAATAAAGAAAAAAAGTGGGTCGTTTGTAAGAAATATCAGTCTAGAGAAACAAGTGAAAACATGCTAGCGGTGATGATTTTTAAAACAATTTTTTAAATTTTATTTTAATGCAAAAAAATATTTAATTTTAGATTGGCAACTTCCTTCCTGATAAATAACATCACAAAGAGGTTTCAATTTAAATTATCATTGAAATAAAATGTGCCGATGTGTTTTCACTAAACAATTCTACTTTAATCTCCTTTTTCTCAGAGTTCTTTTCTCGCATTACCTGGTGTTTGTACTTTCACATTTTTTAACCGTTGGTGGTACCAACATGGGATTTCAACAGTACATGTATTTAAGCATAGATTATGCTTTCTTCAGATGTCTTTAAAAATATTGTCCCAATATTCATTCTTAAGATTTCATTTGATTTCCTGTCATTAAATGGTTAAAGATGAGAAAATAAAATTAGCTGTTGCAAACAACTTGCCAACCAAATGGACCGAAGGTATAAATGCAAAAAATAGTTAATGGCCTGACGTTTCGACCCTAGCAGAGTCTTTCTCGAAGGTTCATGAGCCTTCGAGAAAGACTCTGCTAGGGACGAAACGTCAGGCCATTAACGTCGGGCCATTAACAATTTTGTGCATATAGAAAACCTTTTTTGCTCATGAGTTTTCTGAATTATCTCTACAAGTTGTCAAAAGGAAATTATATTTGAATGGTCTGTTCATATTCCCTCCCTGTTCAGGTGATGCAACTAGCTGGTGTTGAAGGCCAACAGGTGGCTCTCCTCCTAGAGGATCATCACTTCATCCATCCACAGTTTCTTGAGCTTATCAACAGTCTACTGTCAGCTGGAGAGATCCCTGGACTGTATACACCAGAGGAGCTTGAACCCCTTCTGGCACCGCTCAGGGACCAGGCATCGGATGAGGAATTCAGGGGCACTCTGGCAAGCTACTTTGCCTCACGTAAGCTTTTTTTGTTTCTCTTTTTAAATTTGTTGCTTAGGTTGGTTGTTACCACAGGCACTGTTATTTACAGAACAAGCCTGTATGCTTCATTTTTAAAAGGGCAAGGGCACCAAGGCATTTTCTCTGCGGAAAAGGGACTCATGAGGAAATTGTAAATATCTACTGGAGCATTTCAAGGGCACTATTAGGGCAAAGACTCGGGGGGCATGTGGGCATTGTGTTTTGTGTCCTACAAAAAGTACCCAAACCCTCTAAAGACACTGGACACTATTGGTAATTGTCAAAGACTAGCCTTCACCGTTGGTGTTTCTCAACATAGCGAGATAATAATGAAAGAAAAAAACACCCTTGTCACACGAAGTTGTGTGATTTCAGATGCTTGATTTCGAGACCTCAAATTCTAAATCTGAGGTCTCGAAATCAAATACATGGAAAACTGCTTCTTTCTCGAAAACTACGTTACTTCAGAGGGAGCCGTTTCTCACAATGTTTTATACTATCAACCTCTCCCCATTACTTGTTACCAAGAAAGGTTTGATGCTAATAATTATTTTGAGTAATTACCAATAGTGTCCACTGCCTTTAAACTACCCTATTTTCTTTTTATTTTTTTTTGTGACTCAACTTGTACAGGTATTCAAGTCAATCTGCATATCATTCTAGTCATGGACTGTAAGAACAGCTCTTTCACAATGAACTGCCAGAGTAATCCAGCCCTGTACAAGAAGTGTTCAGTTCAATGGATGGAAGGATGGAGTAAAGATAGCATGAAAGAGGTAAGCAAGCTTCTTAAAGATCTGGGCACAATTTCTTTGCTAAGCGCAAATGGGCAGGAAATCGGTCACAAATTGTAGGTTTGGCTGGTTAAGGCAGGACAGTTCTTTTCAGAACTGAGAAGTCTCCTGAACAATCCAATAAATCTACTCAGTGGTAGTAGAATATATAGCAAGACAGTTCTCTAAAGAACAAACTCTACCTAAGCAAGTAGACACACACATGGTATTACTGCAAATCAAGTATATGCTGGTAACCTATATTCTGGTAAGCATAATTTTGTTGTGCTTAGCTATTTTTGTGCTTTTTGTGTTTTCAAGCTTTATGAAGAGCTGCTTAAAAGCAGCTATTCATAAAGCTGTTAAGCAGAAAGTACAGCTTGACAATTTTTTTCTAATTTTTTCTCATAAACATTTTTGGCTGGTAGATATACTTTTGTGTGCTTAGCAATTTTTTTGTGACAGGCTTTATGAAATTGGGCCATGCTGTTTGCCTTGTAGCCAAAAGGGCCAAATTGAAGTTGGTAAAGCTGAAAGTCACTGACATACACAGCGTCATGTCAGTGCCAAAAAGTTGTATCTCCTAAAATAGCACTTATATTACACATTCAGGTTTTAAATTGTCAAAACGTTTTATTTTGCTTAAAACAAGTTTTGCCAAGATACGACAATTTCAATTTCAATTTCGCAAAACAAAACACATTTGATTTTTAAGCATAAATTTATCAATTTTTATGTTTGGCACCTTGATCTAGCTGTTTGCCCAGCCCAGTAGTAGTTATTAGTGATCCAACCCCCCCCCCCCCCCTTTTTTTAAAATAATTTACACTGATAATGTTTCTTCTGCCTTCAGTTGCCAAAGATGCTTCTGAGCAGTCGAGCCAACGAAGATAATAAAAAAGACAAAGGTAAAGACAGTAAACGTCGCCGTAAAATCTCAGGTGGTGACGAGCTTATCAAGACATTCCTTCAGATTCATCGATCCGCCTCGGCAAGGAACTCTACTCCTCGACGTTACGTCACTTTCCTACACACCTACATGTCTGTGTATCAAAAGAAGAAGGCTGGGGTGGAGCTCAGACAAAAACATTTGCAGGTAATTTTTACTACTTTTGTTGCAATTTTCTAAAGTATTGTGTTGCATTCTGGTATACACGAGCATTGGTTTAGAGATGAAATAAATGCAATCAAGTCTCTTTTAATTCAATCAAAATCTCCAAGTCTTTTTTTCTTTTTACCTGTTTGTTATTTCTCCTTGAGTTTGGTTTGTCTGTCTGGGCTGTCTTCTACAAGCCTTGGCTTACTTTGACAGCCTTATACTCTCTTTATTTTGGTTTAGATAGATAAACTATTTCCCCTCCATCCTCTGTGCTTAATATTTTGCTTATCTATGCAATATTGTGATGCTTTGTATCCTTGAGAAGGGTAGTATGAAAAAAATGTTGAAATGTTAAAAAAACAAATCACACACCACCCAAAGTTATATGGTTAAAACATGGTCTAACTAACGCTATATAAATGAAAAACAGTTTTGCCAGTTGATATTTTTTCTTAAACTCATCAATTATTAGTGACTGGACTACCTTTCCACAAAAGTTAACAACTGTTGTGGGTATATAATTTTGAGGCATTGTTTAGCAACAAAACCATGTTGAATGTTCCTGTAAAAACTAAAGAAAAGACAAAATTTCCTTTCATTTCACCAATGTAAACATGTAACAAATACCTTTAAATTGTATAAGAATTGGTAAAGATCCTTTCTACGGATGTATTTTGATTTTGTTATATCCCCCCCCTTAGGCTGGTGTGTCCAAACTGAATGAAGCCAAAGCGCTAGTGGCTGAGCTAAACAGCAAAGCAGCTGAGCAGAGCATCACTCTTGCTGAGAAGCAGAAAGAAGCTGATGAAGCACTCAAGAAGATCCAGACTAGTATGGAGGTTTGTACAACTAGGGCCCAATTTCATAGAGCTGCTAAACAATTTGCTTAGCATGAAATTTCTTCCTTGATAAAAACAGGATTGCCAACCAAATTTCCATGTATTGCATATTGCTTGTTTACTGGTATTCAGCTGTTAACTGGAAATTTGGTCGGTAATCCTGTTTTTATCGAGGCAAAAATGTTGTGCTAAGCAAATTGTTGTGCTTAACAGCTCTATGAGTTTTGTTAACCGTTGTACATTACCTTGATCGTCTCCACCGTTGGGTGATTTCCATCGCTTTGTGCGAAACAGCCCCGGGTTCAAGGGAACAGTGAAGAATTGTTTTTTGTTTGAACAACTACTGTTCATCTGCTTATTAAAACCATGCCAACTCCGTCGAAGTAATGTTTGAAGCTGATAACAAAACAACTCCCGAGAAGAGGCATTGTTACCATGGTACATGTATAACAAAACAATTGTTCAAGACCAGTATTTTCATTTTCTAAATCATATGAAAAACACTTGTCTCCTGAAAGATTGCCTTGGGTAAAAAAAAAAAAAATTAAACTAAACCTTGATTTTGAATGTGATTATTCTCCAAGATGCAGAAGAGCAAAAACCCTTTATTTTGATTTTGAATGTGATCAGTGTCCACAATACAGGATTAAAAAACAACAACTTGATTTTGATTTTGATTATCACTCTCCAAAATGCAGAAGAGCAAAAACCTTAATTTTAATTTTGGTTTTGAATGTGATTCTGCAGAATGCAGGATAAAAACAATACTTGATTTTGATTATCATTCTCCAGAATGCAGAAGAGCGAAAACCTTAATTTTAATTTTGATTTTGATTGTGATCATTCTCTAGAAAGCAAGAGAGCAAAAAGCTTGATTTTGATTTTGAATATCGTAGCGTCATACGTTATCGACCCTCATATGTTTTCGGTCCCCAACTTTGATTCCCGTTTACCGCGAAATTGTGCAAGCTGCACCGGTGACAGAAGCTATGCAGTTTACTCACGATCTGTATTTTCATCAGGCTTAATCATGCTGAGAATAAAGTTTCCTGTCGTTGGTTATGCTCAAATATTTATAAAATGATTGATTTTTGGTACTAATCACTAGTGCATTATTATGCCAACATTCAAATGAGTCAAAGAAACATCATCCAACCTCGAAAGTTCAAAACAAAATTACTATCTGCTAGATTGAGTTTCATTCTGCTTTAGTCACTAGATGGATCACGTGAGGTGGTTACTATTTGGGATTCTATGGTGTGCAAATGTGGGAAAAATATTAAAATATTTGAAGTGAAAATGACAACAATTTTTTTTATTTATTTACTGCATAACTGTTATAAATTCTGATAAGCATAATAAATATTAAGTCTACATTAAAGAGAAAATATCATAGATTGGTTTCTTATCTCCTGAAACCAAACATTACTGGTCTGAAATGGGGGAAAACGGATTGTTATGAAGTGTGAGTGCATCAAGGGGGGGGGGTGTTTTACTTTCATGCCTTATGATATCTCTGGATTCTAATATAGTAGCATAATGCCTTAGGACACAAATGTAATTAAATTTGTTAAGTACTAATTGAATAAAATTGTTGATTTATTTTGCATGCCATACTAGCTTCTGAATATTCAACAAAATACCAACCAATGAAAGGTGTGGAAACATATGACGTTGTTCCAATGTCGTGCATGCATAAGCACTGTTAATGGCGAACTGTCTCTTGCAACGTAAAACCAAAACTTTAAAAATTTCAACACACCAAGAAGTGAAAGTGTTATTGTTAAAAAATTGGATAGATGATTTGAAAACAAAATATTTAGTTTTTGATTGTGAACAATGTTCCTGTTATTCTACTGAAAACACATGACACCAGGATATGATCATTCTCCAGATTGCAGGACAGCAAAAACCTTGATTTTGATTTGGATTTTGATTATCATTCTTCAGAATGCAGGAGAGCAAAAACCTTGATTTTTGATTTTTATTTCAAATGTGTTTAATGCAGAAACCTTGATTTTGATTTTGATCATTCTCCAGAATGCAGGCGAGCAAAGACGTGAGATTGAGATTCTCAAACAACAGGCCGACGAAGAGAATCAGAAACTGGACAAACGCAAACGTGTGATAGATGTTGAACTGGCTGAGATTGAGCCTCGAGTGCAGGAGGCCAAGTCTGCTGTAGGGAGCATCAAGTCGGAGAGTCTGAGTGAGATCAGGGCGTTGAGGGCGCCGCCTAATGTTATTCGAGATATCCTAGAGGGTGTGCTGAGACTCATGGGGATATTTGATACGTCATGGGTCAGCATGAAAAGGTACTGCATTTCTTTGGAACTCCTTGCCTGGTGCATGTTTCCCTTCATCCTATGATCTGCCATCTTTTAAGAGGAATATCAATTCCTACCTTCAGCTCCACTGAGTTTCTGCATTTCTATGTTTTCTTTCTTGTAGCCCTTTACCTAGAGTGGCGTTTAGCCTTGTTTTGCGAACTTGCATTAAAAAAATTAATGTATTTGGAGTTTACTGGCTTTTAATGTTCTAATACCAAGGACACGTGCATAGTCAATTTCTAATGGAAAATAAGATCATGACTGGAAACACAATGAAGAGTTGGATTCATCACATTTTTAATTCAATGTTTCCATCAATATTTTTGTTAATTTCTTAAATGAAATTTCAGAGAAACTAAAAATCTAATAGTTTTACTAATAATTCAAGTTATGATTGAGTACATGTCTGCATTAGGGTTGGTTTCAGATTTAAAAAAGGTTAAAACCATTGGAAACACTGTCAACGTGGAGATAGATAAGTTGTGCACTCTACTGTTTTTTTCTGTCATATACTGATGAGTTGCTACACCCGTGATGTTTCAGAAGGTGCACATATTTTCAAACTGTTACGAAACCTGTATTTGTTAAAAATTGTCAAATTAATCAGCAATCAATGTTTCCATTTCACCACTCTTTTATACTTACATGTTCATTTATTGATGGAAATTTGCATCGGGTAAAATGAATATTCATTTTGGTTTCACCCATATACATGTACACCGATGGGGTTAGCACTGTATACTCAGTGCTTTTCCAAGCTCTGTGAGAAAACTCACAGGCGATTACTTGGGCGGGATTCGAACCCATGACCTTTTATGTTCATTTATACTCAAACAATTATATTTTGTTTTCTTGTTATTCAGTTTCCTTGCTAAGCGTGGCATTAAGGAGGATATAACAAACTTTGATGCCCGTAAGATTTCCCCTGAGATCAGGGCAGGTGTAGAGGAACTTCTTGGTAGGAACGGTGCATCTTTTGAACCTCAGGTAAGAACAATGTTTTTCATCTTCTCTTGTGTGTATTGTTTTCATTTCTTCCAGACACTTTGCTGAGTGAAACATTACACTGTGTTTAGTTGCTGTCAAATAATTGAGACTATTTAATTGTTTGATTTCAGAATGCCAAGAGAGCCAGCACAGCAGCAGCTCCACTAGCTCAGTGGGTTAAAGCCAACGTCATGTATTCTCATGCCTTGGAGAAAATTGGCCCTCTAGAGGCTGAACAGAACCATCTCAAGAAGTAAGTCACATGCACAGGAATGTTCTACAATTTTTTTGTAAAGTTAAGTCCGAGAGGCAGTCGTGGTCGTCACAAAACTAACCTACTTGACATTCTACGGCAAAAACCACAATGACATTCTATGGCTTTGTGATGTAGTAAGTGATCGCTTGTCCTGGAATAGTTTGTATAGTAGAGACTGATAGGATATTTACTCGGCGTTTAATCAGTAATATTGTTCCTGTATATAGTTAATATATATATAAGCCTTAAATTTGTGAAATATAATATTGTCCTTAATTTTTTTAAACTTTAGTTATAAATTGATGCAGTTAACAGGTTTTTTGTGTGTGATCAACACGAGGGAACTTGTTTACTAAGCTTCCATTATTTATAATGTACTTATTTTAACTTGAAAGTACAAGTAACGGTGAATATATTTCGAATTGTTCTCAAACATTATTGAAACTCACAAGTTAGTTGTGTATACCTTTGAAACTTGACTTAATAATAATTTCTAAACTAGTGTATCTTTGATTGAAATGGAAAGAGATTTACACTAAAGCCTGAGTGGATTCTTTGTGCAAAGAAGGACTGGTAAAGCACTGGACACTATTTGTAATTACTCAAAACAATTGTTTAAATAGATGTTAAATTTGCATCGGGATAAAGAATATTAATTTTTGGTTTTTACCCATATACACTGATGTGTGTAGCACTGTAAACTCAATACTTTCCCCGAGTCCTGTGAAAAAATTGTTAGCATAAAAACTTACTTGTTGGCGATCAATGGAGAGCTGTTGTTAGTATAAAGCGTTGTGAGAAACATCTCCCTCTGAAGTAACCTATTGTTTGAGAAAGAGGTAATTTCTCACTTAAATATTAAAAGACTTCAGGCCTGAAGCCTTTTATTAGTCATCTGAAAGCACACAAATTTGTGCAACAAGGGTGTTTTTTCTGTATTCTCCTGCAACTTTGACGACCACTTGAGTCAAATTCACAGATTTGTTATTTTATGCATATGTTGGGGTACACCAAGTTAGGATACTGGCCGTTGACAATAGACCGATCCAGTAGGCTCCGCCCACAACGCACGTGTGAGCAAGAACACGTGGGGCTCTCCAATGCCTTTCTGCACAACTCTGCCGCGCACGCCAAGCATACGCGCCTGCATGTCGGACCTTAGTGTCGGACCTTCGTTGCGTTGTGATTGGTCAATACGCAATGGGGCGGAGCTTAATGGATCGGTCTATTACCAAAGGTGTTCTGTGCCTTTAACTATATTAATTTTGGTTTTATCCATATACTCAAATGTTTATTAGCACTGTATACTCGGTACTTTCCCAAGCACTCTAAAAAAAAATCCACAGGCATATTACTCGGGTTGGATTCGAACCCACGACCTTTGCATCTAGAGCAGTACTTTACCAACTAGACCACCGAGATTGTCCGGTAGCTAGAGGCAGTTAGAATCCAATATTTTAGCAGCGTGTTCCACAATGATTTAATTAGTTGTCCCTGACTGTATCCACAGAAACCTACAGAAGGCCATCAGTCGCATGGAGAAACTGCAGAAGGGTCTGGAGGATGTTGACAGACGAGTCGAGGAGTACAAGAGGAAGTTCCAGAAGCTAAACGAGGAAGCCACCAAGCTGAAACTAGAATTAGAGAAAGAGCAAGAGACGATTAGCTCGGCGGAGAATCTGATTGGCAAGCTGGAAGGAGAGTATCAACGCTGGAGTGCTCAGGTATTATGTGGTTCCTTAAACAAAATACCATTACTACAAAGCATTCTGTGGAACAGTTTTAAACAGGCATGCAACTCTTCCGCGTTTCCACGGAGTTCCGCGTTTTTGTGTGTGTTTTTTGGACGTGTAAAAAAATATATATAAGAAAAAAAAGGGAAAAAAAAAAGGAAAAACAAAAGATAGCCTAATATATGCCTGGCAACAACAGTGTACAACAACAATCATGTAAAATAAGCCTAGTACATGCTAACAATGCACCTAAGAGCATAATAAACCTCAACATTTTCTAGGGTACCATTGTGGGTCTCATGTCCCGTGGCGTTTCGGCGGCCTAGCTCCGCACTTGCGTTGTGCCTTCGAAAATTTTCCTCTTTTTTTTATCAACGGGCAGTTGCATGGTTAAAAGCACTGGACACCTTTGATAATTGTCAAAGACCAGTATTCTCACTTGGTAAATCCCAACATCTGCATAAAATAACAAATCTGTGAAAAGTTGGCATGAATTGGTCATCGAAGTTGCAAGAGAATAATAAAAGAAACAACACCCTTGTTGCACAAGCTTGTGTGCTTTCAAATGCCTAATAAAAGGCTTCAGGCCTGAAGTCTTTTAATATTTAAGTGAGAAGTTACCTCTTTCTCAGCAACTACTTTACTTCAGAGGGAGCGGTTTCTCACAGTGTTTTATACTATTAACATAACTAATTAATATTTGTTATCCCCGATGCAAGTCGCCTTATTGGGATGCATTTGCATTAATATCCTGGTGTTTAATGTGCACAATAGCTGCGACTCTTCATTGTGAAAGTATTGCATTCTGCTCTACCAGCCAGGCTTCTTGTTGATGAAACCCATGCCTACATCCTTTGAAATGGGTAACCCTGTTTCAGCCCCAGGAATAAGTGGCAACGGCCCCTATAGGCAGGTGATTTGGGCTGACAGCCAAAATCAATTAAAGACAGTGGACACTATTGGTAATTGTCAAAGACCAGTCTTCTCACTTGGTGTATCTCAACATATGCATAAAATAGCAAACCTGTGAAAATTTGAGCTCAATTTGTCGTCGAAGCTGCGAGATAATAATGAAAGAAAAAAAACACCCTTGTCGCACCATGGTCACACGAAGCTGTGTGCTTTCAGATGCTTGATTTCGAGACCTCAAATTCTAAATCTGAGGTCTCGAAATCAAATTCGTGGAAAATTACTTCTCTCTCAAAAACTATGTCACTTCAGAGGGAGCTGTTTCTCAAAATGTTTTATACTATCAACCTCTCCCCATTACTCATTACCAAGAAAGGTTTTATGATAATAATTATTTTGAGTAATTACCAATAGTGTCCACTGCCTTTAAGTGTAACCCTCAACTTGAAGTGGTGTCTGTCCTTATGAAAGGCTATCTCTCATTAAAAGTATAATAAATTATTTCATTTAAGACAAGTCTGTTGACTCTATAATCTTATTAATAATTACTGAAGGTATCTGAGCTGAAGGCAGACCTAGAGACCTTGCCCAAGAAAGCCCAGATAGCAGCCGGCTTCATCACCTACCTATCATCAGCACCAGAGGATGAACGTAGAGCTAAACTATCTGCTTGGGCTGAGATGGCTCAAATGGAGACCTTTGACATGAGACGGTTCTTGAGCACAGAGAGTGAACAGCTTATCTGGAAAGGGGAAGGTTTACCCAGCGATGATCTCTCTATGGAGAATGCTCTTGTTATCCTTCAGGTTTGTCAACTGCCAGATTGTTATGCTTTCATTTCTTAGTAACACTAACAAAAATAGCAGTGTTAAGCCCGGTTCATATTTACTGCGAATGAGAATGCGATGCGAATTTAATGTTAATTTGACGTCACAACTCTGTTTTCAAGATGTTAAATTTGCATCCGGGATAGTGAATATTCATTTTGGTTTTTACCAATATACACCGATGTTCGTAGCACTGTATACTCAGTACTTTCCTGAGTTCTATTTACGCTGCGATATTCGAAGAAGAGTTGAGCACAACTCAACTGCTGCAAATTTCGTCAACATTCGTATCGCTTTTGCATAGATAAAACAAGGAAGGTAGTGTTAGCACTAACTAATTACATAACAAACTGCATAAGCTTTTGTAGCTACTTCATCAGATGCAATGAAGGAGACATGCCAAGCTTATTTTAGAGCATTGATGACAAAGTATAAATTACAAAGTACACCTTTATTCAATTTTAAAATCACAGTAGGGAATTTCAACACAAAAATTTATCCCTTCATTAAAAATTACCTTTTTTTTATTTTGAGAAGTATGACACTATACTGAGGTAAAATTTTTGTGCAAATCTTAGTGCTTTCAAATGTTGCCTTTCAGTCATGGTCTCAGCATCAGGCTTATCCACAATAAGGTCAATTGTAAAGTTTATGAGCAGGTTAAAATATATTTGAAACATGAGGTTCCTTCATTCTGGCAAGAACCAATCATCAGGCATACTCAAGAAGAAAATGTTGCTTCGAAAACTCATGCGTTTTTTTTTAATGTAATTATTCTTTAAAGACACAGGGGTCGATTTCACAAAGGGTTAGGACTCGTCTTATCTCGAGTTAGGACGAGTGTCTCGCCTAACTTAGGATTAATCTTAACTTTTACATGCTACAGTGCAAGGCTGGGACTCGTCCTAAGTCCTAAGATTATTCCTAAGTTAGGAAGAGTTTTGTGGAATCAACGGCTGGACACTATTGGTAATTGTCAAAGACCAGTCTTCGCACTCAACATATGCATAAAATAATAAACCTGTGAAAATTTGAACTTGGTTGGTCGTTAGAGTTGCGAGATAACTATGAAAGAATAAACACCCTTGTCACACGAAGTTGTGTGCTTTCAGATGCTTGATTTTGAGACCTCAAATTCTAAATCTGAGGTCTCGAAATCAAATTCCTGGAAAATTACTTCTTTCTCGAAGACTATGTCACTTCAGAGGGAGCCGTTTCTCACAATGTTTTATATTATCAACCTCTCCCCACTACTCATTACCAAGTAAGGTTTAATGCTAATAATTATTTTGAGTAATTACCAATAGTGTCCAATGCCTTTAAGGGCTACCACTACCTTCCCTGTTTACTGCTTGTTGAGACAAAGTTATTTTGAAGACATTGAATGGTTTGGAGAGACCTTAGCCCAATTTCATAAAGTTAGCGACTAATTGTTGTGACTGTTGCCCCACTCATTTTTTTTTCTTAGCAAAGACATTTGTTTAGCAGTATTTTCTGCTAAACAGCTTTATGAAATTGGGCCCTTTTTGTTAAGAAAGAAATGTCTTAAATCAAAAGACCAACAAGTGTTCAAAATGTACAGTGCCTACGGGCACCAATCACTGTGAGAAAGTATCTCTGCTCTGCTTTATTTTAAAGTATTTCCAATATTTTGTCAGTTTTGGTGTTGAGTTTATAATCAACTTTTTAAAACTAATTATTTGCATTTTTTTTTTTACAAAGACCTAGGTTATCAAAAATGACAAATTTTGTTGGTAAACGTTCTTTAAGTAGACTTTAAATTTTGTTTTTGTTGATATTGTACTAAAATTTTCTTCATTTTTATAATGCTATGAAATGCTCTCATTTTTAACCAGCGCTTCAGAGGGTTGTTCATTTATTTAACTCAACTACGCAAATTTGTCCTATGATTAATATATAAACATGACAAATTGTGCAGTGCCTTGAAAACGAAAGAAAAAATGGACAACCTTATGTTATTTATTTGTTTAAAGCTTCAACAAACAACAATTTAACATAGTTTATTAACCATAGTTATTTTTTGTTGAATTCCATTTTTAATTACTTCATTTTGTTCATTTTACTCACCCCCCTCCCCCACCCCCAACCCGCATGATAACCATGATTGTGGCTGCTGTTTGCTCGATCACCTTGCTTTGTTACTCCCCACTCCCCCCACCCACTGCCTCGGAATGCTGCCCTCATTGTTAACACCACCAACGACGATGACGATGAATATACAGATAAATGACCTTCCTGTCACGGTAAGATTGAGTGCTTTGCAAAGGCTACACTTTTCCAGCCAAGCTGCTAGCAGGAATCCATTTTTTTTCTTATTTTATAGTAGAGAAGCCGTTCTCGTAGTTTCAGTTTTTTTTACAGACAAATTGTTCTGATTGTGTTAGAGTTCTGTGTTACCCTAATTTAACTCTACTTACTCATCAGTTATTAGAAATCATTCATTTATTGCTAACTTTGGAAGACAAAAAATGCACAAACACAGTACAATCATTGCTATTTGATTGAAATAGAACCAAAGTAGTTAGGAATAAGATCGTTTACAAACACTGTCACTTACTGAAAGCAAGTGAGGGGACGTCTCGTCATTACCTCCGCTGCTATGGAGTGAGTTCTTAATTCAGGAGACTGGCGATGAATAGAGCAAGCTAGTTGAAACGTTGCCAAGTAAATATATACATGTTACTGCAAACCGAATACACATTCATGGCATTAATACCTCACCATGCAATGCTTCAAAAACTATATCCACATTATCATTACACAGTATTTGTGCATTATATTTGTTTTTATATAGCTGTTTTAAGCGCAGTTCAGTTTACAAAAGCTTGATTTGCAAAGTCTGCTACTTTATCACTCTGCAACTATCTGATAGTTTGGTGCATATTCAAACAAATCCAAACCAAGGCAAAATGTCTGGCACTTCTCCCAGAGTGATGAGAATGGGAATTATATATAAGAGTAGTCTGGGAGTCAGACCAAAGCAGCTTCTGAAGGGCAATAGACTGAACTGAACTAAAGCCTAGTTGGCTAAAGTTTTTTGCCATTGATTATCTCAAGTATAGACATTAGTTATCACACAATTGGGTGGAATATTAAAAAAAATACAGTGTCAAATGTAAGGATAGAGTTGGTTATGGTAGTCAGACGCAATTTTGTTTGTGCCACTAGCATGAGTGTGATAAGGAATTTATCTTCAAGCAAAGTTGCTCCGTACCTTAAAATAGTGCAGTATGCGTCATCAGAACTGCGTGTTAGAACAGTGATTGATATGGGTAAACTCTTGTTGCTATGGGTCAACCAATCAGAATCAGGAATTCAAGGGTGCCTGAAGATAAAACATGTACTGCTGCAGCAGCCGAATCTTCCATTTTTTATCATTTCGTCATTAGCTCAGTTACATAGCTCTGCTTCATTAAACACATTCTTTGGATTAAGCAGTCTCTTAGTATCGATAGACAGATAGATAGATACATGTAGATAGATAGATAGATAGATAAAATGGTTTATTAAAAAACTGTCCTCGCAGCACAAAGGCTGAATTACAACAATTTTACATAAATTTAAAATTTGAAATTAAATAGAAAGCAAATTGGTAAAAAAATATTAAAAAAATATGTGAAGTAGTTAAGCTACTCCCCTAAATTTACACATTGAAAACTGCACATTGAAATTGAATTACTTTTACTCAAAAAACTTACATCATAATGGTGTCAGTAGTGGTATCATTCTGCTAACTGCAATTCTTGACGCTGGTTACTGCAGGATTCTGCACTTACATCATAATGGTGTCAGTAGTGGTATCATTCTGCTAACTGCAATTCTTGACGCTGGTTACTGCAGGATTCTGCACTTACATCATAATGGTGTCAGTAGTGGTATCATTCTGCTAACTGCAATTCTTGACGCTGGTTACTGCAGGATTCTGCACTAACAACACCCAGACAAGCACATAATGGGATACTTTTGGACAGTCCTTTTTCACAGTTCTCGCAAGTAGTGCCCAGACCTACTTTGCTGTACTGAGCATGTGAGCACACATAGCTGCAAAAAAAAGGACCAGGGCCCAATTTCATAGCGCTGCTTAACAGTAAGCAAATTTGTGCTTAAGCCTTAGCGTATTTCACAGGTTAGCTAAAAAATTGGGCGGCCATATTGCGTGTTTACCGTCGATTTGCATTGTGACGGCATTTATTTTCGTGCGGTAAGCACTGGAAGGTTAGCATGCCTTTTCGCGTGCTTACGGTTTGCAGCGCTATGAAATGTGCACAGTAAGCACAAAATAAGCCGCTAAGCAGTGCTATGAAATTGGGCCCAGTATGTCTGCTGCTGTCAGTGCTCAAAAGTCTCCCATTCTATGAGCTTTAAGTGTATAATTCCACAATAAACAGTGCAAAGGAATTGAGACCAGCTTTTAAATAAGCTCCAGTTCTTTACCTGCATCTCACTACATCAGAAATAAAACAGTTGCAGGATTATAAATTGAGACCAGGGTAGTGATGAAACTTAGCGCTATCATCATCTAGTTGGAATATAAAATATTCAGTTTCTTTGTCTTTGTTCATACGCTGAACAGACATTTCTTTGTTCATTATGGTCAATTGAACAGGAATGAAAGATGCCTGACTTTTCTGTACTTTTTCCTTTTTGCAAAATGTTTTTTATATTTTTATTCAGACAACGAGGACTAACTTATTGATGAACTTCTCTATCGCTGTGGATTACTGTTCTAAAAAAGCTCCTTAGATCCATTACTACAAGAAAATTTGGACTGTAGTTTCAGACCTATTATCAGCCATGACTTATGTCTTTGATTCAATCTGAACTTTTGTGAATAAAATAACTTTAGTAATGGCTTTCTGCTACTGTATCAAATCAAGTATATAAAACATCATTGATGATGGGATGTAAAAAACACCTTGGCAAAAATTTGGACTGTAGTTTCAGAAATTTTTATCGGCCATTACTCTCGTCTTTGACTTATTTTGAACTCTTGGGATAAAAACATCTTTAGTAAGGGCCTTATGCTACTGTATCAAATCAAGTATTGAAAACATCATTAATGGCGCGATGTAAAAATCACCTTGGCAAAACTTTTTGTTATGTAGTAACTTTAGTGATTAGGGAGTATAAAGAACTGGGGGTGAAATGGGTACTTGTGAGGGCAGAAATGGTTCCTGTAATTGATTTAGCCGAGTAATGCACAAAAGACCGATCCATTAGGCTCCGCCCACGACGCACGTGTGAGCAAGAACACGTGAGCCTCTCCAATTCCTTTCTGCACAACTCTGCCGCGCATGCCAAGCATACGCGCACGCATGTCGGACCTTATTTGTCGGACCTTCGTTGCGGTGTTATTGGTCAATACGCAATGGGGCGGAGCTTAATGGATCGGTCTATTGTAGCACAGGCTGCGTACTCCCAGGGAGCTGAGATGGTTTAAGGAATTAATTAAATGGCCTAGATGAACAGGGGTATTGATGTTGGAGCACTTTGAGAAGCCCTTCGGGTGTGAAAAGCACGGCATAAAAACCGCCTACTATTACTGTTTTTATTAACTTTGCTTCTTCATTGATCTTTAACAGAATTCCTTGAGGCCATTCCTTGTGGATCCTTCATCTAGAGCCACTGACTGGTTGAAGACACATCTTAAGGATGCCAGACTAGAAGTGGTCAATCAACAGGTATGGGGAACTCTTCTGACAGTTGCCTATTAAAATTGCAACAACATTCCTTCTAGTTTAAGGTCGTGGGTTCAAATCCTACTCGAGTAATATGACTGTGATTTTTTGTTCACAGAACTCGGCAAGGTATTGAGCATACAGTGCTTACACATATCTGCAAAAGGGTCAAACCAAAATTAATATTCCTTCCAGCGTTCAAATAAGTATTTCAGTACACACAGAACAAAAGTAAATATATGTACAGGTACTGCAATATTGGGTAAAGGTAATGTCATCTGATTCTACATCCTTACGTTGTCCCAATACGTCAACCCAGTGTAATGTCTTTTATTTAAAGGCAGTGGACACTATTGGTAATTACTCAAAATAATTATTAGCATAAAACCATACATGGTAACAAGTAATGGGGAGCTGTTGTATGATAGTATAAAACATTGTGAGAATCTGCTCCCTCTGAAGGAACATAGTTTTCGTGAAAGAAGTAATTTTCCCCGAATTTGATTTCGAGACCTCGGATTTAGAATTTGAGGTCTCGAAATCAAGCACAACTTATGTGACAAGGGTGTTTTTTCTTTCATTATTATCTCGCAACTTCGATGACCAATTGAGCTCAAATTTTCACAGGTTTGTTATTTTATGCTGATGTTGAGATACACCAAGTGAGAAGACTGGTCTTTGACAATTACCAATAGTGTCCATTGTCTTTAAATAGAGGAGTTGAAATCTGTCCTTTCTTGCCTTTATGATCAATGTTGCCTTTAATTTATTAGCATGTGTTCAATTGCTGCTTTATCATGTTGTTACTTGGACATCAATTTTTGCTCTCAACATCCAAACTCATTTCCTTCTCTCCCATCCCTGTATCTCTACTCCAGCTTTTTAAATTTCGTTAATTTTAGTTTAATTTAATTTATAAACTAGACATCCTGTTACCTATCCTGTTCTATAATGAACTATTAGTTCGTTCTTCATGAAATGTATTTCTGTATGATTGTTTTTTGGGGGCCGAATATTAAGCTTAGAGAACAGGGTATAATACATGTGCAGGAATATTGTATTTGTACATAACAAAGTTATTTCAGTGTAATTCATAATAAAATAAAAAACTGTCAGTGTTGATAATGAAATGAGAAACTGTGACAATTATTGCTGACATTTTCCTTCATTACATTGTCTGCATCACATCTCTTAGGATTCCAACTTCAACACTGCTCTTGAGCTTGCTGTGCGCTTTGGAAAGACCCTAATCATTCAAGAGATGGATGGCATAGAACCCATCCTTTACCCTCTCCTGCGGGCAGATCTTGTCAGTCAAGGTAATGGTGTTCAATATAGAACCAATTTCTATTTGTCTAAAAGATGAAGATTACTGTTGTGGCGTTTTGTGATGGAACGGTTAGGAGCACTGGACTCGAGCTTTGATGTTTCTGATCAGCAAAGTGTCGGTTTGAGTCCTGGTCATGGCAATTGTATTCCTGAAATTTCTATTTGTCTAAAAGATGAAGATAACTAATATGGCATGTTTGGACCGAGCGGTTAAGAGCACCAGAATCAAGCTCTGGTGTTTCTGATCAGCAGAGTGTGGGTTCAAGTCCTGGTCGTGGCACTCGTGTCATTGAGCAAGATACTTTATCATAATCGTTCTTTGGATGGGACATCAAGCTGTATATCCCGTGTACTCGGATCGGTAGTACGCTTTCAAGAACCAAGAACCACTATGATGGAAGAGTAGGGGTCAACCTCTGTGTTTCTGGTTCACATCGTAAGCACCATTGTCTATACAGGTTTCCTCAGGCTTACAAACTACAGTGATTAAATTCACTTGTGAGGCATCCTTTGTTGCATGAACAAAAACATAAATAAATGTTTTGAAAAATGGAGGGGGGCTGTCAATCATAATAACACTTCTGTTGTGTGTCAATCATGTGTAAGTTTGTAAGAATCTGTGTATGAGACAAAATCAAACAGTTTATAAGACTTTGAAAGGGATGCAAGGTGGTGTAGAAGAAAAAATAACTTGATTAAACTTGTTCAAGTTGAACCTCTAATTTCCTGGTAAAAAAAGTTTTGTTCTCTAAATAAGCCATATATTTCTATAAAAAAATGTAGGTTTATTGTTAAGAACAATTGAGGCAAACAGAATCCTTCACATCTTTTAATATTGTGTTTTTGTTTGAATCTGATTTTAGGACCTAGATTTGTGATTCAGATTGGTGACAAAGTGATTGACTACAATGAGGATTTCCGTTTGTTCATGACAACACGTAATCCCAACCCTGAGATTCCACCAGATGCTGCCTCTATTATATCAGAGGTCAACTTTACAACAACGAGGGCAGGCTTGACTGGCCAGGTACATGAGTGTTTTGGAATCGGATGAAATTAATACATTCAGAACACTTAACTCTTATAGTGTCTCAATTTGTTTATATTTTGCATATACAGAATAGGTAAGTCTTTCTCAACAAACAAAATGTATCTTGTTAATTTGTATCCTTGAGCAAGATGCTTGAATTTAATTTCTTTTCTTCACCAAGGGTTATAAATGGGAACCTGTACTGGTAGAGATTGATATTATGTTTGAAAAAGCCTTAAACGCACCATAGCTGCTCAGGGTTGTATTATACTCCCCAGGAAGATTTAAGGATGTTTATTGGCTCATGACCATGGCACGAAATGCAAAGCGCATTTATATCTTATTACTTTAATTATTGTTATTAATACTACTAATTGAGAAAATACAGGCAGACATGTTCTTAATTGTATGAAACTGGTGTACTTACTACATCTGTTTAATCCTTGCTGACCTTTTCTCCTTTTCAGCTTTTGGCTAACACCATCCAGCATGAGAAACCAGAGTTGGAAGTCCGTAAAACAGAACTCTTGAAACAAGAGGAGGATCTAAAGATCCAACTTGCTGAGCTTGAACAATCTCTCCTTGAGGTAGGTTAGCCATCTGGGATGTAGTTCCTTATTTAAGAGTAACAAAAACAAAGAATTCTTTCAGATGTTACAGCATAGATGTCTGCAAAAAAAATAGTTAATGTCTTAATGTTTTGACCCTAGCAGAGTTTTTCTCAAAGGCTAAAATGTCTCTGCTCGAATCGAAACAACAAGTCATTAACTATCTCTTTGCATTTGTACCATAGGTCCTTTTGGTTGGTAAGCAGTCTACAACAGCTAATTCTTTCAAGCTATTTTCTAAGCATACATATCTTTGAAGTCTTTGCTTTGTTCCATTTTGATCAGTGGGTCTGCTGTATTAAATGTTTGTGTTTGTGTCCCGACAAGTTATAGGGCCGGACCAATAATTTCAAAATGACATTTTTACTAAATAAAATGTTTTATGATTTCCCTTTTGTAGACTCTGGCCAAGTCAGAAGGTAACATTTTAGAGAACAAAGTGCTCCTGGACTCGTTGAACAAGACCAAAGAGAGCAGTCAGACAATCTCCAGCTCCCTGATGGAGTCTGTCCACCTCCAAGCCTCTCTGGACCAAGAGAGGTCTGCTTACCTACCCCTGGCAGAGAATGGTAGCACCCTGTTCTTTGTCATCAGTGACCTGGCTAAACTCAATAATATGTACCGTTTCAGTCTGGGAGCATTCCTCAGGCTGTTCCTGAGAGCGCTTGAAGGAAGAACAGTAAGTGTGATTTGGAAGGATTCTTCAATTGTATTTTAAGATTTTCTGTTACACCCTACATGTCAAAGAACAAATCTAATTGCCAACTGTAAGGCACTTTTTTTTTAATATGGCAGCAGACAAGCTTATTTAAGATCTTGGTGGTCATTTTTTTTTAAAGTGTTTACTTAAATTTATTTTTGAGTATAATATATATTTTGTTCTCGACTTGACCACAGACTGTTTGATTCACCGAATTTGTACATGCTATTCTTTGTCTCAATGCAAATGCATGTCTTTAGGGACTAATTGCCTACAAGCTCGGCTTCTAAAATGAATTGCAGTGTCATTGTTTTCATCTCGTTCTTGATTACTCTAAAGTTGTATTCTTTAATCTGATCGCTGTTGAATATGTGATAATGTCTTTTATTTGTTGATACTGTGGAAAATAAATAAACCTTGAGCCTTGATTCTAATCCACAAAGACTACAAGTGGTCAACATCTTGAAGGGTTTGCTACTTGACATAGTGTTGATATGATGTATTTTTTCCCACCTCTCTCTCTCTATTAGGATGGCAATAGCACTGAGATGAGGATTCAGAAACTCATCATCTCTCTTCAGACTCTTGTCTATGAGTACGTTTGTAGATCACTGTTTAAGGAAGCCCGCCTGATGTTTGCTCTTCACCTGGTACATGGAATGTACGCGCATCACTTCAAGGAAAATGTGAGTTACATCGAAAACATATCTCAGATTCGTAATAATAATAATAATAATAAAGACTTGTAAATGTGCACATTTCCCCCCTAGTAGGTGTTCAAGGCGCGGTAAAACCAAAAACAAACAAAAGAATACAGAAACAACTAAATTAGTCCTTGAAAACCTGTAACATAATATAATATTATAAGATATTCTAACTGTTCCTCATTAACAAGTGTTTTAAGGTTGGCAGTGTTGGGTACGCGTGTTAGTCTTCAGCTCAGAATGGTGACCCAGGCCTCGACCTCTGCAGCGGCCACCAGCGGCCGTTGCCGTGATGCCCCAGCGAATTGCCGTGAAGCCCTTTTAAAAATCACGTACCTTACGGCCACTTGGCCGTCGTGCCCTTTTTCATTGATTCCATAACATTATTTATTCGAAAATGTTATTTAATGTTAACATTGTGACCCATTTAATTTATATGGAGGTAAAATTCGAAATGTACGATCCCGCACACTAGTTTTCACAATGCTGATTCTGTGCACTAAAAAATGTGTCGAGAACGTGGCATGGTAACCATATCAAACTTAGTTGAGCTGTTTACTACTAAAAACGAAGCACCAAACTACTCCAATGTATAAACTCGCCACAAGTCCCTACACTAAATTACGCATTTTCGCACTGATTTGTCTATCATGATCTGTATTTGTAGCGGATGGGGCGGGGGGAGGCGCGCGGCCGGGGACTGGATACAGTCTATGTTTTTCCCCTGGATATTTCGCTGGTGTCCAAGGCTTGTACTGGATTAATGTTTGTGACCCACCACTACCAGTGATCTGCCTGCTTTGCGACTTTGTTTTTCATTGCCAAACACATGTTTGTGTACACACAACAAGCGTGGAATTGTAAAACGTCAAAATCGGACTAAATGGAGGTAACGGCGGAGCCCTAATTTTGGAAATCATCATACTCCATCAAGTTCATTATTGATCAGCATGCCATCCCACAAAAGATGCAAAAATAAGCAGGAAGGTGAAAGGGCTGGAGTGGTGGCAGCAAAGTGCCAACTTTAGAAGCATTTTTTAATTAGGTGCGTTTGTTTACATTTTTATAGTATTTATTTAGCGCAGTCTAGCGTGGCAGGCAAAATACAACTTACAAGTTTAGCTAAATGCTAGGCCACTTATTTTGTGCTAAGGGGTTCGTTTTTAATTTTCATAATCATATTTATATAATAGAAAAAAAAAAAAAAAAAAAAAAAAATCATCGGATTTAGCTGAGCCTCGAGGTTGTTGGTGAGTTTTTGGCGTGGGCTGGGTGGGGCTCGTTTGTAGCGCAGAGTTGGGGTAGTGGTGAGCCAGAGACTAATTGATCTTTTTTTCTTCAGATTGGCATGCAGGGAAATAATTTTCTTAATATTTTGTTCTGTATGATTTTTTCAACAATTCTTTGTTCTGGAGCAATGATTTGTTTTCAGATGAGCAGAAGGGAGTTTAATTAAGGCGATGAACAAGGGGAGGGGGTAAGGGGTAAAATGGGGCAAGTTAATTACTGGGGTAATCGTTTGCAATTCGAGTGCTGCAAAAAAACTGTAAATAATTCAGAAACAAATATTTTTAAACTTTTATTTAATTTCAGTTGCATAGCATGTAAACAGCGACAATGAAATAAATATGGGTTGGAAAGTTGACCACCATCTTGAAATCAGTGGAAAGTATATTAACATAATCATCAACAAATAAAGGTTTGAAAATGGCCTTGGTGCCCTTTCAGTTGGCCTTGGTGCCCCTTTCTTTTTTAGAGCTTTTGAGGCCAAGTGGCCTTGCCCCTCTGATACTAAAGGTTGAGGCCTGGTGACCCACATAGGAATCAAGTTGAAAAGTCTGAAAAACTCTGCTTGTGTTGAAAAACGTCAGGGCTTTAACTAATCTGATTTGAATATACATGAATGACCATATTAAATTACTGTAATTCACTTTTCACTTTATGTGTACAGGAATGGGAGTTATTCCTCGGTCAGATTGTTTCTGACGTTAAACCTGATGCAAATAAATCCAAGGATGGACTACCTAGCTGGATTGATCAGGACAGAGTACAAGCTGTGTCTGTTCTTAAGGTTAGTTTTATTTTTATTTTATTTTTTTGTGCAAGTCGCCCAAAATAAGGCTAAAAGCCACTCTAGGTTAAGGGCTTCAAGGAAGAAAACATAGACATGCAGAAACTCAGTGGAGCTGAAGGTAGGAATTGACATTCCTCTTAAAAGATGGAAGATCATAGGATGAAGGGAAACATGCACCAGGCAAGGAGTTCCAAAGAGATGCAGTACGAGGGAAAAAGCTACTGGAGTAGCTCTTTGTTTTCTATCTCGGCATAGCCACAGTATAAGGATGAGAACAAGCAGAAAGCCTGGTCTCGCGCTCAAACACCCTGACAGGAGGAACAAGGTTGGATAGATTTCACTATCAACTCATCCTATTAATATTAATTGTTTGTTTTACCCGTATATTCCCATGTGTGTAAGCACTGTATACTCGGTACTTATCCAAGCTCTGTGGTCTATTTGGTTAGACACTGCTCTAGAATTGCAAGTAATATGCCTGTGATTTTTGTTCACGGAACTCCAGTAAGTACTGAGTATACAGTGCTAACACATATCGGTGTATATTATGGGTAAAACCAAAAATTATTATTCTTAACCGATGCAAATTTCCATTTATTATATTCTTATTAACGTTTTTAAGTTATTACCAATGTTATTGTATATGATATAAAAACTCTACCAGTCTGCATTGTGATAATGCGGTGTGAATGAATGTACTTGCTTTCCACTCTGTAACCATTATCCCTGTGGAATAAAGAGCCACATATATCTTAAAAAGACAAATTACTGATGAATGGCGTAGGATCACAATAATTGCATTTTGCGTTTTGCATTTTCACATTTTACATCCCCAAAGATAGTTGTCATACATTGCAACAGAAGAGCAATGTAGGTCTTAGAGAATTTGGTTTTTCATTGTCTCTATTCTGAGCAGTATATTCTTTGTATTAGAATCAGTTTAACGTAGAACTCTTATATATTTTTTTCTTTTTACTGTCTAAGTTAGCGTTACTTTAACAATTGTTGACTAGTATAATTGGTGTCGTCAGGTCTGTGCCTACAGATATTTTGCCTCTTTTCCAAGCAGTATATTATTAGTATTATAATCATTTAAATATATTTTTATTATATCAATTTCTTTTTCAGTCTAATTTTGTGCCACTGTACCAGACTCTAAACCTGTCTGATACCAATCTCTGGTCATCATTCTCAAGAAGCTCTCAATGTGAACAAGAATTCCCAACCAGCCTTGAGAAGAAAATCTCACCATTCCAGCAGGTACAATATTTACTTCATTCAAACAGGACCAAACTTCATAAAGCAGTTAAGTAGAAAATACTGCTTAAAAAAATTCTCCACATTGCGTCAAAACCTGTAGTTTTATATTTCCGGTGATGCACAGAGTATGTAAACCTCCTGAAGATGATCAGAGCATACTGATCCAAGCGTCGAGTTTGAACCAACGGTGCTTTTCAGAACCACCCCAACTCATATAGAGATTATCATAACATGGTGTTACCGCAAACATTTCTATAACATCAATAAGGTTCTGGTTCTAGAATAGTGGACAAATCCAGGTCTGGAAGCCACTGTTCAGGACTTGTCACAGTTGTCAAATCTCCTCCCTGGTTACTGTGCACAGGTTGGTGTAGTGGTGTCTTGCCTCGCCTTCCATCTCTGGGGACCCCAGTTCGAATCCCAGTGGGGGCACTATGTGGATTGGGTTGAAAGGAATAAGCGCGCCATTATCAAAGCACACAGGTGGGGAAGGTATAGAAAGGAAGATACGGCTCGGCAAACACACACACACTGGCTATAGGTTTAAAGGTGACCATATAACAAGTGCGTGGGTTTTCCCGGGAATAATTCTCTGGGGTTTTCCTCCAACATCTAAAACTGACATTTCTCCATCATCTTCTCTCTTCTCATTCCGGAATATACGGCTCAGCAAACACACACACACTGGCTACAGGTTTAAAGGTGACCATATAACAAGTGCGTGGGTTTTCCCTGGAATAATTCTCTGGGGTTTTCCTCCAACATCTAAAACTGACATTTCTCCATCATCTTCTCTCTTCTCATTCCGGAATATACGGCTCAGCAAACACACACACACTGGCTATAGGTTTAAAGGTGACCATATAACAAGTGCGTGGGTTTTCCCTGGAATAATTCTCTGGGGTTTTCCTCCAACATCTAAAACTGACATTTCTCCATCATCTTCTCTCTTCTCATTCCGGAATATACGGCTCAGCAAACACACACACACTGGCTACAGGTTTAAAGGTGACCATATAACAAGTGCGTGGGTTTTCCCTGGAATAATTCTCTGGGGTTTTCCTCCAACATCTAAAACTGACATTTCTCCATCATCTTCTCTCTTCTCATTCCGGAATATACGGCTCAGCAAACACACACACACTGGCTATAGGTTTAAAGGTGACCATATAACAAGTGCGTGGGTTTTCCCTGGAATAATTCTCTGGGGTTTTCCTCCAACATCTAAAACTGACATTTCTCCATCATCTTCTCTCTTCTCATTCCGGAATATACGGCTCAGCAAACACACACACACTGGCTATAGGTTTAAAGGTGACCATATAACAAGTGCGTGGGTTTTCCCTGGAATAATTCTCTGGGGTTTTCCTCCAACATCTAAAACTGACATTTCTCCATCATCTTCTCTCTTCTCATTCGGCATTGGGAATATATATCCAAATCCAATGGGCCATATTTTTGACCGTGTGAGGGCGCTCTCAATCACTTCCGGGGGTATATTCATTCATACCCAAAACAGTTTTTAAAGATTGGAACACATTACCACCACAGACATCTAATCCATCACAGACAATAAGACTTTTAAAGGAGCCGTTATAATCCACCTCTAAAGCAAATTGAAACTACGGCGCAACAAAAGTGACAGAACGCCTATTAATTTGTGCAGGGCGAATCGCGTGTACCCCCGGAAGTGATAAAAATACTATTTATAGCGCCCTCGCGCTGTCAAAAATAAGGGGCATTCCAAAAACAGCTGAAGTAATCTATAACATGTTGAATAAACCTATGAACTGGATTTGTTTCTACCATCAGACCTTAGTAGTCCAAGTACTCCGGCCAGACAGACTTCAGAGTTCTATGTCTATGTTCGCAAGCAAAATACTGGGTAAGTCAAGGTTTGCTTCACTACATTATTGTTATTGTTATTACAATGTCTTGAAGAAGGTTTGAAAGCTGGCCAACAAGCTGTATCCCCTTCTACTAGAAATTAAAACATGCTTTTCATTGTCACAGGTTTATTAGGTTGTGTCTTTATCTTGTTAGTTACAAAGTACAGGACTTGTTTATAGAAACTTGATTAAGTTCAATCTGAAAATTCACTGAAATTCGCCTGAAATACTGTCTAAGTAAAAAAAAAAACATTGCTTTATTTTGATTGGCCTAACAAAAAAAAGCTCAGTATGACATGTACATGTATGAATGTGCTTATTTAAAATCCCTGAAAAATCATACTCCATTTTTATTTTTTTGAGGGGAGGGGTTCCACAAAAATTCTACCACAATTGGGTTTAATGAAAACAAGACACAAAAAATTAATTTACGCTACCAAAAAAATAATGATATTATGTTATTTCCCTTCAAGTGTTCACCATGAAATGCTTTAAATAGTATAAGTTTCCACTGGAAAAAATGTTTCCTCTGAATGTATGCATCAACTATATTCATGAAGATATAGTCACAAGAATGAATCAAACACATGATTTGATTTGGTGTGATCAATGCCTAATCACCATAGAATTGAAATAACCAAACATGGGATGAGAGAAAAATCAAATGTCCTCGTTGGGATTTAAACCCAAGACCCCCATGACACTCCGAGCAGATGGTCTACCAACTGAGCTAGGAGGCACCAGCGGTATACTCCCTATGAGTTTGATTTTTCTCTCATCCCATGTAAGAATGCATCAATCAATGGTTCTTTTATATGCTTATGATCTCTAGGTATGAAGGAGTTATCCCCACCCACATTGAACCTAAAGCGTCTCTGTCAGGAGACAGTGCCATCAGAGCCCATACTAGTCATCATCTCACCTGGTGCAGATCCTTCTCAAGAGCTTCAAGATCTCGCCAATGAAGTCATTGGTGCGGAAAAGTACCATCAGGTAAAGATATAACAATCTTGTCTTCACTCCTGAAGATTTGATAATTTGACAACCGAATACACATTCTATTTTCCCCTGAAATTAAGAACCTCCCATAGACTTTGTACACGAAATTCCATGATAATTTGACAACTCAACACACATTCTTTTTTTCTCGCATTTCTTTGCTTTGTCCCAGTAGTTAAGAACCTCCGATAGACTTTGTACAAAATACTCCTTGTAGACGACCAAGACTTTAGAACTCCCCTATGGAGACCTTTTGTGTTCCCTTTTCTGTTTTCACGTGCAAGAGGCCAAGTTTAAAAACCAATGTGTGTACCTCTTGAAAATAAACATGATTGTGACTGACTGACTTATTTCTATTTACCACTATTTACCATTGACTAGGTTGCTATGGGTCAGGGGCAAGCTGATATACATGTAGCCATGCAGCTTCAACATGATTGTGACTGACTGACTGACTGACTTATTTCTATTTACATTGACTAGGTTGCTATGGGTCAGGGGCAAGCTGATATAGCCATGCAGCTTCTACATGATTGTGCTCGTAATGGAGAATGGTTGTGCCTGAAGAATCTTCATCTTGTCACTCCATGGTTGGCTGTTCTGGAGAAGGTGAGAAGGGATGCTGAGGGGTGTTCATGTAGTCTTCCTTTTAATGGGTGTCATGACCGAGTGGTTGAGAGCATCAAATTCAAGTTCTGATGGTTAAGTCATCTGAGTGTGGGTTCGAATCCCGGTCCTGACACTTGTGTCCTTGAGCAAGATACTTTACTGTAATTGCTTCTCTTTACCCAGGGGTATAAATGGGTACCTGCGAGGGTAGAGGTTGATATTGTGTATGAAAAGGCATTCAGAGCCCCACTGAAGCTTGGGGCTGTACTCTCCCCAGGGAGCTGAGAAAGATTAAAGGGATGTTACATGTAATTATTGGCCCAATGACCAGGGCACTAAAGCGCATTGAGACGGTTATTGTGAAATGCGCTATATAAGAAGTTGTTATTATTATACTTCATGCAAATGACTTAAGACAAAAATGCAAGTCATAATTTAACTGTAAATATTGGGCTGTTTGGTTGTTTTAGTGGTATCTTTTCTTCAATGGAATTCCAGCCTGAAAAAAAGATATCATTATGTTGATTAGGTTTTTGGTCCTCATATCTGATTGCATGGGTTAGCCCTGGAATTTTTCTCTAAGTGATTTTACTAATAAAAATATGTTAGTATGGACAGCTTAGGGCGCTGTCTAGAAAAAGAGTTCTAATCTATCGGTGTGCATTATGATTTTCATTCTCTCAATTTAGCTCCGTCTTATTTATTGTAGTTTTTGTTTTAACAGGAAATGAACACACTTGAGCCTCATGAGAAGTTCCGTCTCTGGTTAACTGCAGAGAGTCATCCTAAATTCCCTACCATTCTACTACAATCAAGTCTCAAGATCACCTATGAGGTCAGACTAGCTTCTTCATTGTATTCTAAAGGAAGAAAATTCACAAAGCCTTCATTTTGTCATTTTTAAGATACATTAACAAAATGAAGGTTTTATTCTTGTGTTGGGAACATTTTACTGATTCCTATTTGTACTTTTAGGGCCTTGTCACATGAGGCAACTTTTACAGGCAACTTGGATGCAATCAACTGCACTGCATGCTACAGGGCCACTTTGGTAACACATGAGTCATTTTTTTAACAGTGCAATCAATAAGCAAAATGTGTGAGCATTGTAAATGTGAATGCCTTATCCTCTTGGAGATCCCTTGGAACTGGTTGCCTGTAAATTGCCTTGGGTGACATTGCCTTGCAGTCATAGCTGCAACATTAGTAAGAATGTGAAAAAAAACATTTAGGAAGGTAGTGCATTCTGCTCTACCAGCCAGGCTTCTGATGGGTGATACCCAAGCCTACGTCTGTATGGACTGTAAAAGGGGGTAACCCTGTTTCAGTCCTAGGAGTAGGTGGCAATGGCCCCTGGAAAAGTAGTTGGTTTGTAGCCTACACCTTGAAGTGGCTTTCAGGCCTTATGTGTCTGGCGACTTGCATACAAATTTACAAATATTGAAAGTAATGTTTACCCCTCTCCCTTCAGGCTCCACCAGGAATAAAGAAGAACCTTCTTCGAAGCTACGAGTCCTGGTCCCCCGAATTCATCAGCAAAGATAACAACACAGTACGCTCACAGGCACTCTTTGCTCTTGCCTGGTTCCACGCTGTATGCCAGGAGAGACGTAATTACATTCCACAGGGCTGGACCAAGTTCTATGAGTTCTCTATGTCGGACTTGAGAGCAGGGGCAGACATTATTAATAGGCTGGCTGTGGGAAAGGGTAAGTTGTCATTTGGCATGTTTGGCTCTTAAAGGGAAGGTACATGTTCGGTAATTGTCATAGACCAGTGTTCTCGTAAACATAAAATAACAAGCCTGTGAAAATTTGGACTCAATTGGTCATCAAAGTTGCGAGAAAATGATGAAAGAAAAAACTCCCTTGTTGGACGAATTTGTGTGCTTTCAGATAAGAATAAAAGACTTCTAGCTAGAAGTCTTTTATTTTTAGTGAGAAATAACCTCTTTCTCACAAACTACGTTACTTCAGAGGGAGTCGTTTCCCACAATGTTTTATACTATCAACAGCTCTCCAATGCTCGCTACCAAGTCAGTTTTTAAGTTAATATTTGTTTTGAGTAACTACCAAACGTGTACCTTCCCTTTAACAATATTTCACATCTTGTATGATATTTTCCAAAAAAGGTCAGATTTCACCAAGTGATTATATGTTGCGATAATGCATGTGTAAAATGCATTCAATGATTGTTTTATATAACACACACATAGATCCTTTTCGTTTGAAACAAATGTCCACAATCAGACAATAGACACGGAAACTTGTACGCCCCACTCTCTGAAAGCTCTACAAAAAGATACCTTCTTAACAAGATAGACGACTCCATCAACACACAAACCTTATCTGCCATGACCCAACCTTGCCTCATTTGGACATCTGAAGCATCCATTAGGACTTCTATATTGAATTCTGAGGAAGAATACATTGCATTGTGTGTGTGGGAAAAAAATGTATAAAAAGCAGAAGTGCCATTTGCAGTTGGTGATATGATATTTCCTGGATGAATACTAATACTATTCAATGCATTTCAACAGGCAAAGAGCTTCAGTGGGACTTTATTTACGGACTGTTTGAGAATGCAATCTATGGTGGTCGGGTGGATAACCCATTTGACATGAGAGTCTTACGCTCCTACTTATCGCAATACTTCAACAAGGATGTACTGGCTGGAGGTGGCGCTAAGAGACCTAAGAAAATTGCTGCTGGTGTCTCTGTACCGTCCTCTGCTTATTACAGGGTAAATGATTCATATTGTTTTATCAGTGAAAAGATTAAGATAACAACTGGGCCCAATTTCATGGCTCTGCTAACTGTAAGCAAAGATATTTGGGCTTACAGAAGCAGAGAATTATGCACTTTTGTCAAACATATTTTACAGGTTAGCAGGGAATTTTTTCTACTCCACATTACTAGGCACTCTTCGCTTATACAGCTGGCGCGCGGAAATTTGTAGCTTGCACAGTAAGTGGAGAATAGTGATCGTAAACGCAGAATTCGGCGGTTAGTAGAGCCATGAAATTTTGCCCTAGTCTTGCTCCATGTTGAGCTTCATAAAAGGTTGACTATAATCAAAACATACGATTTGAACTGCCTCTAGCTACTGTGCAATCTGGGTGTTCTAGTAGGTAGGACACTGCTCTGGAATTACAAAGGTCGTGGGTTTGAATCCCAACCGAGTAATTATTATGCATCCGATATTTTTTCACAGAGATCGGGTGAGTACTTAGGGCACCCTCCATCAGTGCCCAACACCAAAACAGTGTGTGATCTTCAAGTTACTGTTCAGAAAATGGATATAAATACATCCCTATCTGCTAAACCTTTTACTGATTTCATTCCTTGTCTCTTAGGACTACACTGATCTAATCAACTCTTTCCCTGAGGATGACAAGCCATCATACTTTGGTCTACCAGCGAACATTGAACGCTCCTCTCAACGGATCATCAGTAATCAGGTCATCTCCCAACTCAAGATCTTACGTCGACTCGATGAGGCAGCTGTCAAGTTTGATATGGATCGCTGGAACTCAGAGTTGGGTCCTATCCTAAACTTATGGAAGAAACTTAATCAAGTAAGCGGAATTGGCAGTATTTAATGTGGTGGAATATTAGTTTTCAAATTTTGAAGATCATTATTATCAATGCAACAGTAGTCTGTAAATTGGGATCAGTCCAAAGGGAGATAATATTTTAATATTTTTGCGGGGGTAAATTTTAATTCACTTTTGGGGTGAAAAATAAAAAATTATTATTACAGTTTTGAACCTGCGTCCTCCAGCTTTCTGTGCCAACTGAGCTATCAAGCCCTAATGTTGGTGATTACCCTATTTTGTCAGTATCTTGGTTCACAGTTTAAAATCACATGTTAGTAAAGTTTTGCTTGGTAATGTTCACTTCAAAATTTACAAACCCGGTTTCCCCTGTAAATATTTACTTGATTTTTATAATAAAAAGTTGTATCTCCATTGTAATCCCTCTGCTGCTGCTTCCCAAACTTCGAGTGTGATCCCTGGCTACACAGCAGTTACAGGTTATATGGCTTCTGACTGGCACCCCAAACAAAGATATTGACAAAAAAGGGAGAGTGCCAATTTAGGTGTATATAGCTCAGTTGGTAGAGCGCCGGCCCCTTAACCCTAGAGTTCGCATGTTCAAATCCTGTCCTTGTAAATTTCTATCTATGTACACCTTAAATTTAACACAAAACCTACCCAGTCAGTGTCCTTTTTTTTTTTTTTACTTAGTAACTCTATTTTGTGATTGACTTTTAGGGTGCCCAGATCATACAGACCAAGCTTCAAGCTCCAAGTGAGAAATCCGGCTCTGACAACCCAGTCACATCATTCATCCAGCTGGAACGTTACAATGCTGTCATGCTGGTCCAGTTTGTTCACTCTACACTGGCTGCACTGAGTAAGGTGATCCGCGGTACAACACTGTTAACCAGTGAGGTACAGAATATGGCTGCATTACTACTCAAACAGGAGGTAGGTTTGTAAACCATTACATGGGGCGTTAAAGGAATAGGTCTCATAATCCAAATCGTAGCTCCACATACCAGATACTGTGTGCCTTGATACGCCTCTTATGGGTGTGATAAAGCGCTGTGATATAAAGAACTGCGTATTATTCAACTCTTCAGGCTTGCTGGTTGTTAGTTTTAAAAAAAAACTTTTGATGCTAATTGCTTGACTTAGACATTAGTTCTCTAGATAATTTGAAATAGTATGAACTTTATCATTTATTGTGCTTTCAAGTCATTGTGGTTGAGTGGTTAGACTGCAGGACTTCCAATTGCAAGGTTGTGGGTTCGAATCCCCGAGCTTTTCGATGATTACAAAATCGATAGAATAAATATTGTCGTCCAGTTATTGAATCACAATTTCTTGATTTGTGCAATTCATAATCATAGATGTTAAACCAATGTTTGTATGAGAGAGATCGGCTGTTGCCAGTTTGGCTTTTTATACGAGTTCCCTTGATGGAACGATCATCTAAACAAACCATTTAATTCCTCTACTTTAATTAAAATAACTCACAATATTTCGAAATTTTACTATTAATTTCATTTTATTACACTGGGCAGAAAGGAATTCGAAAATCTGTTGGTCTTTAGACATAGTTGTCGGACCTTGAGTGAGTGAGTTTGAGTAATTTGGGAGTTCAGAAGGTGGCTTTGGATTGCAAAGAATCTTATTAAACAAAGTCATGATGTAATCTTCCATAATTTCTTGCATGCTTTTCGTGTCTGCTACAATAATCCTGCTAGCCTGTTTTCGTAAAGTTCCTGACAAATGTCTTGATGAGAGAGTTAATTATACCAACAATTATAACCCCATCGTTGTTTTCCCTCTGTTTCCTCAGACACCCCTAGATTGGCAGAGCAGATGGGAAGGTCCAGAGGATCCTATACAGTACCTGCGCACACTAGTGGCTCGTACCATGGCCATTCAGGGGTGGGTTCAGAAGGCTGAATCCAGGTCCTTATTGAATGAGACATTAGACTTGTCAGAGCTCTTTCATCCAGACACATTCCTGAATGCTTTGAGGCAACTAACAGCGAGGTAAGAAAACAGGAAAATAAGAAAATCTCTTAATGTAGCCAACTGTCAATATGTAACAATATGATAAATAAGATTATTAAATGTAAAATGTGTTATTGTAGGTGATCCCTCTCCTGCTGCTTCACAGTGTTGACATAAACTTCTTGATTATCTGATGGCTATATGGCAAGTACAGAGCTCAATTTAATGGCTCTGCTTACCGTAAGCACAGAATCGGCGCTTACGAAAGCAGGGAATTCTGTGCTTACAGCAAGCGTATTTCATGGGTTAGCAGCAAATTTTGGCTTCTGCGTGTGCTTACTCCACGTTACTAGGCATTCTTTGCTTACAAGGCTAGTGCAGAAATTCGGGGCTTGCACATAAGGGGGGATCCGTGATAGTAGAGCCATGAAATTGGGCCCAGGTTGAATGACTTCTGACTGACGCCCCCGAAGAAAAGGCTGTATTTAGTTTTGGGGGCTTTAATTTTTTATTATTTTAAAATATGTTGAATGCAACTCAATGTGATCGTTAACAATTATTTTAGTTCATGGTATTTAATGCAGAGATGATTAACAAATGATTTGTAAATTTAATCTGACAGAGATATAAAAACATCAATGGACAGTCTTAAGTTTGTCTGTACATGGGGAGGATCCATCAGTGGAGCTAAACACCAAGTCAAGGTTAGTTCAACATCTCACTCAAAATAAATAAAATAAATACAATCGACTCTTGTTAATATGAGGTCCGTCGGACTAGCCCATTTGTGCATAACATAAGGGCCGCATGTGTACACAGATATACATGGTGTACACGTGTACATAGCAATTGTTACTTTTGGCAATTATTTTATTGATGAATATTTGGATGTCTGTGTTTACATTGGAGAAGGTAATGACCATTCTGGCTAAGAGATGTATAAAGTGAACATCCTACAAAAAGGCACTGGACATCTGTATTCTCACTTGGTGTATCTCAACATATGCATAAAATAACAAATCTGTGACAATTTTGACTCAACTAGTCATCAAAATTGCAAGAGAATAATGTAAGAAAAAACACCTTTTTTTCCCAAAAAGCCAGAGGCCTGAAGTCTTTTAATATTACTTGAGCGAGAAACTACCTCTTTCTCAGAAAAAATAGTTTCTCACCATGTGTTATACTATCAAAAGGTCTTGATTGCTTGTTACCAGGTAAGATATTATGCTAACAATTATTTTTAGTAATTGCCAATAGTGTCCTGTGCCTTTAAGCTTTAGGGATTGCTTTGAGGTAGAATATCTCAACTGTTACTATGACTCTGCTCATCTTTGAGTGTGATTTGTAATGTAGATCGGTGGGCTGCAGCTAGAGGGATGCACTTTTGATGGATCCAGACTCTCTGAGAATCAACGAGACTCTCCTAGTGTGTGTACCATACCCACATGCACAGTAGCATGGGTTCTAAAGGTAAGGATTTTTTCATTGTCTTCTAGGATTAATCTCAAGTTAGGACGAGCAACTTGTCCTAACTTAGGAAACTTAGGATGGGTTCAATGCGTCCTACACCTTTGGATACGGAGCTGAATTCGTCTTAATTCCTAAGATTAATCCTAAATTAGGAAGAGTTTGGTGAAATCGACGACAGATGCTGAACAGGCTTTGACAAAAAATTGTAATAGATTTAGATGTAGAACACTTAATTGAGATTTCAATATCTGTTCTTTGTTTGTCAGGATGCTGGTGAGCCATACAATAGCCAAGACAGCATTTCACTACCTGTGTACTACAGCGCTGACCGTGAGAAGATAGTGACTCATCTAACGGTACCCTGTGGTGGAGACCAAGATCACTGGGTCCAGACTGGGGCCGCGCTCTTCTTGAAAAGCCTTTGAATATCATCGCATCATTTGTAAATCTATCTATTGACCCAATTCACCTGACGTCATCATCAGAATAATCTTGGATGTGTCAAACTGGTGGGCACTGTCACTGTGCGCTATTCAGTGAAGTGCGCATTTTAGGCGGCGCAGTGTTTACACGTAAACCTATTGCCCACCAAAATGGTGAGCGTGGCACAGTCGCCGCGTATGCCATGCGTGGAAGGGGTCAATATCACTGTGTATTCAACTACTGTGCCTTGAGAAAAGGGTTAAATAAATAATCAAATGAAGCCAAAACCACAAATTTTTTTGTCAATACATCCTTGTTTTTCAAAGGAGAACAAATATTCAGTGAGATAATGAAAATATCTTATTTTGCTGCACTTAATGTTATCCAATCTCCTGACCCACAAACCACTAATGCAGTTTATTTTAATGAATTTCGTTTTAATAAATTGCGTTTGATTTACAACTGAACAATTTCTTATGAGTTGTTTTCGTTCAAGCAGTTGGAAAGTTTTCTAGTAATCAGAAACTAAAGGGTCTATTTTGAGGCTGATAAGGATTTCAACAATCAAGTGTGTGATCTAGAAATTATAGAGAAATCCTGTATATAAAGAGTATATATTGTTTTTAAAAGTGTGTTTGTTTGCCGAGTACTGTACACTAAAAATTTAGTTTCAAGGATGAAATAAATAGATCTTTATTTTATAAGTTATGCTGAACAAATACACACTGAAGTCATTTGCCTGCATGAATATAACTAAACACTGTTTTGTGTGCAATTTGAAAAGGCGTAGGTAAAGTTTCCACTTCTTGATTATCTGATAGTTATCACATGCGTTACATAACATATAATCCTGAGTGAATTGGACAATAGAAGGAACACATATTTGTCATTCCTTTAGCAGACCGTGTCCCAACTCTGCAATAGCTCATGAATGTATTAAGTAATGACAACATCACGTAGGGAATCCAGCCAGATGTCAGCAAGTGACCTTGTTATGTGGGCGTACCTGAAGACTATTATTATTGTTTTTCCAAATGAATTATTGTATTAAAATTACAAGATTTAACTTAAAAGCATCATTACTTTGTATAACAGCAAACCTTTAAAGTCATACACTTTCTTGCTTTTTAAATCACACGAAAGCTTTCAAGATTCAATTCACAATGACTAGAATAAGTATTGGTGTCTACTGTCTAGTTACTGGATCACAATTTCTTGTTTTCTGCAATTCATAATCATAGACGTTAAACCAATGTTTGTTAGGGAGAGATTGGCTGTTGCCAGCTTGGTGTTTATATCCCTTTGTCCCCCTGTTTGTGGGAGTTTGCCGAGTTCCCTTGATGGGAAGATCATCTAAACAAACAAACAAACGAACAATACGTACCATCTACCTATTACTCATTCAATTCAACAATTTTCAACACAAATGTACTATAACAATATCATTCACGCTAACGAACACAGTGCTGTTACAATACAAACTTCATTAGCTACCTTATTGTTTGTGTTCATTTGCAAGACGATTTCACATATAATTATTGCTCAGTTAGAAAACAAGTTTCAAGTGAGGTCTTAAGAACATTTAAACCTATATCTGTGCTGAATGACTAAACAGGTTTGATTCCATGGCTCATTTTTATTTAACACAGAACTCAAAGCCAAAGATCAACATTCTCAAATTGATGGGGGTAGGATTTCCTAAAGAAGCTGTGTTAGAGATTCCTCGTACCAAATGAATATACCTGAGGAGTGAAATCTGCGTAGAGAGAAAGAGGGACACTAAGGTCAAAATTATACTTTGTGATGCACTCATTTTCCAACAGTATAGAGTCCACGGTAAGTTCTCTTACCTCATGAAAATGAAATGAAAAATCACATTTTATTTGATTCTCTTTCATAGTGAAAATTTAAAAACACGACGTCATCAGATATAACAAAAACAAATGGGTCTGTACATTTCAAAGAAGTCTTTTGAGCCTGTCATAAAGGTATAACTTCAATGCTGTTTTGACTGAATATAATATAAATTCAGGAAGGCACTGAAACTGCTCTGTACAAATGTATATATACCATATATTATTTGAAATGTGACGTCATCAAACATTTACCGAGTTCAAAAAGAAAATGCACTTTGAAGAGTATCAAATACAGTGGCTGTTTACACTCCCCCCCCCCATTTTGATAAGGACCCTATCTATTGGAAAATGGGTGGTTCACAGAACTGAACCTTCTAGCCCCCTTTTAAATAATTGTAATAACTGCTGGGATTTTCTGCAACTGTTAATGTAGAGTATCTGTTAATGCAGGGCAAAGAAGTTTCGCAAACTCCAGATTATTGTGTTTGTTTTTTTGTTTGTTTTTGTTTAGAAAAAAATGTTGGTTAATATCTTATGTTATCATTACTACTTCTTGTCCAAAGCAATTCAGTGCAACAAGTAATGTATATCAGTATAAATAAAATACAAAACATAATATTCAATAGACTGAATTCAAATTTATTTACATCCCCTCTTGGACAAACATAACATGTACATAAAATACAAAATAACTATTAATTAAAATAAAGTAAGCAACATAGACCAGTTTCTAAATGGTGTTAACCGAGGACACCCCTTTGTTCCCCCACTGTTTGAACTTGGTTTGTTTTTATCGACATCCCCATTGGTTTGCACATTAAAGCACAGGCAGGACTGTCTCTGGCGTCATTTTCTCAGAGCCCCTATGTTTGAATGCCAAGTGTTTATCAGCTCCAAAGACCCTCTATTTTCAACTCTTTGTCCTGACAAACATTGATCCCCATTGTTAGCTGTTCCGATCCAGTCGAAACAGCTATTGTTTTTGTCGAGATTTTTATTATTTTTATTATTATTATTATTATTATTATTCTTTGTTTCCGCCTAAAACCCCATAGCATTTGTACACGTTTTTTGTTTATTCCTTAGCTCCTAAACCATAAGGTCAAAAGAGTTAAATCATATATCAAATTGAAGCTTAGAACATAAGCTTTACTCTAACAAAAAAGTTTTAAAATTCTTAGTTAAATAACCACGTGACCCTCATTTGCATATTTAATTGGGAAATCTTTGTAGCACCATATCTCAAGAAGTTCACGGTGGGTTCTTACCCTGTTTGTAGGTATAGACTCCTTGGGGATTGAAGATTAATTTTGAAAACCCGTGACCTCAAGTTGACCTCTACTTCCGGGTTAACCGGAAGTGGGACCTTATCTCAAGAACTACACAACCAATGTTCAAGTTCTTTTCAGTTATAGACCCTTTGAGCTCTAAAGATTGAACTTGGATTACCTTGACTCCAAATTGACCTTTACTTCCGGGTCAACCGGAAGTGGGACCATATCTCAAGAACCATGCAACCGATCTTCAGTTTCTTTTCAATTATAGACCCCTTGAACCTTGAAAATTAAAAAGGAACAGCTCTGTGTTTGTTCACAAACACTTGATGTCTAGTTTCCTTTGTGATTGCAATCGTGGTCCCATTGTCCCTTTTGTTTTAAGTCCTCGCTTTAACTTTCACTCTAAGTACACACACACACCTTACATTTGTGAATATGATTGGCTTTGTACACAAAAGCGAAGTGAGGATGTCCTTGCTCTTTCAAACACCCGGATCCCTATTAATATAAAGCCCTTGGTTTTTACCCGTATACACCGATGTGTGTTAGCAAAGGAGATGTTTGTCAACCCAGTAAATTGAGGACTTTTTCATACCTTTTTTGTTATTGCAACGTTCCAATTGGATATGTACACGAAAGCGTAGCAAGGGCATTTTCCTACCCTGTCAAAATACCTGGATCACTTTTCTCAGTTTTAACAGGTAGACGCCCAATACATATAAGGCATCAATCAAAGCGTTCAAAAGATATTCAAGGTTTAAGTGATCATTCAAAAATTGCAAAATTTGCAAGTTTATCCAACATATATTTCTCTAAATATGTGACCATCCACCACCAATAGGCTGTAAAGTCGCACTTGCACATTGCAGAGCCTATTAAATTGTTTGGGTTTTCAAGAAAACTTTGAGAAATCTGAATAAAAAAATATGTGGCTTTGAGAAATCATAACTTTGTCAAGAAATATCTGATTTAAATGTGGATGGTATCATTTTTAAGCTGATTAAACACTCTCTCAAAAAATGCATTAATCCCATAACAGTGAAAGTGTCAACTTTACAGCCCATTGGTGGTGGATGATCAGTAACATATTTGCAAAATACAAATAAACTTTCATTAAAACCTTTTATCTCAGGAGGTAGCCATTTTGTGTGTTTACTGGTTCATTATCCAAGCTAGAGATGACGATGTTTGTATCTCGGAAGTCAACGGCAACCGTTGCATGGAAACCAATGTTACTGACCACCGAGATGTACTCACAAAATGCAAACATACTGTAGACTGAAACAAAGAGAAAAAACATTATTTGATTGACAGTCAATGCATCCATATGGACTGTAAAGGGGGGTAACCGTGTTTCAGCCCTTGGAGTAGGTGGCAAAGGCCCCTGGGAAAAAAAATAATTATAGCCAACACATTGAAGTGGCCTTCAGGCCTTGTGTGTCTGCGACTTGCGTAACAAAAAACAATAAATTTAAAAAAATAAAAAAATCTATCAACATTGATCAATTATTAGGAAGGTGGAAGAACAAATTGTGGTTAGACTTGGTTTCAAGTCTGAGATCGCGATTATTTCTCTGCTTCAGCCGCGCAAACGCTCCCACAAATTAGCAAATGACGGAGGTTAATCTACAAGAGGGCGCCATTTCAGGCAATAATGTAATGGCTATCAGGTAGACTAAAAACACGATCACAGACTTGGAACCTAATTTATAGGTGGCATGTTTAGAGACATTCATCTTCAAGTCTATGGTAACACACAATGGGTTCATAATACACAAATAATTGGCAAGTTGATATTTAAGACCCAAATTGACCAAATGAAAACAAAGCCTTTGATGGACAAGTACAGGAGTGCACTGTTTGGTTTGGGTGTACACAAATGAAAACAAAGCCTTTGATGGACAAGTACAGGAGTGCACTGTTTGGTTTGGGTGTACACAGACGCATTACACTAAGCCTAATAGTATCAAAGTATTGTGTCCACCATCTCAAAATGGCCGATGGATTTCACACATGGCACATTTGTGGTTATTTATGGATCAACAGAAAGAACTGCAAATAATGTAACTGTTTCCAAACTTTTTTATAAGTTGATAAACTTCAAAATTAAACACTTACCATATGGTTCGCAGTAAAGATTGTGCCTCACAAAAAAGTATGAAAATCCACATATTGACAGCACAAAAGCAATAAAGGCATAATGTTTTAACCGCCGTGAACGTTGAATCTGTCAAAAGACGGGGGAAAAAGGAAAGAAGTGAACTAGTCAAGGCCATGAGAAGAGCACCGAGTGATCAGCCTACACGAAAATAAGGACCAAGTCCAGGGTTAATCTCACTTAATCTCACTTAATCTCACTTAATCTCACTTGTAATCTCAGTAATCTAAAGAAAGTCATCAATAAATAGTGGCCATCCGATTAACAATTACTGGTATGATTTCATCAGGACAAGTGTAGTTTTTGAGATCTGACCCAAGATGTTTTGCTGTTCTTGACTTGACACCTGTTAACCCACAGCTCCCCTTAACATCAAACCTGCTGAGAATATACAAGCTTGATGAATTTCAAATAATGAAACTTTCAGGCCTGTATGAAAGGGCAAGGGCACCAAGGCATTTTCTCTGTTGTAAAGGGCACCCTATGAAGAAATTGCAAACTTCAACTGGAGTATTTCAAAGGAGGCAATCGCTTTCGTTGCCTCTGTGAAGTATCAGGCTTGGTAGTATACTTGGTGTTAGGCTAACGGTTAGATTTGTGTTAATAGTTTGGAAGTTTGCCAGCCTCCTTCATTTGTAAACTGGGTAAAAATGATCTGATTTTGATCATAAAGTATTTCAGTTTTGTGCTTACCATTGGTGTTTTTCTCATATGACACAGACAGCATGTTGTGACCATATAGATGAAAGCAAACACAACGAAGAATATAAAACACTTCTCATGTATTTCTAAAAGAAAGAAAAAAGATATGTTGTCTTTTTCCTCCTGTAAGTTGTCAATGCCTTTAAGGCACTGGACACTATTGGTAGTTACTCAAAATAATTGTAAGAATAAAAACTTACTTAGTAACGTGCAATGGAGGGCTGTTGATAGTATAAAATATTGCTCCCTCTGAAGTAACCAAATGCAACAATGATATCAAACGTGTAGACTAGAAAAATTACTTAAAATTTTAAAAGTTTTGGTGAAAAAGCAGTATATAATGCAGCCATTTCAGACACAGAGTTAAGAACTTGTTTAAACTCTGCAAACACCATCACCGTACCAAATAATATACTCAACATCTAGATAGCATACGCCTCTCTTAATATTAAAGCATGAGTGCGTCACAATTCTGCGTCAAGAATTATAACGTCATGCATGAATAATAAGAGAGGCGTATATAGAGTTTCAAATTCAACTTACTGTAGTCTTCTTCTGACGAGACGTATGTCAGACCAAGCAAGCAACACAACTCTGCTAAGTTTACTCCAAGGTTTGCTTGACAAAGAGTTTTATACTTAGAGTTTTTGTTCCAATTTTGGGTATCCTGACGATGCCAGTTGTAATACATAAATGCAAACAGAAATCTTGGAGTGGTGTGAAAGGCCACAGCGACGCGCCATATGTAGCGCTGGGGTGTAAAGCCACCAATACTGGCACTGATAGATGGCAGGAAATTGTAAACCTACAAGAAAGAAGAAAAACAAAAACAATTTTATAGGTATCTAATCTTTCATAACCAAATTTAAGAGTCTGTACAGTAATCTTGTCAATAAAAAAAAGGAGCAAGGATAATTTTTCAGAGACTAAAGGGTTTTGATCATCGCAGGTAAATTTGGATTTCTCTATTCTACTTGAATTGGCTCTTAATATTCAGTCAACAACATTTATTTCCATACAAACACAATATACAAATACAAACAATTGGATTTTACAATATTGTAGCTGGAGCGGGGCTAACTTTAGCATAATTTAGACCTTAATAGTTTTGAACAGAAAGTGTCTTGCTAAAGAAAAAGGTTCAACAAAAATTATTTTTGTTTTACAGATGTTCATGTTTCGAATCCAAAATTCCAAGACACCAAAATACCATTATTGGATTCATCATATTTCAACAACAACATAAACTGGCAACACTGAATGGTAATATAGTTGTACCCTAGCAGAGTCTTTCTCGAAGGCAAAACAAAATAAAAATTGTGTTGTAACTCGCCATCCTCCTGATGCTCTTACAGATAACTTTCCGTATGGCGCCACCACTTTTTCACTCATTTTTACAGAAAGGGATATATCAATCAGGTAAATTAGATACTATATTATTTTATTTCGAATGAAAAAGTGGTGGCGCCATACGGAAACTTTTCCCTCTTAACCCTCCATTCACTTTTAGTTTTATCTCCAAGCAACTAGAATCCTCGATTCTGATTGGTTGATCCATAGCAACAAGAGAGGTGTGTATATAAACCCAGCCCATATCAAACCCTGCATATTGCTCTGTTGAACTCTGCATATTATTGCAAAACGTACAGTGTTCTAACACGGCGAATTGCTGTAATCTGCTAGTCAAGTTTGCTCAAGAACTTTGAAGAAATTTTGTGTATCCTGCCACCACTTGTTTACTCATTTTTACAAAAAGGAATATCTCATTTGAGTAGGCCTAAATTAGATGTTATTTTTTTTCATAGCAAATGAAAAAATGGTGGTAGAATACGGAAAGTATCCTGAGTAACTTTTGAAAACCAATGGAATTGAAAAAAAAAACGTTCTTTAAAATTAAAATTCTTACTCTACAGTGGGTGTAGTTCACTCCTTCAAAATCCTTGAAAAAAGATATTAACACACAGATAATGAACCCCAATAACGGTAGACTTGACGTAACTAAAGTCAAAGTTCTCATCGGAATCCGGATCATAATTTTAACAAATCTCAACAATGTTTTCACTTGAAAAAATAGTGTTGTAGGATACGTGTGTTTTCTGTCGGTCTTCCTGAAATGTTGTTGTGTTCTCAAAAACTGACGAGCGCCCTCAAGAGGTCAAAATATCAAAATGGTCTATAAAACTAATTAATGCATGGTACCCATTGAGGCTTGCCATAAAACGCGTATGATTGAATATGAAGTGATTCGGCGATCTGGTTAGGGATCAGACTATTTCATCCAACTGCACCCCCCAAAAAGTTAATTAATATAGTTAATTAACCTCATTTGAGTGAAAGTTTGAAAATAAGGTGTGATCAAACAACAATAATACACTTATGATTACTGCCTATTTTATCTGAAAACTGATAATGATGAAAATTTGTTTGTGTTTGTGACACCAACTACAAGTATTAAAATATTTATTTAGCATTTTACATTACACACACTCCACACACAATCGTCTACTACGACGACTCGATCGAGGCTGTGTGTGGTGTGTGTGTACGTCCGACGTCCCAATCTTTAGCACGCATAACTGGGATGTGGGGAATTTCCTTAGTGAAGATTCCGTCAAAATAAATGGGTTTTCACACGGTGTAAATTACAGGTTTCTACACTACATTCCCGTCGACCTTCTCCATATACTGCGGGGAGAGATTTTCGTATGAATCCACCGAGAGATCTCTCCTTAGGAGCGAGGGCTGACGACGGAGAAAGGTGGGCTGTTCCGTCCGGGCGGGTGATGTCATGTTTTCTGCTCGCCTATCGTTTTGGGGCGTCTCAATCCTCACGATATTGCCGTTAAAAACTTTCCTTTTGATGGCTCTGTACCATTCCAATATATGTTTTTATTAATTATGCAATGTCTAGGGAAGGCAAATCCCCACCTGACTGTCACTTTTTACCTCAATTATGGCATAAATTAATGTTTTCAGTGTTTTATTATTTCATGTTTTTGGTATTATTATTGTATTCAAAGAAATAGTGATGGGTGGATCATACTCATTAGAACAAGGACCTGGTTTGAATCTTTTCTAATGCATTTTTAATGTAAGAGCTTTTTGTATTTGTTTGTGAGTAATACTATTTACAACAGAAATTATAACTTTACCAAAATGTTACTTATCATTGTTCCAGTTCAATAAGTAAACTTGTTATATTAATGACAACAACAACAAATCCCAAGTACACAAAATATGATAATTAAAATGAATGGACTTATGATGAATGATGCCATCATCATAAATAATATACTTACTATTGATAGTTCAAATAATATGCATTATAAATTAACTCTGACTTTAGATTGAGCCAGTTTTGAGTGCCCCACCCATTTTGTATGAATACAACACGCCCATCCCCCTTAAAGTCATGATAGTAAAGATAACTGTAATGATGTGTTGCACAATTTTAGGCTGATTATTGCATATTTTTGCTGATTAATTAAAAATGATGCATTGGCAATTTGACAGCACGGAAAGTAATTAACTTTCATTTGATACCTCAAAAAAAAGTTTTAAAAAAAGAGGCTGTTTTTTAGTTAAATCAAAAACGTGAAACTCAAATAATGTACAGTACACATTTTACAAGTTGTGGCTGTCCAGTGTATGAATATTCATTAAAAATGTACTCGAATCTCCATAAAATAATTGACCACATGAAAATGTCATTATTTCAGTAGAATATGAAGTGTTCTACAGCAAATCAGATTTAAACTTTTGAAAAGACATATTAATAGATACATCTTGTGGGTTTTGTAACATCTTCTTGGTATCTGGATTGAGTTGCGAGGAAAGACAAATTTACTCAAACCCGCGATCCTCTGTAAACTGTACATGAGTGCTCTATCAACTGAACAAGCCTAACTTATAATTTTAGCATGGAGGTCCGCCATGATTTTAGTATGCCCAGATGTTTGTACTGGACTTCCATTGTCTCTGTTGCACTGGTTCACTGGTGCAATGTAATCAGAGTTTGCACTTAACTTTTTCAGTGACTGGTGATGAGTGGGACCAGTTAGCTTGTCATTTCAATACTCCACCAGGCTTTCCACCTCTTTTATGGTTTTCTTTCAACACTTTCATTTTTACTGCTACCTCAGTTTGAAACCATATGAGCAATAAGTGCAGTCAGTGGCCTTACACATATCTTTCGAAAGTAATGACTTAATAATTAGCAAGACCACTTGGGTAGAGTTTTGAGTGGTTCTCAGAAGTTACAACTGGCATTTGGTCAGTGAACCACTGTTAAAGGATTTGGATACTCTTTGTAAACAAAACGTAGTGTCCACATATTTACATTAAACTTACACCGTTTGAAGATAATGAATAGAAGGCTTACCTTTAAATATTAGTTGGTGAGGTGCTGCAGTTTTTGAGAAATTAGTAAACAATGTTATGAGAATACGTTTTACATAAATGCAAAAGTAATTTCCATCTCCTTTCGTGACTTGTATTTCTAAAAAACTACAGCACCTCAGCAAGTAAAATTTTAAGGGAAGCTTTCTACAATCACCTTCAAACTGTTTAAGTTTAAAGTAAATCTGTGGACATTGTGTTTTGTGTAACAAAAAGTACCCAGGCTTTTTAAGAGATTGCTGACTATAATGAAAAACCTCAAAATATAAACAACATCAGTAGTCATTGCATGTGATGAATAAACCTAAGCCTTTGATAATGAGATGTGGATGAACACCACACTTGTGGTAGTTGTTTATCACACACAGGTTTTATCAGATTTGTTGATGATTTGGGGAAATATTTACTTGTGTACTTACATCAATAAGAAATAAGTTTTAAGTTCACATGATTGGTGTGTTATTTTGAGTAGGGGTCGAAAGAAAAGAAGTTGTGTTCTCTTTAAAAAAAATTACTAATGTTCACATTTTGAGATTTTTTTTATTACATTCTTTAATTAAGTATACTGAAATAGAAATACTTATGTGAAGTAATTGTAGAATAGAATATAATGTTGTCGATATTCATAGAAACCGGTTTCTTTTCTCTATTCAGTAACACTGAAGTCAATCTCAGAAGCCCCGCCAACAGTCCAGATGATATGTAAGTTTTGGCATTTTTGAAATTACTATTTTAATACTTGGAATCATACTGTATGGTTTCTGTGTAAAGCCTTGACAGATTTGTCATACAGGCCTGCCCCAGTTTATGGTAAATGAGCAATCTTTCAGTGCAAATCCCAGTAGCGGCATTGGGTCCCGTCAAAATACACTATAGACCGTATAAAATAATCCTTTTCTGGCTATGAACATCTTGACTCATGGCACAAATTGGTCACCCAAAATATTTTACTTTACAATACCATCAGCACAGTTCATTATTATTTGTGGTGTTGATTTTTGCAGTATTTTTAGCCGGGTTATCAAACTGTAAAAATGAGTAGCCTGGCTATAAATCTGGTAGTCAAAGGCTAGCGGCAATTTTGACCCCTGTGAATGTAATAATGTAAAATGACATTACAAAGATCACTTCGAAACGATTTATATTAAGATATCTGACAATATACTGTTTACTGTATCTGTAACTCTCATAGGAAGCGTGCAGCAGTACAGAAACGAATTGAGCAATATTTCTACCAGCTAGTAGATGGCTGCGGCAACTCCAAGTGCTCCAATGAGCACTGTGCCTCCAGTAGAGGGCAGCGCCTCAGCCACAATGAGGCCGCTGCGAAGGCTCTGGCACTGTGCAAAGCCCAGGCCCAGCTCTGCTACCAAGCCTCACTGACAACCACCAAGCAGGCCAAGACAACACACTCCAAGAATGTAGATGTGAGTGATGAGGCATCGACCAGTCATGCCTCACCACCAGAAGTCAACACGGTCAGCTCTGCGACTGCCACACCTAAGATCAGCAAAGGTGCATCAACGAGCAACCTGACACCCCAAACGGGCAGTGATATCTCCGTAATGGAGACACCTAGAAATGAAGGGGCATCAACGAGCGACCAGACTCCCATTGTGGGCATCCTTCCTCCTGAAGTTATTGGAGCGCCTGTAAAGAAAACCAGAGCCGAATCTCAAGGTGAACAATTGTCACACAATTTCTTACCAGGGCCCATTTACATTAAAGCCATTATACACTTTCGGAACAGAAAAAACAAAAAAAAGTTCACAGATTTACAAATAACTTACAGGGTGTGTACAGAAGGTCATGGTGAAAGACTTCTCTTGAAATATTATTCCATGAAATGCTTTACTTTTTTAGAAAACATTAAAACAATTATCAATTCTCGTTGTCAAGAATTACGGATTTACTTTAAACACATGTCATGACACGGTGAAACGTGTGGAAACAAGGGTGGGTTTTCCCGTTATTTTCTCCTGACTCCGATGACGATTGAGCCTAAACTTTAACAGGTTTGTTATTTTATATATAAGTTGTGATACACGAAGTGTGGGACTTTGGACTACACTGTTTACCGAAAGTGTCCAATGGCTTTAAAAGCCTGTAAGCACAAAAACTTGCAAAGCACAGGATAGCAAAAATAGGTTGCCAGCAAACTACCATACATTCACCATTGGTTTGACTGGGAACCCACTGAAGGGATTTTGCCAAGCAGAATTTTCTGCTGAACAGCTTTATGAAATTGGGGCAAGGTTTTAAGCTTCTAAAGACTAGTAGCCTCACTTAGTGTACTCCAACATGCACAAAATAACCAACGTGTGACACTTTGGGCTCAAATAGCCATGGAAGTTGCAAGAAAACAATGAAAGACAAAAATACCCCTGTTGCATAGAATTGAATGTTTTCAGATGCCATAAAGCCCGTCTTAGATCACAATATTTTGAGTGAACAATTTACTCTGTCTCTAAAATTATATTACTTCAAAGGGGTCGTTTCTATCAATGTTTTATAATATCAACAGCTCTCCAGTGCTCTTTACTTAGTAAGATTTTATGGTCATTAGTTGTTGGAGTAATTACCAAACGGTATACCCTCCCATTAAAAACCAAATTACAGAAATGTTATATATACAAATGACACAATCTTCCCGTGGCATAGCAGAAATTGGTTACCAGCCAAAAGTCTATAAAGTTGACATCGTTGTGACTGGTGCTCCACCAGTGTCATGGCCGAGCGGTTAAGAGCACTGGATTCAAGCACTGGTGTTTGATCAGCAGGGTGTGGGTTCGGATCCCGGTCGTGACACTAAAATTGGGGAGGTAGTGCTTTCTGCTCTACCGGCTAGGCTTCGAATTGAAGATACCCAAGCCTACATTCGTATGGACCGTTTCAGCCCTAGGAGTAGGTGGCAATGGCCTCTGGGAAAAAAATTGTAGCCCACACCTTGAAGTGGCCTTCAGGCCTTGTGTGTCAGGCGACTTGCATAACAAAAAATTAAAAAAAAATTAAAAAAATGTTTTGCTTAGCTGAGTGAGTGAGTGTTTGCGAACGTTGTGCCTGTATACACATCCTCCAGTGTTAAATGGTGAAGAAATTGAATAGCTGGTTAGTATTGTCAATTTTTTTAGAGAAACAAATGTTTAAAGGCGAATTGCAATTGTTTGTATTTATTCATAATTGCAGTAGGCAAGCAGCCAGACCACCTCTCTGAAAAGAAACTGATTGATGTGATAAACAGCTGCAAGAGTGAGAATAACTTTTCACCGTTAGTACGCCTGATCGGAGAGGTGTTCTCAAGTTGGAAGGCACTCAACAAGAGCTTCCTGAAGAGAGCCTTCAAGACGGACACCCCTGACAAGGAAGAGACGGACTTCGAGAGACAGTTATCTGAGAAGGAACAAGAAAGAATGATTGATGAGAAAGAAAAAGACGAAGATGAAACTATGGCTTCTGGGTTCCTGTCTTCAACGAGCGGTAAACTCATGGTAGATGTCGAGGCAGTTCAACGAGTCTTCAAGGCTCTGGAGGACCTGGAAGAAGAGCGTGTAACAAATGCTTTGCTGAATGCCATCATTGCGCTGTCGCAGACCATCGTAGTAGATGTACGCTGGATCCCACAGTTTCAGAGCAACCCGCGCTTTCTAAATGTCTTTGTGATCATCATGGAGAACTCCTCACTACAAAGTCCCGAATTCTTAGAGGTGGCATACCCGAGCTTCTGTAAAGCGATTGGCCGTCTTCCCCTGTCAGCCCAGGCAACTCTTGCTCGAGTGTGGTCCAAGTTCCCCGCGACTAACCTGAGAAAAAAACTGGAAAGCCTTCAGCAGCTCATCACATTCAAAGTGCTGACAGAAAACTTTGGAACATCAAGCAGCAGAATGGTCAATGAGGATGAGAGTATAACCAGTGCCACAAAATGCATGAAGATTATCTTCTATGCGAGTCTCTTGGGTGGAACGGTGGACCAGTCAAGGTCTTCGAACACCCAGGAAGAGGAAGACAGGGACATTATGGAATTTCTTGGCGCAGTTGGAAACGACAAAGACAAGAAGATTCCTAAGGAAGACCCCCTCTCAAAAGAGCTCTCCATCTCGGTCTTAGATTCGACAACACCCCTTATACCATTTGAGGAATTCTACAATGAAACTTTAAGTGAGCAAGTTGAAATGGGGGAGGATTTTGCGCGATACAAGAAAGATGGCCTCGGACAGAGTGGACAGTTTTCCTTTCTTCACTACCCATTCGTTTTGACAGCGGCCGCAAAGAACATGGGATTGTATTATGATAACAGAGTACGGATGTACAATGAGCGAAGGCTAACTGTCCTCAACAGCCTGGTGCAGGGAGAGCAGTTTAATCCTTATTTAAGACTGAAAGTGAGGAGGAATCATGTGATCGATGATGCACTAGTCAGGGTAAGTAGTGTAGCTGTATAGTCTTAAACCCAAGTCACACTACAGCGAAACGATAACGATCACAACGCGAAAAGAACGCATTCTATTTGGTTGAAAAGCTCCCTGCAGAATACGCCCACCCTCATTCAACCAATCGATGGCGTGCATTTTTATTGTTCTCGTTTTTTGTTGTTCTCGTTATTGTGGCCTGTGTGACTGGACCTTAAGGCTGTGTCCGAAACGGCCACTTCGGCAACATCTACGGCTAGATCAGCGCGTCTGCCAGTGTTGGAGAGTAGGCAGGCGTGCGTGATCTAGCCGTAGCTGTAGCCGAAGTTGCTGTTTCGGATACGACCTTACATCTTCCAAAACCACCAGCTGGCTTTCCAGTGAAATCTGCTGTAACCAGATTATGCATCACTGCAATTTGAAAACATCACTGATTTAGCTAAATAGGCAAATCAGTGATAGTTCTGTGATGTACAGCTGACAAATGTCATCCAACCAAATAACTGGAGTCTTGAAGGGCGTCCGACAGTATTTCAGGCCATCCAAAAATAAAAAAGGGACGTCCAAAAGCTGCCCGGATACGTAGCTGGCCAAAACCAAAAGTATATGCCTAAACATAATAATTGTTGATAGTTCCTATTATATGTTTCCTGAGTTTGGTGGACTAAATGATAGATATTGATAAACTATCTTTACTTTTCTTGGTGCCAGTCATGCGTTTACAGGTTTGGAGTTATATGTAGGCCACGCAGTTTCCCATTGACTTTCAGATTTTCCAATGGCAGTGCGTTAGAAAAATTAAAATGGCCTTGCCCTTTCAAAGATGAAATTCCATGCTTGCGTTTATGTTCTTTGTTTGGGCTTTTGTTTGCACATGAACATGCCTCAAAGTAAAGTCCTGTATTGTTTATGATTCCGTCAAGACACTGGACACTATTGGTAATTGTCAAAGACCAGTCTTCTCACTTGTTGAGATACAACATGCATAAAATAACAAACCTGTGAAAATTTGAGCTCAATTGGTCGTCGAAGTAATTCGAGATAATAATGAAAGAAAAAAACACCCTTGTCACAAGAAGTTGTGTGCATTCAGATGCTTGATTTTGAGACCTCAAAATCTAATTCTGAGGTTTTGAAATCAAATTCGTGAAAAATTACTTCTTTATCGAAAACTATGTTACTTCAGAAGGAGCTGTTTCTTACGATGTTTTATACTATCAAAAGCTCCCCATTATTCATTATCAAGTAAAGTTTTATGCTATTAATTATTTTGAGTAATTACCAATAGTGTCCACTGCCTTTAATTTAATGTCCCTGCAGCTTGAAATGATTGCCATGGAGAACGCTGCAGACCTTAAGAAGCAACTGTATGTGGAGTTTGAAGGAGAGCAAGGCGTGGATGAAGGCGGAGTGTCCAAGGAGTTCTTCCAGCTTGTCATTGAAGACATCTTTAATCCAGACATTGGTAGGAAGAATGTGATCAAGTTATTTCCGAAACCTTATGAGACTGGTGGCTATTATATTAAGACTCTAGAGACCCTATTCACAATGTGCAGCGCACAGACCTGCGCGTCTCCTATCCACCATTTTTTGTGTCAAATCATGCACAAAAGGATGGTACACGTGGTTACGCACCTCCGAACAATGCGCATTCTTCCATTTTTTTTGCCTTTGTGGGGAGTCCATTCCTTTTGTGCCTGTTTTGACACACATGGCGTACAGGAGATGCTCCAGTGTATCTGTGAGCTGTGCGTTGTGCATAGGGTTATTAGGTTTGGATAAATTTGTCTGTGCACCCAAACCAAACAGTACACTCAAATAGGGTCCACCATATCTCATCAAGGCTAACACAGTAACAATACAGAATTACAGCACATAAGTATAGACCCATTGCAAAATGCGCTCTCTTTTTTTTTTTCAAAACTTGCACAAAAGGATGATACACATGTTTACATGCGCATTGGTGCGCAAACACATGTACCATCCTTTTGTGCACATTTTGACTCCCAAAATGGAAATGCGTGCAAGTGCGCTGCGTGTTATGTATTGGGTTTATAATAAGCCCATTAAATCAGAGGCCATTAAATCAGAGGCCTGTCGTGTTTTTTACTTTAATCAAGTGTTTTGCACCTTCAAGATACACAAGATTTTAAGGTATTTTCTTGGTTACAGATCGACTTGGGCATTTCCATTTCTGGATTCAATGCGATGCCCGAGTCAGCGCACTGACCTATAATAAGCTGTTAGCCGATATGTGGCAATAAACCTGTAATAGCACCAGCCAACTTTTAGTCAACACTTTTAAAGGCCCTGGATACTATTTGTAATTACTCAAAATAATTGTTAGCATAAAAACTTACTTTAAAACAAGCAATGGAGAGCTGCTGTTGATTGCATAAAACATTGTGAGAAACGGCTCCCTCTAAAAAGAAAGAAGTAATTTCTAACTAAAATGTTTGAATTTAATAACAGACTTCAGCTGAGGTCTCGAATTCATGGAATCTGAAAGCTCACAACTTGTGCGACAAGGGTGGTTTTCTTCCATTATTCTATCGCAGCTTCGACGACCAATTGAGTCCCAAGTTTTCACAGATTTGTTATTTTATGCATGTTGAGATATACCAAGTGAAAACTCTGGTCTTGTTGCTGTCCATTGCCTTTAACCAGTCAGCGAACTACATTATGTCACCATGACATCATACATAGTTTATTTTGTTATACCCTACACATTTCTAGCTATTATTATAACTGCATGTTTTTGATCACATTATGTTTGTTTGTTGACAGGAATGTTTACCTTCCACGAGGCTACAGGACTGTACTGGTTTAATCCCACCTCATTTGAGGTGGACCGTCAGTTTACACTTATAGGAATTGTACTGGGTCTGGCCATCTACAACAACATCATCTTAGATATACAGTTCCCTATGGTAGTGTATCGCAAACTTATGGGCAAGAAAGGAGTTCTTTCTGACCTAGCTCAGGTTGAACCAGTAAGTACACATAAGCCCATTTCACACAAGAGCAATTAAGCAAGGGTCCCTTGCTAAATTGTAGCATGGGTGTAAAAATTTACAAATTGTACCTCTTGTGAAAGGACCACTTTTTGTTCTGTCCAGGGTTCCTCTTTAAATCTTGTCAAATATTGCTACATTTTACAACCATGCTAAAATAATTACGGGACCCTTGTTGAATTGCTATAGGGCTATAGATCAACCTGTAATAATATTATATTGTCTTGATATATCTACTTTATCTACCGATAAGGTGCTTAAAGGGAAGGTACACGTTTGGTAATTACTCAAAACAAATATTATCATAAAAACTTACTTGGTAACAAGTAATGGAGAGCTGTTGATAGTATAAAACATTGTGAGAAACGACTCCCTTTGAAGTAACGTAGATTTTTAGAAAGAGGTAATTTTCACTCAAATAATAAAAGACTTCTAGCCAGAAGTCTTTAGTTCCTATCTGAAAGCACACAAATTCGTTCAACAAGGGTGTTTTTCTTTCATAATTTTCTCTCAACTTCGATGACCAATTGAGCCCAAATTTTCACAGGTTTGTTATTTTATGCATATGTTGGGATACACCAAGTGAGAAGACTGGACTTTGACAATTACCAAGCAAGTACCTTCCCTTTAAGAAGGTTTAACAGACAGACAAATTCTAATACAGGTTTTCTAATCCATGTCTTTAATTGGCTATTAATCCCTGTTATTTTATGCGAACAATTTGAAACGCTGTGACTTTTCAAAAAGTTCTTTACGTCGAAACGCATCGATTATAAATAGATGTACATATTTACTTTTTTTTCAAGCAACCCTGACCACTAAATTGTCTACATCCCCCACACAGCTGCACATCCAGCCTGTGTGCGATTAAGCTCAACGCAGAATGAGGCACGCAACCACAGGATTAATTTAAATATCCCTTATACTTTGATACTTTCAAGTCACATTTCCAGGGGTTACGATCGAGCAAGGCATTCTTTGAAAGAAAATATAATTGCACGGCGAGATTGTACACCACTGGGAACGAGGTCTCCTTATTACTGTCTTAATAATAATAATAATAATACAGAAATGGCTTTGTATATAGCGCTCAGGTCTATCTTGCTGTGATGCTCATGGCGCTTCAACATTATTACCCCTGGTCACTGGGTCTTAAATCATTCCTTAAACCATCTCAGCTCCCTGTGGAGTATACAGTCTTTGCTGCGAGTTACCGCGCTCCAAGCTAATCACATAAACCATCTCTGCCCTCACAGGTACCCACTTACCCCTGGGTGGAGAGAAACAATTATAGTTAAGTGTCTTGCCCGAAGACGCATGTGTCACGACCGGGATTCGAACCCACACTCTGCTGAACAGAAACACCAGATCTTGAGTTTGGTGCTCTTATGCGCTCGGCCACAACACCCAAAAATTGATGAGTGGTTTGTTTGCTTCCATTTCATTGAAGGTCCTTTCCAACAGCTTGAAGTACCTGCTTGAGTGCGAGGAGAATGTAGAAGACGTCTTCATGATGAATTTTGTGATCAGTTACAAGGATGTGTTTGGTAACACTATAACCCATACACTGATGGAGAATGGTGAGAATACACCAGTCACCAACGCTAACAGACAGGTATGGATGTATGCAATAAACCTCCAAAGACCTATAGAGCTTTGGCAACTTTGGGGGGGGGGGATAGGAACAGAGTTGAATTCCAGGTGGGCGGTAGATGATGATCGGAGAACACGAGACGTAGGTTGCTTTTGGGGAATAAGTAATTCTGAGATATATCTGGGGGCTAGTAGGCCATGAAAGGTGTATTGTTGGTTTGTTTGCGTGTTGGTCTGTTGTTGGTTTTTGGGGGGTTAGGTTTTATTGAATTTATTTTTATTGATTTTTAAGAATTGTGTTCCATTTTGAATCTCTCTTTCTAGGATTTTGTGGATAAGTATGTTGACTTCACTCTGAATAAGTCACCAGAGAAACAGTTCAAGGCCTTCAAGCGTGGCTTTGATATGGTTACTGATGAGTCCCCACTCAAGATCTGGTTTCGTCCCGAGGAAGTGGAGCTCCTTGTCTGCGGAAGTAGAGTAAGAAAACAAAGAAAAATGAACACTTATCCATGAATACTTCTTTGTTTTGGGCATGATTTATCTTCCATGTAAATGGGGACACTTTTGAGCACTGGCGGCAAAAAACGGTCCTTTTTTTGTGGCTCTGAGCATGTGCGCACATGCTCAGTATTGCGCACATGCTCAGAAGGTCTGAGCACGCGCAGAACTGTGGAAGAGGGCCGTCCTAAAGTCTCTCATTGTTCCACAACTGAGTACATTCATTTTGGATGGATTTATGCAATATGAACATGGGTTACATGTTTGTTTGTAGGCACTTGGCACAACAGACAGTACATGCTTTGTTTTCCATTTAAAACTGTTTTTTTTTTTCAACTTGATGTACATTTTAGTAACTTGACAGTATCATGCAAAATTGTGTCAACAAATACATGTGCACAAAATAACAATAAATTGTTCAAAGTCACAGGAAAATTTCTCAATTGTAAATGATATGGAATGATTCAAGTACTAGTCAAAAAGATAGATCATTTTATTCTATCCTGTTGGTTGTATTTAAATGGAGCTGGCCAAATAATGTAATTGCCTATTAAGGATGAATAAAAAAAATTGAATTGATTAAGTTGAATTTTATGGTTGGAAGGGGACGGGCTAGAATTTGTGTAGAGAAATTGTATGAAAAGTGTGTACACTGCAGTGGTTTCTAGTTATATTAGAAATAAGTTTTTGAATGATATATATAAAATATCATTTTGGTTACACCATTTTGAATACTGCAGTAATTTCTAGAATATTTATAAGAAACCCAGTTTTTTTAATGATATTTTAATGATATTTATAATTTTATTTACAGCATTTTGATTTTGATGCTCTGGAGGAAGCCACAGAGTACGACGGAGGTTACACAAAAGAGTCCACCATCATTAAGTGAGTACCTTACTTAAGAAAACCTCTTTAAAGGCAGTGGACAGTTGGTAATTACTCAAAATAATTATTAGAATAAAAACTTATTTGTTCAGGGAGAGGTTGATAGTATAAAACATTGTGAGAAACAGCTCCCTCTGAAGTTACGTAGTTTTCGAGTAAGAAGTCATTTTCCACGAAATTGATTTCAAGACCTCAGAATTAGGTTTTGAGGTCTCCAAATCAAGCATCTAAAAGCTAACAACTACGTGTGACAAGCAAGTTTTTTCTTTCATTATTAACTCGCCACTTCAACGACCAATTGAGCTCAAATTTTCACAGGTTTGTTATTTTATGAATTTGTTGAGATGACTGGTCTTGTGACAATTATCAGTAGTGTCCAGCGTCTTTAATGGCACTAGACACTATTGGTAATTACTCAAAGTAATTGCTAGCATAAAAACTTACTTGTTTGTGAGCAATGGAGAGCTGTTGGTAGTATGAAACATTGTGAGAAATGGCTCCCTGTGAAGAACATAGTTTTTGAGGAAGAAGTAATTCTCATTAAAATATTTGAATTGAACTGGAGACCACGGCTGAGGTCTCAAATTTAAGGCATCTGAGTGTTTTTTCTTTCAATATTATCTTGCAACTTCGATGACCAATTGAGTCCACATTTTCACAGGTTTGTTATTTTATGCATTTGTTGGGATGCACATGTGAGAATACTGGTCTTTGACAACTACCAAACGCGTCCTGCGCCTTTAAGCCGTTTTGAAATGTTGTTTTCTGTCAATGTTTTTCTCTGTCCATTTTTCCCTGGATGGTAAATTTGTTTAGAAACATATATGTACCAATTTCAATATTGAAAATTTGAAAAAAAATGTAGAAATAGATCACTTTTCTATCATTGGTTTCTCTGTTGCAAGTTTGGTGAATTTGTTTATATGTAGCACTTCATTGTCCCATATGCAACTGGGTCTTTGGCCGTGTAGAGCATGCATGCAGAATTACTATTTTGTTCTGAAATCCACACACGCTTGTGGCATAACTAGTATAAAAGGTTTTTTTCTTGCTTTTTGTATACTATGGGGTTAAATTTACATGAGTCGAGTATTCCGTACTGCACTCTGATGCTTATGATGGGCACCCTTTGCAAGGCCATTAATTAGGCAAACAAGGTGTGGACTACAAGACAAACCACAGGGAACATAACAGCGACAAATACAATGTATAACAGTCTTGGACCTGAGATTATAGTCAAACATCTCTATTTTGTTTATTAAGACATTTACTGTCACCGACTACATTCAGGTTTCAGGTTTATTTCTATACCATGTACCATCAGGCAGTACATGATAAGGGAAAACTACTGAGCGGAACTTAATAATAGTTTGGGGAGGTCAGACAAGAACCCTAACCTTGTACAACATGTACAATGTCTGGCCTCTTCAAAAAGAATACATATCCTATAACGTTACACTATGAGATTTCAAAATAAATAAGCAATAGTTATTGTAGGTTATTAAATAATTTAATGTAATAAATTCATAACCTGATAAGTCAATAAATACAATTTAGAAAAAAATAATAATTAACCATCTTCTTGTTTATAGGTATTTCTGGGAGATTGTGCACAAAATGGATGACAACCAGAAGAAGAAGCTGCTGATGTTCACCACTGGAAGTGACCGGGTACCTGTTGGCGGATTAGCCAAACTCCGCCTTATCATAGCCAAAAATGGAGCAGACTCTGATAGGTAAAAACTATATGTATTCAGAAACAGTAAGAGAACCACCATGTAATCACTTACCTGAATCACTATAGACCCTCTTGCACTCATTCAAGCATTTTTGGGATCTCTTTAGTGTCACCATGGAGGTAGAATGGTCTCACACACATAATAGTATCAAAGTATTATATAGCGCACGTAGATCTACCAAACAAGGTACTCAAGGCGCTGAGTATATTACAAACTTTTAGAAAGATAGGTAATTGCAGTGATGAATTTTGAGACCCAATTATTTAGTACCTGATAAGGGTTTATAAGGTGCTACGGCACATACAGCAGCCATAGCCAGGAACACAGGGGCGAACTCCTCTTTTCGAAAAGTGCACTGGGTTCTGTTACATGCGTTGGATGCGTTGCACAACACATGGGACCAACAGCTTTACGTCCCATCCGAAGGACGAAGTAATGGTTAAGTGTCTTGCTTAAGGACAGAGGTGTCACGGCTGGGGATTCGAACCCACACTCTGCAGATCAGAAACACCAGAGTTTGAATTCGGTGCACTTAACCGCTCAACCACGACACTTCCACATTGCTGTAACGCGTGTTGGAAACAAACATGCGGACAGTTATAGTTCCCATTGTTCAAATCACTTGAGTTTTGCACAGTCTATAGTTTTGTGGCCAGGCAGTGGTCTACACTACTATTTTACTAATCTACTGTGGCCGCGCCACCATTGCTGGATTGAGGCAGCGCAATGTTTTGTACACAAGGGTATGGCATAATCGTTGTCTTTTTAGCTTCTCATTCGAATTACGTGTCTTCCTCAACGATTTCCACACTTTCCCTTACAGGACAGTTGGACAAAATTAAACAAAACATTTTTTACGAAACTGCAAGCTAGGATTTCTGGCCCATGGTCTAAATGCAAAGTAGTGTTTTATTGTATGCTGCTCCTAACAGTGTGGGCTGCATTGTAAGCATAGTTATTGACCCCGTGCACGCATGTCACACGCAGCGACTGTGCCTTGCTCACCATTTTGGAGGTCAATAGGTTTACGTGTAAACGCTGCATCGCCTAAAATGCTCACTTCACTGAATAACACACGTTGACAATGACCACCAAAATGGCGCATCCAAGATTATTCTGATGATGATGTCAGGTGAATTGGGTCAATAGTGTAATTATCAAATACACATATAACCAAATTATGATAATTTCTTCAGGTTACCCACGTCCCACACTTGCTTCAACGTATTGCTACTCCCAGAGTATAACAGCAAAGAAAAACTTGAAGAGAGACTACTCAAGGCCATCACTCATGCCAAAGGGTTTGGCATGCTGTAAAGCAACCTGCTGTTGAGTTGTACCCCTTAGGGAAAGTCAAGACATCGAGTCAGGCCTGCCAACTTGAAGAGAGACTACTCAAGGCCATCACTAATGCCAAAGGGTTTGGCATGCTGTAAAGCAACCTGCTGTTGAGTTGTACCCCTTAGGGAAAGTCAAGACATTGAGTCAGGCCTGCCAACTTGAAGAGAGACTACTCAAGGCCATCACTAATGCCAAAGGGTTTTGCATGCTGAAAGCAACCTGGGGCCAAGTTCATAAACCTTTTTGAGGTATGGCGGACATACAATGTTTTACGCGCGCGCCCCAAACGGGGGCAACTCATAGATATAGAATATAATACCTAGATCGGTTGCGCGTACATACGCGCCATAAGCCGCAGTAGTTTTGTAGCATTGTGTCCGCCATATCTCAAAAAAGCTTATGGAGATGCTTAAGCACGTAAATAGCTTGCTTATTTTACACATGTTACTGGCCAAAATGACATGCCATAGACATTGCTTTTGACTGGTATTTAGATGTTGTTTTCTTAGCATGACAATTGAGTGGAGTCTTGGTCTGTTATCTGATTTTACTAAGCAAGGTTTTTTTTGCTTAAGCAAAATTTTGTGCTTAAACAGCTCCATGAAATTCGACCCTGCTGTTGAGTTGTACCCCCTTTCTGGAATTTAATCTTTGAACTTGTTGAAAAGGCAAGGCCATTTTCTTTTTTTCAAAGGGCACTTCCATTGAAAAATCTTGAAGTCTATGGGAAACTTTTGAAGGGCACCAAGGCCAAGACCAGGGGCAACAGAGGCCATGGCCTCCGTGTAACTCCAGGCCTGCAAGTAATTCATTTGTGTTGTAAATAATACCTTTTCAATAGCTGGAAATTTGAAAGAGAAAAAACTGTTTTATGAAACTACCTTAAACTTCAAGAGTGTTATTTGATATTTGCTCCCTGATTGGGGGAACAACACGACTACATTATAGGAGAATTAGCTACGAGAATTGAAACAGTTATTTAAGAGCTTTGATATTTTGAAGTAGCAGTTTTTCCAAGTGATTTTGAAATTTAATACAAATTTGCTTGAGCTTTAAAGCCAAAATTATTTAGTGCATTCAATTTTATACTGTCTGTTTCGACAATAAATGGACAAGACTTGATGCAAGTTGAAAAGTTCAAATTGAACTGGTTGTGCTAAAAATGGGGGCATGGTTGGCTTAGCGTAAAGCGCTTGCCTCTCACCAAGGTGACCCTGGTTCGATTCCCGGCCAAGGCTATATGTGAGTTGAGTTGTGCATTGGTTCTCTGCTGTGCCACAAGGGTTTTCCAGACCATCCGGTTTTTCTCCCTTAGGAAAAATCAAACACTTTTAATCCCTGGCTTTGCTCTGGTCAAATCAAACACTTTTGATCCCTGGCTTTAATCTGTGGTCAAATTAAACCCTTTTGATCCCTGGCTTTGCTCTGTGGTCATAATGGGTTGATGTGGCTGGCTGCCAAAAGGCGCCCTTGCATGCCTGCAGTATTGACTTTTGTATTAGTTTGAAAGAGTAAATATCCTATCTGCAGCCATTACATTGAGCCAACATTGTCTGCATGCAAACTTCAATCACATCTCTCCAACCGGTATTTGTTCAATGACTGTCCAATTTAACCAACTTTTCAGTATGGTCATTTTTAGTAAACTGAAATATATGCAATATAAAAAATGTTCTCTTTAAAATAGTCAGTAAAAAGGACGGTGATTTGCAGAATATGTTGCCAGATATTTCTTTCTTTAATGTGTGCATAACATGAATTTATGCCTAAAGAATATCTTGAAAACATATGAGTCAGCATAGTGTTTATATTTTGTAGCATACAGATATTGTATAGATCTGGAACTTGATGACTACATCAAAAAAAAAAAGTTTCATTTGTGTGCAGAATATTGTGATCAACCCAAAGTTAACCTTCAATGTAGTAAAATTTGTTATTGACAGAATTTTTTTATATTAAAACAATTCATAATTCACTTTCAAGTGATGTTACTCAAGGGAGTTTAAATTACTTGAAAATGTACAATGAAACATAGTTTATCTCTGTACGGGTGCGTACTGACACTTAACTGTTGTTTTCATTCAAATACAATAATGATAATTGTTTGAAAGCCAACTTGGATGTAAGATGATAATGGTTTAATTTCGGCCAAGTTTTGTTAAACTGTGAGGTAACAAAAATTGCACAGCAAAAGGCAGGTCATCAGCCAACATGCTAACATTGGTTGTTACTAGTTTCACTGCTGGTTTTTGTTTTGCAAAATGTTCTGCTTTACAACACTGTAATACTGGGTATTACAACTGAATCAAACAAAGTTATTAAAGAAGTCTTGCAATACCACTTAGATATGTATGGGAGACATTAGTACCCATAGCAAAACAATTATGAGTGCATACAAAAGGAATAATAGCTCCACTGGAGATATGGAGCCATTATTATCTTGCATGCATACCAGCTTGTGATCTGAACTCTAAATATTCAAAACTAGTTAGTACTTGTTTGACATCAGCTAACTGGACTTACTAATTATAGTTGCTGAAATTAGATGCATCTCCAAATCATTTTCAACAAATATTTTGTTACAGAAAATCCACTTGATCATTTATTAGTTTTTTAACTGTGTCCAGTGATATTAAAGCTTACTTGTGAATGGTCAATGTTGTCACTTTGTATTGTGTATTGTGTTTTTAGATGTCACTACTGCTATTTACTGACTACCCCAAATTTTGCCCTAAAATGCAACAAGGTACTTCTAAATGTTTGCTTGAAAATGTGTACAAGGCTATACAATGCGTATAATGTAAAGGCCATATGGTGCATCTCGTTAATTGTTGGACTTTGACCTATTCATCCTAAAAATGATTTTAATTATAATGAGCAATTTCTCAAGCGATGATTTGTTCCAGCGGGCTGCAGTTTTTGTTCTGTACATCAAAACTGTCACTGTCTTAATGCTATATGATGGGAATTTGTTTTAATCGATTCAAAAAGGGCAATCCTTAAAAAAAAAAAGTAGGAGAATTGTTGAGGATGGGAATTCTATATTACCGAAAAAAGGCAGCGGGCTCTAGCTCACAGCTCCTGGAATAAACCTAGATACCCATGTCCATCTCCCCTACCCTCAAATCGAAATCCCAGTCTCTGCCACCCAGTCATCTACCCAGCTTGCTCATAACCAAATCCAACAAGCCACACCCCCAGCAAAATAATCACTAGTCCATCTTTGGTTTAAACCATGGTTTTTAACAAGGTTTACATAAACTGCAACAGAAATCTATTCCTAAAAATAGATTGTTTATGCACAGCAAACCAACAATTCAACTCTAATCTGGCTTTTTTTCTGCTGGAATAATCATCTGAAACTATAAATTTCTACAAACTATGGCTATGTTCTTGATTTGCATTTTTGGCTTTCCATAGTTTTCCAACCTTGGTTGGTAAACTGCTGAATCGACATCCTGACGTCGCACTGAAGACAGTACGCCAGTGCAACCTGAAACAATGAAAGATACGGGTCGTCGGGCGCCAGTTATAATAGTCGCCATTTTACTTCAAGAAACGTGGTTGAGGGAAGACCTCCTGTGTCAATCGATTTCTGTTCAGACTGTGTTTGTACTTTTGGCGGACAGTTCCGTGGCTATTAGTATGCAAAACTAACGCAGGTGAGTTGATTGTTATCTTTGTGAAATACTGAATTGTTATGGAATGTATTTGTTTGTGAATTTTTGTTTTGTTTTCACTGGGCGCAACATTTGAAAAGCATGAGGAAGGGTGGACGCGTATTGTTTGTACATGTCTCGTAGCCCCACTTGACTCGCCAGAGAGTTGGCCGTACAAGTGGGCCGGGCGGCCGGGGCTACACATGTCTCGATAAAGCCACAATATGAGTAAACAAATTATCAAATCACCAGGGGAAACTCGTTTGTATCCAATTTAGGCCTGTTACATCTTCTCGATAAAGCCACAATATGAGTAAACAAATTATCAAATCACCAGGGCAAACGCGTTTGTATCCAATTTAGGCCTCTGTTACATCTTGACTCATGCATTTTCTTAGTCTAGAATTTAGTTCAAATTTTGATAATATAAAAAAACAAAACACAGGTTCCTCCCTAGCCCAGGTTGAACTCCTCCTTTGCATGCAACGCGACAGCGTCCATGCATGGGTTTAAAGATTCTGCAACATTGCAAAATGTTCTGTGAGACTTTGTGTATGACTCTATAGATATAGCCAAAATTACCGTAACCATGGTAAATTAAAAAAAAAAATTATAATAAAAATGAAAGTGTAAATAATTATTTGCTTTCAAATATGATTTTTTATAATCAAGCGTATAATAAATCAACAGTGATAATTGAATCACCAAGCCGATGTTTAAATTTAAATATAAATGTTAGACAAAAATTCTCCAGATATTTTGTATGAGAAAATGATATAAGGCACATGGCTACGAAAAAAATACAGAGGCTTAAGTTAAGCCTCTGTACTTTTTTTCCAGAATGCTTAGCAGAATGTTCAGTCACATGATTTAATCATTGTGAATTGTGAATTGAAAAAGTGTTTGATGAAACCTTTTGGGTGGGCAAACTTTTTTATATGGCCCCAACATGATTGTACCTCGTAGAAATGCCTAAAATACCAAAACTTTTTGCATTCACAAGTGCAACTTATCAGAGAGCCTTACTTGTTTCTAAGTTTCGGTCAATGGGGAAACTCTTTGCTTGGTAAGAAGTCGAACCACAAAATTACATCGCCGCGCAGAGAGGGAAAAGATTTGCCTTGATATTAGAGACACCTTGAAAACAGGACATCCCAGGATATAAGGACAAGTCTCGAGGGGTAAAATCTAGAATATTTATCAAATTTGGGTGCATCATTACATTGAACAATCACAAGGGGTGCAGCATTTTCTTCCAAATTTAGTCAAACATTTTAAATATTGTTAACAATGCTGTCGGGTGCAACATTGAACAATTAAATGGGAGTGGTGAGTCCAGCATTTTTATCAAAATTAGGTCTAAAATTGAAAATATTTATCAAATTTGGGTGCAACATTAAACAATTACAAGTGAGTGGTAAGTCACTATATGGGAGGGACTGGGTGAGTCCAGCATTTTTATAAAAACGTGGTCAAAAATTGAAAATATTTATCAATTTTGGATGCAACATTGAAAAATCACAATTAAAAGGGAGTGGTTTAGATCAGATTTGGTCCATTAGAACTATGAAAAGTGCTGGATTTAAACCCCTAATGACTTTGTAAATTTTGAACTAAAAAATGTTTCAACAGGGATCTCAGACAATTTTCACAGGTATCCTACATTGTTTTCACATAGGAACCCCATAGGGTTTGTTCATAGATTCAGGTACTGTACAACCATTTTGATTCGGGTTGTTACATAACAACTATCACATGCTCAGTAAGTCCATATGATATTCAGTTGAAATGTCTCATAGAGCGCCACCTATTGGCAGGAGTTGCAATTTAAAGCATGTACAATAATACGGGCACAATCATCAACAACACTGTTAGTTAAACTATAGAGAAAGGGTCAAATTCTGATGAGAAGCAATAGTCTCCACAATTTTGTACACATAGTTAGTATATGATTCTACATTTATTCAAGATCTTTTAAAAAAGTTACGTAATTTGACAACAAATCCAAACAGGTACTTATCAATATATAGTTCATGATTCACACTATGAACCGCCCCTGTGTGGCAAAAATGAGTGCTTGTGGACAACTTGTACACTTGGTTTATGAACAGGCCTCTATAGGCATTACTTACAATTCAATTTAATTCTGGTAATTCTATTTATATCTCCAAAGTTTGTCATGCAGATGGCTGGTCTCACAGGATTCCAATGCACAATATCTCTATTGTGTGATGAAATGCACATGCACACTTTTGCGCAACAGCCAAATTGCGCAAAAGTTATGGCGCCCTCCTTTAACTTCGTGTGATGAGCAGTGAGCACGCTTAATACTGGTGAGAACTGTGAAAATGACCGCCTATTAGTCTCCCATTGATCCCATGTCTGGAGATTCGAAGCTAGTGATTATTTGGTTGCTCTGCACAAATTTAAAATAGTACCGGGTGTTTCATTTGATTGTAGGGTTGTATACTGTTGAGCTGGCACACCGTCCACAGAATATCACCAAATGTACAAGTGATTGCTGACTTGGACCATGGACCAAGGGTACGTGTAAACACAAACAAATGCTATCATGTTGCTTTAAAAAATAATATCTCTTTTTTAGCAGAAAATTGAAATGAACATTTCAGAAATGTTTCAATAAATCTTTATACAGCTCAATCCTCTAAAATATTCGCCTCAGATTTATAAGGGCCAATTTCATGGCTCTGCTTATCGCCAACTTCTCCGCTTACTGTGCTAGCGTCAAATTTCTGCCCTAGCTGTAGGCCCTATAAGCGAAAATGCCTAGTAACGTGGAGCAGGAGTACACATGCACACAAGGTATCTTTGGTGAAAATATGTGACTCGCAAGTCACAAGTCTTGGGATAACGTCCGAGTCATATGATAGTCTAGTTTGAGTCTTTTGCCAATGTCATATGATAGTCTAATTTGAGTCTTTTGCCAATGTGACTTGCATCAAGACCAAGTCACAAAAATTGAGCCTGTCTCAAGTCTGAATCGTAGAACTGGTTCTGGGTGCTATTTCAGGCAAACAAAAACAAGACCTAAACCTTGACATGCATGGTTGAACAAACAAGGTCTGGTGGTTGGCTTGCAAATTTATCCCTTGTGATATTGTTCATTTTTTTCCCCCAAATTATTTGATCAAATTGCTGGGCTTACCCATTTTTTTTTTTTAATTTAGTCCCAAATTCGATAAAACTGCCGAACTTACCCCTTGTAATTTTTATATTTTTATATGCAAACTTATTTTGTCCTTAAAACGTTTTTCTCTGTAGTGTTTGTCTGCCACCATCGGGAAGAGATCACCAGTAACAAGCTCATAGTGATCTGAATATGATGTAGGCCTATAACAAAGAAGGTAAATACATAATTCTTAACAATTGTTTGAAGGATGTATATGCAAATCAAATGGAACTAGCGCCCAGACTAAACACATTTAGCTAAAGGCCAATCACCATGCTACGCCACGTATTTTAAGCTTAAAATAAGTAAAATTGGCTTTATAATAGTACATGTTGCTGGTAGTCTTAATAAACAGTACTTCTGATTATTTTTATTTTTTTTTTTTTGGGGGGGGGGCGGGGGTGTCTGTATCATCTCCCCTCCCCCCCCAATTAAAACCTCTTAGGTCAGTGTTCCACCCAAATTATCTTGCAAATAATGAGGGATTGCCTTTAAAAATATAATTGATCAATAAAGCCTTGACTTGACAAAAGGAAAGACAGCAAAACGTTTTTACACTTGGAGTTGTTGTTGAGAAAATATGAGTAAGGCACCGACCATGAATCGCAGAACCCGGGCCATTTTTGCCACAGCAGATAAATAATCTGCTAGGGTAAAGTGTAGAAATCCCAGAATGCTTTAATTTCCATTTAGCCAAATACCCAAGTATAATGAAAAACTATGGTGCAACCTGGCTTGTATAACAAACGGACAACAAAAGTTCTGGAACTGGGGATAAGGCAAAAGGGGGATACGGGTGCATTATTTCTGCTACTTTCTGTCCCTCTTTTGATGGGTGAAAAGTGTATCACCACAGGGGCAAGCATGTGCAAGATACACCAAGAAATATCTAGGTGGTTATTCATGTCACCATAAGCTTCTCTCCATCCAGGGGTAAATGGGTACCTGTGAGGGCAGAGTTGGTTCTTGTGATTGATAAGCTTACCTACTGGGGGCACAGACTGTATACTCCCCAGGGAGCTGAGATGGTTTAAGGAATGATTTAAGGCCCAGTGACCAGGGGTAATAATGTTAAAGCGCCATGAGCGTCACTGCGTGACAGACCTGAACGCTATAGAAAGCCACCATTATTGATATTATTATATAAAGAGGTGGTCTGAATTACCCATGCAAGAGTTTTGATGACAAAATATTGGCTTAAAACCACATAATTCTATCCGTTAACTTGACCTTTCAGCACAAAAATTTAGGGCCAGTAGTTCCTGAAACCAAGTACGGATGGAGTCTCCCCTACCGACACCTTGAAGGCTGCAGGGTATAAAGGAGATCAACTGCCTTGGAAAACATGAATATCATCAAGACATCCGAGCAGCTCATCTGTGGATCATGAATGAACAAAAGTAAGATATTCTTTTTAGATGAGTAAAGCCCCGTTCATACTTCCTGCAAATGCGAAGCGAATGTTGATGTCACAAATAATTCGCAGCAGTTCAAATCTGCTCAACTCACTTGTGAATATTGTTGCGAAAAGAGGGTTCCGACGTAAAATTCGCATCGCATTCGCAGGAAGTATGAAACAGGCTTTACATATGTTTATTTTTGATGCCTTACATGTAGTGGATTGTTTTTGTAGCTCACTATACAGTTGGCATCTTGTTAATAAGTACACCATTGCAAGCAAGCAAGCATATACGCGTTTTTTTGCGCTAACTTGGTGGTGCCGGCGGATCGAAATAAATGGTGGTGCGTGCGGATCGAAATAAATGGTGGTGCCTGCGGATCAAAATGGTACAGCACGGACTATTTCGAATAAGACTAAAGGGACCTGGACACGTGCACGTGGCATGTGGGGTCCTACTTCCGGCTCGGGCCACTGGGTGGTTGATCTTAAAGGTGCATTCGGGCTCCTCATCTGCTAGGATGGTGCCGGTGTTATCACAAATGGTTGACCAACGGAAGTAGTCCCTAAGTTCTTTCCAACTAGGGACCGCGGATAGTACAGTAGGGGACTGTCCCTCCTTCTGGGACGGCGGACCTGACCCATCCGACAGGATGGTGCAAAGGCCCTGAAGATCTGGAAAACCGTGTGGGGCAGGTATCCTGGGACCTTCACGTGGTAGCCCTGTTTTAGACGAACCTTACCAGGATGAATAGGCCAAATTTGAAACTGAAATAAATTGCTTGCATTGGTCTACTTAACTACAAGATTGCCCTACAATCATACTCTGTTCAATCAGATTGTTAAAACAAGACTAATGCAAGAATATTTGCTTTGTTTTACATGTGAACCAACTGTGAGGTGGCATAACAACTGCATCCGCTAAGGACCAATTGTCATCAATGAAACAGCACCAAAGTCAACAGTGTCAGTTCGTAAGAATTTGGCTTAATGAACGACCCCAGGGTGATTCAAGCTCAACAGAATGGAGGGCTTACACCTTTTGCAGCCTCGAGCAATTAACATATTGCATATTTATAAAATATTTCTCAAAAAATAAGCAACAGGGCTATATAGAATAACGCCTTGTAAATTTATCAAACTTATATGCCAGAAAATGCAACATGGCATATTTAACAAAAAGCATTGCATATTTATAAATTTTTGCTAAAACTTTGCCCAATAATGTGCAACAAGGCTATCCTTACGTATTCATCCAAATTTGCTCAAATTGTACCCAAAGTGCAACAAAGCTAAAGCCTTTGGTATTTATCCAATTTTACTTTTAAAATCCCAAAAGTGCAACAGCCTTGCATATTTATCAAATTTTGCTCAAAAATGCAACAAGTCAATATCCTTGTGTATTTATCAAATTGTGCTCAAATTTTGCCCGAAAGTGCAACAAGACTATAATAGCCTTGCATATTTATCCAATTCTGCTTAAATTTTGCCAATTCTGCTTGCATATTTATCCAATTCTGCTTAAATTTTGACCAACAAATTCCACAAGAATTTATCAAATTTTACTCAAATTTTGCCCCAAAAATTCCACAAGACTGTAGCCTTGCGTATTTATCAAATGTTGCTCACATTTTGCCCAAAAGTGCAACAAGACATCCAATTTTGCTCAAGTTTTGCCCAAAAAGGCAACAAGACTATAGCCTTGCGTATTTATCAGATTTTGCTCAAATTTTGTCAAAAAGTGCAACAAGACTATAATAGCCTTGCATATTTATCCAATTCTGCTTAAATTTTGATCAACAAATTCCACAAGAATCAATCCAATTTTGCTCAAATTTTTCCCCAAAAATTCCACAAGACTGTAGCCTTGCGTATTTATCAAATGTTGCTCAAATTTTGCCCAAAAGTGCAACAAGACATCCAATTTTGCTCAAGTTTTGCCCAAAAACAAGACTATAGCCTTGCGTATTTATCAGATTTTGGTCAAATTTTGCCAAAAAGTGCAACAAGCCTATAATTATAGCCTTGCGTATTTATCAAATTTTGCTCCACAAGACTATAGCCTTGCGTATTTATCAAATTTTGCTCAAATTTAGCCCAAAAGTGCAACAAGAATATTGCCTTGCGTATTAATCCAATTTTGCTCAAGTTTTGCCCAAAAGTACAACAAGACTATAAGCCTTGCGTATTTATCACATTTTGCTCAAGTTTTGCCAAAAAGTGCAACAAGCCTATACATATATAGCCTTGCGCACAAGTGCAACAAGACATCCAATTTTGCTCAAGTTTTGCCCAAAAGTACAAGACTTGTGTATTTATCAGATTTTGCTCAAGCTTTGCCAAAAAGTGCAACAAGCCTATATACAAGCCTATATATAGCCAGTGCATATTTATCAAATTTTGCTCAAATTTAGCCCAAAAGTGCAACAAGCCTATATATAGCCTTGCTTATTTATCAAATTTTGCTCAAATTTAGTGCAAAAGTGCAACAAGACTATAGACTTGCGTATTTTTCCATTTTTGCTTAAATTTTGCCCACAAATTTCCACAAGACTATATATAGCCTTGCATATTTATCAACTTTTGCTCAAATTGTGCCCAAAAGTGCAACAAGACTTAAGCCTTGCGTATTAATCCAATTTTGCTCAAGTTTTGTACAAACATGCAACAAGACTATAGCCTTGCGTATTTTTCCAATTTTGCTCAAATTTTGCCCAATAGTGCAACAAGGTTCTTGCGTATTTGTCAAATTTTGCTCAAATTTAGCCCAAAAGTGCAACACTGTAGTGTTATAGCCTTGCATACTTATCAAATTTTGCTAAAATTTTGCTCAAAAGTGCGAACTATAGCATTGCCCAAAAGTGCAACAACACTATAGCATAGTTTTAAAAAAATTTGCTCAAAGTTTGCCCAAAAAATTCCACAAGACTATTTACTGCCTTGCATATTTATCCCATTTTGCCCAAAAGTGCAACAAGACTATAGCGTTGTGTATTTATCAAATTTTGCTCATAAGTGCGACAAGGTTATAGCCTTGCGTACTTATCAAATTTTGCTTGAAAATGCGACAAGGCCTTGCATACTTTTTTTGCTCAAAAATGCCTTGCGTATCAAATTTTGCCTTGTATAATTATCAGATTGTGTTATTTTATTTGTACAAGAATAAAGGCTGATGCTATTTACGGGCAAGTCAACCATTAGTTGATTTGTCTTAACTTAGAACTGTATGTTTCTTTATTTGACTCGTCCACTTGGCTGGCTTTTTTTTCCACAATGCAATAAATTTGGTGTGTATTAATTTAATGGGAGTTTTCTTGCGCAAAATGACTGCTAAAAGCGACTTATATACGCACCCAATTGTATTGTGGGCAAAAATTACAGCCCGAGGGTCCATCTTATCCTGGTGGAACCCTCCCCAACCTGTGGGGACTTGCCATTGGTCCCTACAGGGTGGGGGAGGGTTCCACCACGATAAGATGGCCCTCAATATTTAAATTGGGGGGGGGGGGGGGTAGGGTTGAGGCAAATAAAACACAAGTTACAAGGAGAGTCCTGTTCAATTTTTTATTTAAAAATTTTGCCAAAAAAAAAAGCAGAGTTGTGCAAAGACCTGTGCCTGTCGGTGGACCCCCTCGGCCACCTGGAACTTGTGATGATCTAAAGGCCCAAGTGCAATGGTCGATATGTTCTCCGTTCAGTGAAGTTCAATTAGATGTACTCCTGGTGTCTACTTCAATGTTGTAATGTCTTACAAGTATAAACGAGCTAGACGCAATTTTGGCGCTTTGTTTTGGACGCAAGTGTCGAGCAGAAGGTAGTTGTTGCTTGCTTAAATGAACTGGTGCCCTCAAGGGCCTAAGATTTCACCGATTGTTATCTCGCAACCAAGCTGCACTGGTGGTGCCAAGAGATGTCGAGGCTTGTTCAAATGGGATCCTAACTCGACAGATGATGACGACTTCTATCCAGATGATGATGTGCTGGTCGGAGAAACGAGTTCTAATGGCCACTAATTTCCCCCTTGCTTTCCATGGGGCTGCAATTTGGACGTTCAGCTGTAGTGCACTGACAAAATGGCTACAAGTGAACTTGTTTTTGACCAACTTTGAATAATAACAAAGTTTTTGAGTGTTTAAAACACTAGATATGTATCAACCAAAAGCTCCAAGAAAAACGCTTGACGTTTCCACACAAACGTCACAGATTTTTTAACAGTTTAAGTTCGGCGAATAGTGATGTTTTCTCACTACATGCTTGCCAATAAATGATAACAAAGATGACATTGGATTAATATAACGTCTACCATCCTAAAAAAAGAACCAACACTGACCATAATGTCCATTATTTCAACACGGCTAAGATTGAACAAGATCTGAAGCATTTGATTTACTTTTATGCATGTTCACAAAAATGCGACCCTTTTGAGTTACCCTAAAATTTTCAGCATTCGTGCTCAGAGAAAGTTATTGATAAGAAAAGTAAACACTTCAAACAGACCACTGTAACTATTGACGAAAACAATAGGAATATTATAACAAAGTCGAGTGAGACGCATGTTCACAAAAGAAGGGGGTAAAAAAGAAGCAATTTAGGATACAACTGTTTCCTAAATTGAAGTTTTCAAAAGGATGCTTTTACTTGCTTTGAATTACCATTTTTGGCCTTGCAGAAAGAGGAAAACTGGAACAACTCGTAACGTGTAATTCCCCCTAAAATTATTATGTAATCAAATGAGGGGACTACGAAACTTTGCAATTTAGGGCACAACTGTCTCCTAAATTGAAGGCTTTTAAAAGGAATATCTTCACTTGGTTTGTGTGAAAACATTGCTGGCACAAAGAAAGTGTGAGCAACTCGGAGTAACACAAGGGAAAGTGTCCGTACTCAACACACAAAGGAAGTGTGAGCAACTCAGAGTAACACAAGGGAAAGTGTCCGTACTCAACACACACAAGAAGTGTGAGCAACTCGGAGTTACACAAGGGAAGTGTCTGTACTCAACACACAAAGGAAGTGTGAGCAACTCGGAGTAACACAAGGGAAAGTGTCCGTACTCAACACACAAAGGAAGTGTGAGCAACTCGGAGTTACACAAGGGAAGTGTCTGTACTCGACACAAAAAGTGTGAGAATCTCGGAGTAACACAAGAGAAAGTGTCCGTACTCGACACACACAGGAAGTGTGAGCAACTCCGAGTAACACAAGGGAAAGTGTCCGTACTCAACACACACTGAAGTGTGAGCAACTCGGAGTAACACAAGGAAAAGTGTCTGCACGCAACATACAAAGGAAGTGTGAGCAACCCAGAGTAACACAGGTTTAGGTGTCTGTACTGAACACACCAAGGAAGTGTGATCAACTCGGAGAGTCACACAAGGGAAAGTGTACTCAACACACAAAGAAGTGTGAGCAACTCGGAGTAACACAGGGTTAGGTGTCTGTACTCGACACACCAAGGAAGTGTGAGCAACTCGGAGAGTCACACAATGGAAAGTGTACTCAACACACAAAGAAGTGTGAGCAACTCGGAGTAATACAAGAGGAAGTGGCTTGGTATTAAAAATAAAAAAGGGTAACTTTTGAGCATTTGACCCCCCTCCCTTCAAATTTTTATTTTATAAAATGAGGGACAATTTCTTTGTAATTTAGGGTACAACTGTTTCCTAAATTCAAGTTTTTGAATGAATACTATCACTTAGTTTGCACTGAAATAGTCTTAGCCTCAAAAGCTTGTCAAGACTTAATTTCCCCCCTCAAATTATTATCAAACAAAATGAGGGACTAAATGGTTTCAACTTTTGTCAAAGATTCACTGTAAATTGATTGCTCATTGTGACAGAAACTATTTTTGATTCTTCAGCTCACCCCCGTTTTGGGTTACACATAGGTTCACTCCTTTTTCTGTAAACAGCGTCACTGGTGAAAAGACCAATGCTTGCGTGCAATAATAACCAGATGCCATCTGTGTGCTGTAATTTTAACCTACAAAACTTCGAGAAAAAATTTTCACTTTGCAACCTTAAAATGACCTTTGACCTTTCATTCAATGATTTAAATGTTGGGTGACCAATAAATGACCTTTGACACAAAATGGAGATTGAGTTGAACAACTTAGTAACGGGTCCTCGCTAGTACTGATTGAATGCTGAGAAGTTCCAATATTTTCTGCCATAAATGTTACTTTTAGAAGTGTCCCATGCTTTTAGAGAAGTAAAAACTTTTATCATATTGAAAACTAATTTAATTTTACCCTAATTTGAATTTAAAAAAAACATATTCTCAAAAGATTTAAGTGTCAACCTCACAAGTGTTTATAGGTCCACGTTTAGTTTTTTTTAGATTCATATCTTAGGAAAAGATTTAGTTGTGAGTGTCCTAAGCTTTTAGAGAAGTGAAAAAAAAAAAAAAAAACTTTTTGTTAAGACATGTTGAAAGCAATTTTGGTTTTACCCTAGTCTAATTAAAAATAAAAAAATTATCCAAAGACTTCAATGTTAACCTCGCAAGTGTTAGGTCCACATTTAGTTTGATTTCAAAATTCGTATTCTAGAATAAGAATTAGTTGTGAGTGTCCCAAGCTTTTAGAGAAGTAAAAAATGTTATGATAAACTTTTAGTTTATACATATTGAAAACTAATTTAGTTTTACCCTAATTTGATCCACTTTTAATTGGGTTTTAAAATTCATATCCTAAAATAAAATTCAGTTTGGAATAAACTTTTGTAATAAGTTTGTTCTTTAGACTCTCTGTTAAAAAAAGAATTTAGTTTTACCAGGTGATTTTATAAACCATGGTCTCAGATAAGTTTTAAATGTTAAGTTTTAGTTGTAAATGTTGCAAAGTTTCAGAGAACTTTTATGATAAACTTTCTGTTTGGCATTGCTTTGAAAACTAGATTTATGTGATCTCCAGCGGTAGTTTGCCCTCAACAGTGACCAGACACTAAGAACCTTGACATAGACCTGACCTTTGACCTCTTCCAAAAACAACCATTTCAAAACAACTACAAATTATAGGAATCCAATGTCATCTTTGATATCAAAAGGCAATAAAATTGGTGTTCTTACTAGATATTTTGGATGTGGTGTGGCATGACCAAGCAGAACATAATTCTCCAGCCCTCATATCATCAACTGAATAGAAGTCCTCATCATCCACCGGGTCCAGATTCCATTAGCTCAAGCGAAGACATCTCAAAGCACCCTTGATGATCTCAAAAGATCCCCAGTACAAACCTGTTTACTCAAAAACAAAAGAATGACGTGACCAACAAAAGGCTAAATAATAAGGGGCCCTCATCCCGACGTCTTGAGAGATCTTGCCGACCAGAACGTTTTAGGGACCAACCACTACCTTCCAGCTCAGGCCCTAGTATGAATGCATGCTTCCACAAATGCTCGCTCTAGCTCGTCAAATTTTGTAAGGCATTACACCAGTGAAGGAGAACACTAGTTGTGCATCTAAAAGAATTTCACTGAACGGAGAACATACCTTCCATTGCACCCGGGCCCGAAGGACCAACACTTGTTCCAGGCAGCCGAGGGGGTCCACCAACAGGCACAGGTGTTTGCACAACTCTGCGAGTTTTTCATGGGTTTGGATGAGGCCCTAACATACATGAACTAAGTTCATCAAAATGAGCTGCTCCTACACAATGAGTCCATGTTTTAAATCTTGAAAATTTTATTAAAAAAACCTGACCCTCAAACAAACATAAGAAAGTAAAAAAAAAATGTAAATTTTTTTTTATAGAAATTTCCATATCTCTGCAAGATACTGAGATTTCCCTAGTTTTGTTTCATGTTTGGTCAACAAAACGAAGTAAATGGCTTCATTTGCAAGAAAAGTCATTACTTTTTGAAAATTTTAACTGAGATTGCAATAGTTTTATTTATATGCTTGATCATTGAAACCAAAATAATGGCTTTGCTTGCAAGAAAAGCCATTACTTTTTAAAAATTTTACAAAGATTTCCATAGTGTTTTTCATTGTGTTTGATCATTAAAGCAAAGTTAATGGCTTGCAAGAAAAGTCATTATTTTGGTTCACGCTTTTAAACGGTCTCACTTTTTAGTAGGAGCAGCTCGTACATTTAACTTAAACAATACAATGACATATGATTCAGAATTAATTGTTAAAAAGAATAAGTTTGCATTTTTTCATTTAATCAAGATCCAAAAGTTCTTTAAAGTTTTGTTTAAAATACCTGCACAGTTTCAATCAGAGGGCTCTCTGACTGGTAAAACTGTTTTCCAAGACGACAATCAGAATGCCCTGATTATCCGCAAGAAAGGTATAAATTAAATTCATCAAAAAGTTCAGCCAAAAGATTTGTTTGAAATGTCTTTGAACAGTTTCAATCAGAGAGCTCTCTGACTGGTAAAACTGTTTCCCAAGAAGGCAATCAGGGTGCTCTGGTTATCTGCAAGGGAATGTTTTCTATGATTTTCAAAGATTTTGCTTTGTAAATTTGGCACGTACGAATCTGAATCATATACCTTTGAGTGTGAAAGGGAGGGATCTTGTTAAACTAAAGGGGACGTTTTAGTAGTATACCACACAGGGGGTAGTGTGGGTAACTCTCCTAGGTGAAAGTGGCTAAACCAAACAAGGGAAAGTGTCTGTACTGAACACACAAAGGAAGTGTGAGCAACTCAGAGTCACACAAGGGAAAGTGTACTCAACACACAAAGAAGTGTTAGCAACTCGGAGTAACACAGGGTTAGGTGTCTGTACTCGACACACCAAGGAAGTGTGAGCAACTCACGAGTTACACAAGGGAAAGTGTCTGTACTCAACACATAAATAAAGGAAGTATGAGCAACTCGGAGTAACACAAGGGAAAGTGTCAGTACTCAACACACAAAGGAAGTGTGAGAAACTCAGAGTAACACAAGGGAAAGTGTCTGTACTCTACACACAAAGGAAGTGTGAGCAACTCAGAGTAACACAAGGGAAAGTGTCTGTACTCGACACACAAAGGAAGTGCGAGTAACTCAGAGTAACACAAGGGAAAGTGTCTGTACTCGACACACACAGGAAGTGTGAGAAACTCAGAGTAACACAAGGGAAAGTGTCTGTACTCGACACACACAGGAAGTGTGAGCAACTCAGAGTAACACAAGGGAAAGTGTCTGTACTCTACACACAAAGGAAGTGTGATGCACCCTGGCACACCCAGAAACGTTGAATAATCTACAAAAATATTCAAAAAATAAATAAAATAGTATTACATGTAGGTAGGTCAAATTTTTTTGACTCCTAAGAATTTAGACACTAAAGTGTCTCCTATTTCAGTCATGCAACTCTATATTTTGAAAAAAGATTTGACATTTCCAGAAATCCTAGCACAGCAAGATTTTGTGCTGTTTTTCAAATTTTTAATGGCTGAGAAAACCAAAACCGTACAAATTAGATATTGCATGCCTGCTAATTGCTGATATATGAGATGGGCAAAAACCCCTGTGGGGAAAAATTCCCATACCGGCTCCACTATATGGCAACCAAGTTTGTCAACTCCATACATCAGCATACATCTAAATTAAATGAGCGAAATGAATGTGCTAGACTAGATAGCGAAACATTCTTCCAACTCAGCCCTAGACAACGTTTCAGTTTATAAACTTGATAATTCACGACACAAGGTGAAAGTATGAGCAACTCACCACAGTGGAAGTGGGAGAAATTCACAAGACAAGTTGGATGTGCAAGAAATTCACAACACAGGGGAAGTGCAGAATTTCACAGGGGCGAGTGTGATCAATTCACCACACCTAACAACCTTAAATCTATACCAGTAATCTACAACTAATTACAAACTATACAAAAAGGTTGAGGCATCGATGATGGTTGGCAAACTCCTTGTGAATATCCAAAACTCTCCGTCTGTATTTAGTTGATCTGCAGAAAATGGAAAAAAGGGCGGAACAAGAACAAGATTTAACACCTTCATTTGTATAGCAATCCCCATTAATAAGGCAATGATTCATAAAAGCATTTCCCTCTACTCCTCTAGAATTGATTAAAGGCACTATACTTTAAGGCATTGGCTGGTCATGTTGTCTGTAACAGACATTTACCAACTGCTAGATTTGTCGTATAAATCCAAAAAGTACAAAAGGTATAAATCCAAAAAGTATCCACTTTATCTGAACTTGTGCATGGATGTTGCACTACTTGGTGCAATTATTTTTGCCAAAATCAAGTTTGTGAACAGTATTATTTTGCATGTAGCAGTAGGTAAAACAATTTGTAGCCAGGGCCACTACTCTAGAAGTCAAGATTGTAGGGGATTTCTATGCTTCTCAATGATTAAGTCACTTAGTTGCACAAGTACTCTTTGGTGTTAGTTAATATCGCCTCACATTATGTTTCTTTACTACAAACCATGATAAAAAGGCAAAGGTTTTCATTTCTGCACATTCATTAAACTCTACTGGATAGATGTACTGATGAACGGAAGAACGATAGATAAGTGAATGTGGCCCATGCTATCATTGATTATGAAAGAGGGCAAAGAGTTTTTACGCTAGTAACTGAGGAGTACCAGGGTATTAACCCAAACTACTTGAGTTTTGCTTAGAAATAATTAGCCTTTTTGTCTCCACCCAATAATGTTTACATACCTGTAAAGTTGATTGATGGCAGAGGTAGAATGAAGATCTGACACTCTCAACTGTCTGGATTAGTTGATCTGAGTAAATGAAACAAGGTTAGAAAACCAGTTTAACATAACGACAATAAAGCCTAGACAGCTATTGAAGGACAATTTAATTTCAATCTATAGACCATGTAAACCTGAGGCATTTTACATATGCTTAAAGAAGATTCATCACAGAGGTTGGACTTCCTGCAGGCGTGGTTTGTACATGCAAGAAAACGTTGTATGATAATTGCAATGTCTGATTTTGTATCCCTTTGATATGATGAAAGGAGCATCTATAATCTTATTTAGTTTGTTCCTCTTTTATAAATCTTGAAGTTATGTGGAAGCAGTGAGAGTATCTTGCCCGCTAGAAAGGCCCTGGAATGTAGAAGATCGTTCTTTTTGCAGAAAAAAGTTACATGGTCCGTTAGTTTTTAATGACCACAACATACAACACACCAGGGCAAATTTCATCACAGGCCCTGAATTTGCATCTTTTTAGAGGCAGGGTCAAAAAAAACTTTACAACTGTGGGATTTGAACCTGGGACCTTGGATTAACGGGGATGCGATCCACTAACTCAGTTTGTAGGTCGATCAGTTGGCTCAGTTGAACAGAGCCATCCAGCGATTAGCACTTTTGTAAATTTGATTTGTTCAGGGTACAAGTCAGAACCCATTCAACCTAAAACTGTCTTATGGCAAGGGATCAGCCAGGGGTGTAGGGTAAACCAGTAATAGGGCTAGATAGCTCAGGTGGTGGAGTTTCGGCGTGTCAATCTGGAGGTTGTAGGTTCAAATCCTGCTCAAGTTATTTTTTCTTTGTTCAGCCCAAAATTATTTTAAAATGTCCAGTCATATTCGCTTGTATTTGAATAAGTGAATAAAAGGGTAGCGACTCGTTCTTATACTGCCGTTTAAAATCGGCGGGGTCACGAACCTGCAAGGTTTTAACTGGCAGTTTAAAAACGAGTCAGAACCCAATGCAGAATGAAGTTTCAGTTTCAGATGTGGGAGGAACATCCCAGAAATTGTTTTAAGGGGAAAACCCACAACCACAGGTAGGAACTGATAACCCAATCCATGTAGTGCCCCCTAGAGGTGGAGGCGATTTAAGAAAGATACACTTGCCAATTCGACCACCAATTTTGTATTATCAATATTAATTTTGTATCGTACCTGTCGACAGGAAGTTGAAAGAATTGTCATATCGCAGATTGCTGGACACTAGGCTTCAGCATCACTTCTGCTCTGTGCGACACGGACTGCCACTATGACTGATGATCTGACAATCTGGACAGCACTATGACTGATGATCTGACAACCGCAGTATCACCTCATCTGTAGATGAAAAAAACCAGAATGAGATTCAAGGTTCAGTTACAGTAGGACTAACAGTACTTCAAAAACTAGATGAAATGTGACACTACTGAGGGATCCATTAGAAGCAGAACTTGCCGGCAATGGTCCCTAAATGGCATGCATGTGAGACAGACAATCTTAACAAATTTCTACCTCTATGAGCGTACCATGGGGGTCCAACGCGAATGAAATTAAAAACATTTTGGGGGGGGGAATCAAAAGTTATTTTGCCATTGACACTCTGAAAATCTCTGCAGTGAAACCACTGTGAAAACTCAATGAAATTTAGGATTTAGCTAAAATTCAAGGAACTATTTCTCTTTCACCAATGCTTTCAGGAGGAAAAGGAATCTCAAAACCAGCTACTGGCCTCCAAAATTGTCACCCTGATTTCAGGGAATGCTCACCATCCAAGCCCAGACTTAAAAATGTTTCAAGTGAAAACTCACACAGTCACAGTTAGGAACTGATAACCCAAACCATGTAGTGCCCCGGTGTGATTCGAACCGGAGGTCCTAGAGGTGGAGGTCATTTAGGAAAGATACACTACACCAGCTAAAATTCAAGGAACTATTTCTCTTTCCCCCATGCTTTAAGCGAGTTGCAATTCCCTGAAACCAACTTGAGAAAAAGAGTCTCATCCCCAAATGTCACCCTGTTTCAGGGAATGCTCTGCATCAAGCCCACACTTCTGGAATTGGTCGATAATTCTCTTCTGTAATTTCCCTCTTCCCATCACCCCATGGTCTCATGGGGGTAGTTTGCAAAGTTATCATGATCTACTATCCAATGTCAACATAGGTCTACCAACAGTGTGCTGAACAGTACTGCTCTAGAATTGCAAAGGTTGTGAGTTCGAACCCCATCCCAGTAGTATGCCTTCAATTTTTTCTACAGAACTAGGGGGAAAGTACTGAGTATACAGTGTTAACACATCAGAGAATAATACTCTTTATCTCTGACTGATGCCACACCACACATCCAACCTGAGCCATTTCTATCACATAAGGGGGGGGGGGGGGGGTTAGTAATTCAGCTTTTAAAAAAACCTGTTTTTGTTTCGCACCTTTAAATGTGAAGTTGATTGAGTTGTCAAAGCAGACTGCTGGAGACTCTCAAAGACTTCATCAGTGATAGATTGAGACTCCTCTGCTCAGTGTGATTGACAGCCATCCATCAATGAAGATCAGACATTTCTGGGCTCTTCATCAGTTCATCTCTGTACATGTTGACAAAACACATTTAGAAATGCATAAAATGTAAACATTTAGCGAGTTAACTATTCATTCAGTCAGGCAGAAGTGTCCAATACCAGCTAGTTCAACACAGGAAAAGTAATGCGAGTCCGCAATGGGCACGAATACCTATTTATAAACCGGATAGTCCTGTAATTACAACCAAGTAACCGGATATTCTTTAATATCCGAATATCCGTGGACGTCGGGCGACAACCGATAGGAATGTTTTGTCTGAATCCTTAAGAAACTTCTATTAAGACAGCATAAAACAGCATAAATTAAGTATTTAACTATGCTCACCTCCGTGAAGAGTTAAAACAATGACACTTCTGACGTAATTGTTCAAAGATTATGAAAGTTTTCCTTCACGTAGAGTCAATCACGGTCAAAAGAATAAGCAAATCGCCATCTTTAAATTAGATCCAGTTATTTTTATGAATGAACCGAGTGACACTGTCTTAAACTAATATCAATCCGCCCATAAGATCTCATTCACAAACGAACAGCGCCCTCTTTTTTTTTTTTTTAATAGCGCCCTCTATTGGCGAAAAAAACTATTTGAATATCTGGTTAATTTCGAATAGCAAAATTTCACTATTCGCCTAGTGCCCCCCGGTGTGATTCGAACTGGAAGTCCTAGAGGTGGAGGCCATTTAGGAAAGATACACTACGCCAATTCCACCACCAATTTTGTATTATCAATATAAATTTGTATATCGTACCTGTAGACAGGAAGTTGAATGAGTTGTCATATTGCAGATTGCTGGACACTAGGCTTCAGCATCACTTCTGCTCTGTGCGACACGGACTGCCACTATGACTGATGATCTGACAATCTGGACGGCACTTTGACTGATGATCTGACAACCGCAGTATCACCTCATCTGTAGATAAAAAAGAGAATGAAATTCAAGGTTCATTTATTTGCCCACAGTATTCAAAGAAAGAAGACATTATCACTCAAAAAAAATCAGTTACAGTAGGCCTAACAGTACTTCAAAAACTAGATGAAATGTTGCACTACTGAGGGATCCATTAGAAGCAGAGCTTGCCGGCAATGGTCCCTAAATGGCATGCATGTGAGACAGACAATCTTAACAAATTTCTACCTCTATGAGCGTACCATGGGGGTCCAACGCGAATGAAATTAAAAACATTTTGGGGGGGGGGAATCAAAAGTTATTTTGCCATTGACACTCTGAAAATCTCTGCAGTGAAACCACTGTGAAAACTCAATGAAATTTAGGGTTTAGCTAAAATTCAAGGAACTATTTCTCTTTCACCAATGCTTTCAGGAGGAAAGGAGTCTCCAAAACCAGCTACTGGCCTCCAAAATTTTCACCCTGATTTTGTATTACTAAGATCAATTTTGTATCCTACCTGTAGACAGGAAATTAAATGAGTTGTCTTATCGCAGATTGCTGGACACTAGGCTTCAGCATCACTTCTGCTCTGTGCGACACAGACTGCCACTATGACTGATGATCTGATAATCTGGACGGCACTTTGACTGATGATCTGACAACCGCAGTTTGGATCACTTGATCTGTAGATGAAAAAAGAGAATGAGATTCAAGGTTCATTTATTTTCCCACAGAGTAAAAAAGAACAAAAAAACATCACTCAAAAAAGATCAGTTACAGTAGGCCTAACAGTACTTCAAAAACAATGTGACACTGCTGAGGGATCCATTAGAGGCAAAGCATGCCGGCAACGGTCCCTAAATGGTATGCATTTGAGACAGGGGGGGGGGGAATCTCTGCAGTGAAACCACTGTGAAAACTCTCTGAAAATAAGGATTTAGCTTAAACTAAAGGAATTATTTCGCTTTCCCCATGCTTTCAGCGAGGTGCAATTCCCTGAAAGCAACTTGAGAAAAGGAGTCTCAAAACCAGTTACTTGCCTCCCAAAATGTCTACCTGTTTCAGGGCATGCTCTACATCCAAGCCCAGACTTCTGGAATTGGTCAATAATTCTCTGGCATAAAAAAAAAAAAATAATAATAATAATTCTCTGGCATGTAATTTCCCTCTTCCCCACCACTCCATGGTCTCATGGGGAGTATTTGCCAAATTTGAAAATTTGAGCTCAATTGGTCGTCGAAGTTGCGAGATAATAATGAAAGAAAAAAACACCCTTGTCAAACGAAGTTGTATGCTTTCCAATGCTTGATTTCGAGACCTCAAATTCTAAATCTGTGGTCTCAAAATCAAATTCGTGGAAAATTACTTCTTTCTCGAAAACTACATTACTTCAGAGGGAGCCGTTTCTCACAATGCTTTATACCACCAACCTCTCCCCATCACTCGTTAACAAGTGAGGTTTTATGCTAATAAATATTTTGAGTAATTACCAATAGTGTCCACAGCCTTTAAAAAAAAATTATTTTAATTTTTAGCAAATTACCATGGTAATTTTTAAAATGTCATAAAAAATATTTTGAATAAAATTAAGACAACTGCTGGCTATAGAGTCATACACATAGTCACTGCAGATGTTTCAACCAAGTCCCGTGGTATGGCTTCACCGGGAAACCATACTTTCTCGTTTGCCTTGAAAACAGGAAAAACTCAAAACAAATGGGACAAGTTGTAGTCATCGAAGATCGGTGTGTGGTATGAAAATGTCAATGTCCATCAAGTTTTAATATTTGCATACTTCTTATACTTTTAAGCCTAAACAAATGAAGGTATTAGGGCATCAGTTGATATTTGCAATAATTTGGCATCATTATTTTTTTCCCAATTCAAAGAAAAAGCGTAGGAGGTCTGTTTTCGAGGTGTCCCTAAAATCGTGGCAAATCTTTTATCTCTCTGTGCGCGATGTAAACAGTCCCTAGATAAAAATTGTGTGGTTGTATTTGCCAAGCAAAAAATCTCCTCTCCCTTGACCAAAACTTAGAAACACGTAAGGCTCCACTGTTCATTTGCACTTGTAAATGCAACAAGTTTGGTATTTTAGGCATTTCTACGAGGTACAAAAATATGTCATAATGTTGAGGCCTTATACAAATATTTGCCCATCGAAAAAGATTCATCAAACACTATTTCAATTCACAATTCATGATGATCAAATCATGTGACTGAATATTTTGCTGAGCATTCTGGAAAAAAAATACAGAGGCTTAAAGAAGCCATGTGCCTTATGTCATTTTCTAATATTTTTGGAGATTTTAATTTTTTAACCCTATAGGCCTATCAATATTATTATTAATATTAAAATTTAAACATCAGCTTGTTGATTCAATTATCACTGTTTATTTATACGCTTTATTATAAATATTAAGAAAAAATAAAGAAAAAAATAAAGAAAAATCAGATTTGAAAGCCAGTAATTATTCACACTTTTTATTATTTTAATTTTTATTTTTTATTATTTGCAAGTACCATGGTAAAATTTAATAAGAAATATTTTGAATAAAATGAAGACAACTGCTGGCTATAGAGTCATACACAGAGTCTCAAAGAACACTTGTAGTCACTGCATGCAGATGTTTCTTCCATGTATGGCTTCACCGGGAAACCATATTTTCTCGTTTGCCGTGAAAACAGGAAAAACTCAAAACAAATGGGGGCCAGTAGAAGTCATCGAAGATCGGTGTGTGGTGTGAACATTTCAATGTCCATCAGGTTTTAATATATGTTTGCATACTTCATATTAAATAATGAAGATAATTAGGGCATCGGTTGATGTAGGCATAGATGTAGGCCTATATATGGCATCATTCTTTTTCCCAATTCAAAGAAAAAGGCATAATACCGTGAAAACTGGGAAGATAAGAGGAGGATACATATTCAATGGGGCAATTTATTTTAGGTCAGTAGCAAATAGTGTAATTCGATGTTGTATACTAATCCAGAAAATGTAGCGAGTGTAAAAAACAAGTCTCCAGTCATGCTGTCGGCCTCCGTCATTGGTCCCTCCCAGTCCCACTGGATGGCCCGGCGCCGGGGGCCGGGCCACATGGAATGGATGGTTGAAATGGGAATGCATTCGGAAAATTTTTCACTTGGCACACTCGACAAAAACACAATATTTGTTTGCATTTACATATTTATAAAGCAAAAGTTACTTACCACAATTCTCAATTCTTATGGAACTAGCCAACTTGTCCAAGTGCATGAAAAAAACATGTAATTTCGGGGCATTTCCGTCGTCTGAGAGGCATAAAAACATTCACTCATGTGCTGCACGAAAATCGCCATTTTGGAATTGACCACATCACCTTGTGCACATGTCCTTTGCTTACACACATACACCCACCCCACATCATAGTTCCTCAAATTTTTAGATTAAACGTCGTAAACAAAAATGCGAACAATTTTTCTTGCCAAAAATAATAGTTCGCTCGAATTATTTAACTAATTGTGTTTAACAAATAATTGTTTAAGACAAAGAGCGCCCTTTTAATCTAGTTTTAGTACGGCGGAGTGATATCCAAACCCTCTCTCCAAGTTAAGTCGGCACACACCACTTGGCATTAGGGGTGGCGCAAGTTTTAAGCGGGGACTCTATACGCATGGTACAGTTGGTAGAAGCGAGAACGTTCAATTATTTACACCCCAGACAAAAAACACTAATCTGCCAATAATATAATAAATAACCAGAATGAATCTTGAAACGAATTTCAAAAGATAAAAGTTGTAATCCCTTGATAACTATTAAACATAGGCCATCTCAGTATTTTGATCAATTTCATTCTTATTGTAGGGCCCTATGAATGGGAAATGTCACAAATTTGAAAGTTAATTTAAAATCTTTAGTTACCTGTGTAACTAAAACCCAAAACCTTATTTAAAACAAACTGAGGAGAAACACCTTTTTTCGAGCATTTAAAGTTCTCTTTGTTTATTGACGATTTTAAAAACATTCCACTAAGTTTTGTAGCAACGTACTTTGAGAGCTGATATTATCAAAAGTGTTGAAAATGGCAAAATACAAACGTTTCACTAGAATGTGTTATAAATGTCTTGGTGAATATAATATAATAAATGACAATTAGTGTACATAGTTTTGGCTATAAAAAAAATGCACACTCGGTACAGCCTTGTACACACTTAAAGGCTTATTGATGTTAACAAGGCTATATTGCATTTTAGGCCAGTATTTAATATGTACACTTATCAAAATAATGTTACCTTAAACTGTATAACAAGGCTAGAAAGTCTTGTGTACAGTCTACCTGTAGTACACACTAATACCCATTGTTATTTATCTACAGGGATATGCGGCGTTTTTTTCACGCGTGACCTCGGTTTGAATACTAATTAGTCAAAAGGGCTTCTGGAATTCGGTCATTTTCAGCCTTTGCTGAAAAGTCTCAACCAAAATACCAGTAAATTGAAACGAAGAGCATATCTGTCGTTACGTATAAAAACAATCGGTGCAACGCAAATTTTAAAAAGAGAAATTTGTACGTAAAAAATGGCTTCAAAAACAGAGAAAACAAGTCACAAAAACACGGAAAATTTTCATGTTATGAATGTCGGCAACAGTCCCCAATTAGTATGTATGGATAGATTATTTCATATTCTACCTGGAAATGATAAAAGTGAGACCGGATCGTTCATAGTCCAGTCACGATACAGCGATTTCCACCGTTAATCAAAATCTCACATTACGAAAAAGTCAACTAACAGACAAAATGGTTTTCTTGCACGGGTGATTGGCTGACGATGACATCATCGACTGATAGGGCAGCATGCTGTTATTCGTTGGCATGGGTGACCTTGACCACCAAGCCTAAGTTATTCAATAACAAAAGCGCCCGTCTATACCATGGGGAGCATAATCATCATTCAGCCCATGGTATAAAAAAACTGAGTTGCACCGATTTTTTTTAATACATAACGACATATATGCTCTTTGTCTCAATTTACTGGTACATTATTTTGGTTGAGACTTTCCAGAAAAGGCCGAAAAAGACTGAATTTCAGAAGCCCTTTGTACTAATTAGTATTCAAACCGAGGTCACGCATGAAAAACCACGCCTATTCGCGCAGATAAATGACAAAGGAGACTTATTAAATCGAGTGTTCTGCGGGTGGACTGTGTATAAAAACTTTGCCTTTACAATTTTCTTTAAAATGCATCAAAGGCTAAAAACTTGTGTATAATATATCAAATTTTATCCGCAAATGCATCGCGTAGGCCCAATAGCTTTAATCCATTGTCGCCTTTAAATGCAACACGGCTATAAACTTCTGACCCATCAAATGTTGCCCTCAAATGCAATATGTAACCCCACTATACAACATGTAGCCTTGTGTACATTCCAATTTTGCCTTACAATGCAACATGTATACCTAAAATGTGTACATATCAAATTAACAGGAAAGTATAGACCAACTCAAAGTACAACAAAGCTATTTTGAGCCAAGTAATACAAAAACAAAATTCACTGAGGAACAGTTCCTCTTAAAGCCATTGGACCCTTTCGGTAAACAGTATTTTCCAAGGCCCACACTTCGTGTATCACAACTTCTATATAAAATAACAAACCTGTGGAAATTTAGGCTCAATCGGTCATCGGAGTCGGGGGAAAATAACGGGAAAACCCATCCTTGTATCCGCACGTTTCGCCGTGTCATGACAGGTGTTTAAAATAAATCCGTAATTCTCGCTATCGAGAATTGATATTGTTTTACTGTTTTCTCAAAAAGTAGAGCACTTGGGATCATGGACTAATATTTCAACAGAAATCTTTCACCACTACCTTCTGTAATTGTAAATCTGTGAACTTTTATTTTTTTTCTGTACCGAAAGGGTCCAATGGCTTTACAAAATAATTGTTTAAGGGTTTTTAGTCCATTCTATGGTTTTTTATTTTTCATTGTTGTCCCTTCCTCTTATCGCTGCGGTGTTTTGTTGTGGGTGTAGTTTTTTTGTTTTCAATAGTCTGGTTTTGCTTGTAATTTAATGATTTCTTTTATGTCATTTTAAAATGTTTCAGTGCAATCACCTTTTTATATTGTATAATTATATTTTTATCGTTGGCAGGGGTCTGGTTTTACACATCTTCTGATGACAGTTTTATACTTTTGTTTTAACCTTGACAGCCCCTGTACAACTTGTAACTATTGTGTATGTCTAAAGATTTAAAATAAAATTAAAATAAATAAATATGTTTACGATTATAGTATCTACTGGTTGAAGACAATATATCAAAATTCAAAATGAACAACTCCACTTCCTCTTTAAGGAAGCATTTGACAGTTTGACAATGTAAAGCATTTTGACAAACATTTTGAAGAAGTTTTTATGTCCCAAAATTGAATCTGCGTGGATATATTCGCTCCAATGTTAAATTATTTAATTATTAAATTATTAATTTTTCAGATGTTATTTAATTGTGTATATCTACATAATGATCAAAACATATGATTATGACAAAAGAGTAAATATCAAAGGTATACTTTGCCTTTAAGAGTTTGAAAGTAAAAATTAATGGTCTTGTTAAAATATCAACAGAATATCCTCATAATTATGTTGGTAATAAAGAATATTTTAAGGAGTATATAGGTCCAAAGACCAATACATAATAAGACGCTTTGTTTAGAGACCATGGCCCAGTTTCATACACCTGCTTAAGCACAAAATTTAAAGCAAAAAATACCTGCTTAGTAAAATCAGATTACCGACCAAGACTCTACTCAATTGTTATGCTTAGTACACAACAACCATACACCAGTCACAAGCAGTGTATATGGCATAACAGTTTGGCCAGTAACATGTGTAAAATAAGCGAGCTATTTTTGTGCTTAGGACATGTTTGTGCTTAAGCAGCTCTATGGAATGGGCCCCATTAGTTATGTGAAATCTTATTTACACAAGAGTCACAGAGCCTGCTTGAATTCTTATAATATCAGCTAGTAGTAAGCAGTTTGATGGAATGAAACAAAGAATGTCACATTTTATGGAGATTGCACCAGATCAACTTTTGGTATATGAAGAAAAGGGGGCACAACTCAAAACTTATTATTATGTCCCCTATTGACTTTATGTGGTAAATACCACTCAATATGTAACATTTTCTCACATGGCCAGTAGGTTGTCTGCCCTGGGGTGGTTTTCACAAAGGATTAAGACTAGTCCAAAGGCCCAGTCCCACTGCAGCGATAAGGAGAACGATAACGATAACGACGCAAAGAGAACGCATTCCATTGGTTGAATGAGCGTGCGCGTATTATGCGTAGTGCAATTGCTGCAGTGTGGGACCGGGTCTGTATCTCGAGTTAGGACGAGTTAACTTAGGACTAGCCTTAAGTTTTTGATAGCTCATAGGACTAGTCTTACGTTAGGAAATTAGGACTAGTCCTAATCCTAAGTAAGGACTCGTCCTAAGAAAGGACTAGTCCAGGGGTGGATTTCACAAAGAGTTAATCGAGCTAGGACGAGTTACTCGTCGTTCTAACTTAGGACTAGCCTTAAGTTTTTGATATCTCCTATAGGACTAGTCATACGTTAGGGCTAGTCCTATAACTCTTTGTGAAATCAACCCCTGGAATGTACCAGGTCAATATTTTTGTAAACAAGGTGATATTTACAAACTAAATTATATTCAATTAAGGCAAGAACGGGTAACAAAAACCATATGGATATAGTATGTACATAAGGTACTTATGTAACTTCAATGTTTCAAATCAAATGTTGTAATTAAAGTGGTCAATACAATCTCTTTGTTATAAAAGTGATAAACCAAGCTATGAAATGCTTCTATTCAAATAAATACTTATATGATAAAGAAAAGGAAATGCAGTGCCCAGTCAAGATTATTCGACAAATACATTTCTCAGGTTTAGGTTTCGAGATCGGTGGAATAGTAATATATTTAGCAATGTGGGTTGAACTCTTTAAACCAATGCATGATTTCATTAGGTGTTCCACAATAATGATTTGTATTGTGAAATACACTTTGCTTAGCAATTAAGATTGGATAATTGAATGACTTACAATGTGTGTATCTTGGATCAATCTTGGTACTTGATGCAATCAGGTGCTTAGACAGAAACCTCAATGTTCAAAATACTGTATAAATTTGTTTTGCCATTGGAAATAAATTTTGTCCGTGTTTTATTGACAAGATAGTTTCAAAATTCATAACCAACGAAATACAAAATATATTCTGGTGAACAAAGATGACACATAAGGCATCACTTTCAGGTGGCACCTACTTTGGGTGACTTTGTTAAATCAATCTTAAACCCCCCTATGAAACCATGATACCCTGTATTTGATTTTAATACCTTACATTCTGATACACGGGGTTCTTGTTGCTCTGTAAATCATCTACCGCCTCATAGGTACTGGAGACATCTTTCTCTGATCTTTTACTGGCGTTTTTCACTTTATGTCGACAGTCTTGATCTTGTAAGGTCTTTTTGGATGTCGGGACGTTGTAAATTTCCCTGTCACCTTCAAACTGTATTAACTCAACATTGTTGGTCTTCACTGTGTTGGTTAGAACAGTTTCCTTGCTCTTAGACCTTTGATATTTGACAATGAAGATGATGTTTATGATTACCGAGACAAAGAAAAGGAGAAGAACGACCGAGAATGCGGCAATCAAAAGGATGGTAGATATTGATGAGGGGCCCCCATCAGCGTCTTCTTCAGAAGCTGTTGTACTTTTCAAAGACGCTGTGTGTTGTGATGCTGCTGTACTAATAGATGCATCAAGATGCTCTGTCGTTGGTTGGGTTGTTGTGCTGGATGGTGTGGTCATTAGGAGGGCATATATTGATGAGGGACCCCCATCAGCATCTTCTTCAGAAGCTGTTGTACTTTCCCAAGATGCTGTGTGTGGTGATGCTGCTGTACTAATAGATGCATCAGGATGCTCTGTTGTTGGTTGGGTTGTTGTGCTTTGTGGGGTTGTGACGAGGAGGGCAGAAGCGATTGTACTTTCCCAAGATGTTGTGTGTTGTGATGCTGCGATGTGTGTTGTGTGTTGTAATGCATCAGGATGTTCTGTTGTTGGTTTGGTTGTTGTGCTTGATGCTGTCACATGAGCCACAGTCGTTGGCACAGGAACTACTGTCATTGGACCAATGGTGCAATTCCGTTCCATACCAGAGAACCTGGATGCACTGGAGTTCATACTGCAGTCAAATGAAGAGCCGTTATCAGAGGCTCTAACATATAGCCTTTTAGTCATGTAATGGTTACTACTCTTGTACCAAGTGTAACTCTCACCACTAGATACAATATGCACATTTACATTTGGTTTACCAATCTCAGAGGAACACCTCATGTATCGCCCCTTCCCTTCTTGTACAGTAAAAGGACCTCTTGGATAGCAATAGAGTGATGGAAAGTAGTGCACCCATAAGAACACACCATCTGCAGCTAAACTGCTACTGTCAATCTGGCTATGCACACTACACTGATAATACACAGTGTCTCTGTTGATGCTTCTAATCGTGAGGACTTCAATCTTTGATCGGCTTGAAGTGTTTGTTGTTTCAAGACTACAACTTGAAACGATGCACTCTTCATTTCTTGTTATTTGTGTTCTACTATTGCTGTAATATGCCCACCACTGCACTTCATAACCAAACTGCATACCAGTAGCATTACATTGTAATCTCACTGTGTCATCCTCCACTACATCACCAGTTGGTGATAATAATTGTACCTCAACAGTCAATCCATTCACACTGATGCAAAAGGTTGGAAATAAACCAAGCCAAATACACAGGAATAGCAGCTGTATGCAACAACACCCTCGATCCATGGTCGCCATAGGGAAGCAAGACTCAAGCTTGAAGCTGATAGCACTCTGTGGCTTGAGTTGGGAACGATCTTTGTAGAGTTGTAAAATGAACTTGTTCTGAAGAGAAGTGATGGTTACAGTTTTTTTGATGGCATTTATACCAAATTCCAATATCATATGTAAAACACTTTCCTCTGTGCAACTAACTAACTATTATGTCACGATTTATATATAATTGTGAACCTTACCAGTCATACAATATTTTCATAATTTAATACAATCAGGAACAGTTCCTATTTTTCTTCTAAAAATGGAAAATGCAATTTTTTTTACCCTGATTGTGTTCAAATTGTGGTGCCAAGTTACATATTTCTTGAATAAAACCTTGATAAAGTTCACCAAGTGTTGATGTATGAGGAAGTATTTGAAATTAATTCACTTCTTTAAAAAAAACAAAAAATCTGGTTAATTGTCACGAGACTTATATGACAATACACATGACCTAGCTCTTGTTACATTCAAAACAGAACAACCAATTCTGTTGGCCAAATGTCCAATTAATCTTTTTGTTATTAAAGGCACTGGACACTATCGGTAATTACTCAAAATAACCGTCAGCAAAAATACTTACTTGGTAACGAGCAATGGAGAGCCGTAGATAGTATAAAACATTTTGAGAAATGGTTCCCTCTGAATTAACGTAGTTTTTGAGAAAGAGGTAATTTCGCACTAAAATAATAAAGGACTTAAAGACACTGGACACTATTGGTAATTGTCAAGTACCAGTCTTCTCACTTGGTGTATCTCAACACATGCATAAAATAACAAACCTGTGAAAATTTGAGCTCAATTCGTCGTCGAAGTTGCGAGATAATAATGAAAGAAAAAACACCCTTGTCACACGAAGTTGTGTGCATTTAGATGGTTGATTTCGAGACCTCAAAATTCTAAATCTGAGGTCTCGAAATCAAATTTGTGGAAAATTACTTCTTTCTCGAAAACTATGTCACTTCAGAGGGAGCCGTTTCTCACAATGTTTTATACCATCAACCTCTCCTATTACTCGTCACCAAGTAAGGTTTTATGCTAATAATTATTTTGAGTAATTGCCAATAGTGTCCACTGCCTTTAAGCTGAAGCCTTTTGTTTGTTCTTTCATTATTCTCTTGCAAATTCAACAACCAATTGCGCCCAAATTTTCACAGGTTTGTTATATTTTTTGCATGAGTTGGGAAACACAAAGTAAAAATACTGGTCTTTGACAATTACCAAGTGTGTCCAGTGCGTTTAAACTGATAATGATCAAGCTAACAAATATTGTTAGAACAAAATAATTTATCAGGTTTGGGTTTTGAGATCAGTGGATTAGTAATACCTTTACCGGTGTGTGATCAAGACTATACAATATTGCCTGATTTCATTAAGTGCTATATGGTTGATCTTAAGATGACTCTTCTATATCACTATAGTGATTTGTATTGTGACATCATACTTTGCTTTTAAAACAATTTAGATAGGATCATTGGATGACTAAAGCCCGGTTCCAACTTTACTGCGAATGCAATGTGAATTTGACGTGAATTTGACGTCACAACTCTTTTTTTGCAGCAAATGCTTCGCAAAAGTTGAGCACAGCTCACCTGCTGCAAATGATTAATTTTAATTTTGGTTTTTACCCATACACCGATGTGTGTTAGCACTGTATACTCAGTACTTTCCCAGAGTCCTGTAAAAAAAAGTTCACAGGCGTATTACTCGGGTGTGATTCGAACCCACAAACCTTGCAATTCTAGAGCAGTGTCTTACCAACTAGACTAACGCGATTGCCCGGTAGCTAGAGGCAGTTCAAATCCTATGCTGCGAATTATTCGGTGCGAATATGTGACATCAACATTTGTATCGCATTCACATTCGCAGGAAGTATGCACTGTGCTTTAGAGATCAATCTTGGTACTTGATGAAATCAGATGCTTGTCAAGAAACCTAAATGTTCAAATTAATGTTGTTTTGCCAATGGAAATTAATGTTGTTAGTGATTTTTAACAAGACAACTTCAAATTCATACCATCGATATTTAAAAAAATACACCGGTGAACAAACAAGACATATTTAGGTATCGCTTAGCAGTGGTACCTACTTTGGGCGACTTTGTTAGATTGATCTTAAATCCCCTTTGAAACCATGATACATTCAATCCGGTTTTTCATATCAAAACTTTACATTCTGATAAACAGGTCTCTGTAATTTTGTTGCCACTTCATAGACTGAGACATCTTCCTCTGATACTTTACTACCGTTTTTCACTTTTTGTCTACAGTATTGATCTTGTAAAGTCTCTTTGGATGTCGGGACCTTGTAAAATGCTTTGTCACCTTTAAACTGTACCTTGTCACCTTTAAACTGTTCCTCGGCACTGCCGGTCTTCACTGTGTTGGTTTGAACCGTTTCCTTGCTCTTAGATTTTTGCAGATGCTTGACAATGAAGATGATGTTGATGATGACCAAGATAACAAGCAGCAGAAGAGTGACCAGGAATGCGACAATCCAAGGGAGGGCAGATATGGATGAGGGGGCCCCATCAGCGCCTTCTTTAGATGCTGTTGCAATTTCCAAAGACGTTGGTTGTTGTGATGCTGCTGTACTATTAATAGATGCATCAGGATGCTCTGTTGTTGGTTGGGTTGTTGTGATTGATGGTGTTGTCATAGGAACCACAGTCATTGGACCAATGGTGCAAGTTCGTTCCATACCAGATAACCTTGATCCACTGGAGGTCATCCTACAGTTATATGAAGAGCCGTTATCAGTTGCTATAACATCTCGGAATATATAACTGCTAGGGTTACTCCACTGCTGCCAAGTTTCATCTCTTGATACAATATCCACATTTACTCTAGGTTTACCATTCTGAGAGTTACATGTCATATATTGTCTAGTTCCTTTTTGTACAGTAAAAAGACCTTTTGGGTAGCAATTAAATGATGGAAAGTAGTGCACCCATAAGAAGCAACCACCTGGCTCTGTAATGTTCGTAACAAGTCGAAGAGGTGCAGGGTGGCTGTGTGCCAAGATGGTTCAAGTTTCTCATTTGACATCCATGAGATCCACAGCCATCCTGCCCATCCTGGAGGAGATGTCGCAGTGGAGTTGACTGCTGCAGTTAAGAGGACGGCAAAGCAGGACGTTTTCCGGTCAGCTGGAGTCATCGTGGAGGAGGCAATTAGCGAGGCCATCACATCCACCGGCTCCAGCTGTCCAAACCCATCACACCTGAAGAGAACAGTTAATCGCTCCCGCCAAACCCAAAGGCCACCAGAACCAACAGATCTTCACTTCGAGTTGGACACGAGTTTCACTCCTGCCGGTTTTTTACGAAAGGACATTCGTGTCGGTGAGGCTAGACATCTCCTGTTTTTCACCGATGAACAACTTGCAGTTCTGGACAAGGCCAAGACTTGGTATTTAGACGGAACATTTAAACTGGTCAGACGTCCGTTTAGCCAGCTGTTTTCAGTCCACGCCTTCATAAAGGGAGACTCTGGCAAGCTGAAGCAGGTGCCGTTGGCGTTTGCTATGATGTCAAGACGCACCAAGGCAGACTACAAAAAGGTACAAACTTAATTTCATTTTCTTTTTACATAACTGTACATTGGAAACTCTGCATCAAACGAATTTTGTGATCAAACAAATTTTTTAGTTGATGTTGCAAATTCTTCACCAAGTTTATTTTTTTTACTTTGAAACTCTGCATCAAAACGACATTCAAGTTAAGAACTTTGTTGAATATGTTTTTAAGTTGATATTGCAAATTCTTCATAAAATTTATTTTTTACTTTCCAAATTTTGAGAACTTTGGAAACTCTGCATTAAACATGTCGTGAGTTTGTACGTTTCAATTTTTTTTTTTTCCGGCAATGCCGACCAGGTGTATTGCTGCTGAATGCAGAAAAACACTTTTTGAAATGTACCAACTCACGACTTGGACGTACATGTACTTTGCACGTGTGTTTACTATACGCATTGCAAGCAAAGTCTGCCTCGATTGACGTCACAAAAGGGGTAGGCGGAGTCAGCCCCCCAAACAACTTTATATATTTTTTAAACATATAAATCGTGACAAACAATTACTAAAAAAATTGTTTTATTGTTCGTAAGCATATACTCTTATGTTTGAAAGAAAAAAAACTCTATTTCCAGGTGACTTTAAATCAATGAGGACATTTTTGTTTGTAATCAAAAAATGTTTTTACCCACTTCCATTTTTGTTCTTTATACGAATTCAGGGTTAGGTAACAGACTTGCTCAACAAGAGTCGGTTAATAAGATTGAGGTGACTTGCAGTTGCAAGAAAAGTCCTCCCTCTTCAGCTCCATCTTCGGTTGAGGTTCACCATCCTTGTGACGAATCCCCAGGCACATCAAAAGTATGTTCTGATTATTGGTTTATGTTGATTATTGTACTTGTTGTAAGGTGTTGATTTAAATGATTCAATGAAACACCCCCTCGACTCATATTTTATCGAAACCAAACAGAGGGCCCACACACCATAACCGCCAAAAAGACACAATGTAAATGTTCAGTGCCTATCTAGCAAAATGCATTTTGGTTTAATTAAGGAAAGCCAGTAACATCTTGGATTCAGTAAATAGAAGCAACACCATTTTTCTACTGTCACTGAGTAGTCCTTAGATCAATGAGGACATTTGGTTTGTAATCAAACAATGTTTTACCAATTTCCATTTTTGTTTTGAATACAAATTTAGGGTTAGCTGACAGACTGGCAGAACAAGACAAAGAGTCGGTCAGCAAGATTGAAGTTATTTGCAGTTGCAAGAACCCTAATCCTCCCTCTTCAGCTCCATCTGAGGTTCATCATGATGAATCACCAGGCACATCAAATGCTCCTAAACTTTGGAACGCTTTACCTAATAACATCAGGCGCTGTAGTTCTCTTCCATTGTTTAAAAACTTGCTTAAAATTCATTTATTTAAATCCTCTTACACTTAGCTCGTTACATGTCTTGACAGTAGATTATTCATTGTATAATTTTGTATTATGTTCTACATTTCTTTTTTGTTGTATGTATTGTTTTTTTGTTCTGCGCCTCGGAATAGGGTCTTGTACACTAGATAGATGGCGCATTATAAATGCATTATTATTAAATACTAAATACTACAAAAAATACTAAATACCACAAATACCACAAAAAATACCAAAACTTTCAAGTCACCCTACAGGACGGGACATCTCTAACACTGAGCCAGCGAGCTGGTGGTGATACTTGTGCTAAAAAATTACAGAACTGCAAGAACTCATCGTACTTAATGGGGGATGCAGAGATTACCACATTTATGGACGGAAAGTATACAGGTGAAGTGAGGGTAACAGTAATGCTGCTCCTTTCCATGAATGTTGCAACAAGTAAAATAAGTGAAGTCAGCCATGTTATGTGATGTACATTGTATTGTAATTATTAAATTGCAAAAAATGTAAAAATTCAGCCCCAGTGCTACAAATAAATTGTTTTAATAAACCAGAAATAATGATAATATTAATTGAAAACATTCCACAAACCATTCAACTATGTTAGGCGAGTGCTAACCTTGATCAAGGCGCTCCAGCCGGCCGGCCACGACCGGCATAAACCTCTTCCCCTCCGAATTTGCCAGAGCACCCCAAACATAAACAGTACACGGATCAGTGTGTGCATCTTGTACATGATTACAGTGTATGTAAATGTACATGTACATTGTACTGTGCCAGTACCTGTTAAGTAGGGCCTTGATGGATTTGCCAATGCCAAAATATAGGGGGGGGGGAACTCATTATGCTAATGTGTACTAGAAACCATTTCTCATTGGTTGTTGGTTGGCCTAGCAACTCTGGCTGCAATGTCAACCACAGTGTTTTGCAAATGCGGCACATGTGCTCCTTTGTTTATAGTATTTATGTACAACGTAAATGTTGCAAGAAAAAGGAAATGGCGGGGAGGGAGAAATCCCTACCCCAGCAAAAAAGGTCAGTTTCTGAAGTCCCTGGAAATCAACGGTGTATAATTTGCAACAGTACATCACAGCACAACTACAGGAGCTTTCAACAAGATAGAAAAACTTCCAGGCAATTACTTCGTAGGCTTGATTTTGTTAATAAACCAATGAAGTTCTGTTGATACAAGATTTTTTATCAGGTATACAACTTAAATCAGGGATTTTGAAACAATTAGAGCAGTGGGCTTAGAAATATCAGTGCAAACCAGCCTTGTGGAGCACGTCTCAGAACCAACCCTCTCCCAAAAGAGATTTCGAACACGGTTGTACCCACGAGTTGACTATTTATAGTTAAAGGCAGTGGACACTATTGGTAATTACTCAAAACAATTATAAGCATAAAACCTTTCTTGGTGACGAGTAATGGGGAGAGGTTGATGGTAAAAAACATTATGAGAAACGGCTCCCTCTGAAATGCCATAGTTTTCAATACAGAAGTAATTTTCCACGAATTTGATTTGAGACCTTAGATTTAGAACTTGAGGTCTCGAAATCAACTTTCTGAACGCTCACAACTTCATGTGACAAGGGTGTGTTTTTCTTTCATTATTATCTTGCAAGTTCGATGACCGATTCAGCTCAAATTTTCACAGGTTTGTTATTTCATGCAATTCTGTTGAGATATGCCAACTGTGAAGGCTAGTCTTTGAAAATTACCAACAGTGTCCAGTGTCTTTAATTCGTAACTTTCTAAAAAAAATTGCTAACATTATCATACACAGGGTAAAAATTTTAATTTGAAAAAATTCTCTTTGGTGTGATACAATGCCTTCTTTACATAAGTATTATACATGTAGAATAGACTTCTTACTACTGTTGTTCACATCTCTTAATAACTTGCCTCTATTTGTTATACAAGCAGAGCCGTCTTCATCGTTTCTTGTAGAGGCAAGGTCTCAACATCTCTCCTTTCTCCGGTAGCACCTTCTTCGCAGAGCTTTGCTTAGAGAATTCCATCATAATGAAAATCTTGTTGGAAAAATCCTGAAAGAAAAAAAGTTATAATAATGACATACATGTATCAAGCATGTTTAAGGTATCACAGTACCATGTATAAATCTAGCCTTTTGCATTAGACTTATGGCATAAATGAATATTGTCTCTAAGTTTGAAAAAAAGAAAGAAAAAAAAGGACAAATGAATGTATTTTTTAAATGAATGTTTACATTAGTGCTGGGCGAATAGTGAAATTTTGTTATTCGGATACCGCTGGCCAACTATCCGAAATTAACCGAATATTCGAATAGTTTTTTTCGCCGCTAGAGGGAGCTATTACAAATATAAAAAAAAAAATTAAAATATATTTTTTTTGCCGCTAGAGGGCGCTGTTCGTTTGTGAATGAGATCTTATGGGCGGATTGATATTAGTTTTAGACGGTGTCACTCGGTTCATTCATAATAATAACTGGATCTAATTTAAAGATGGCGATTTGCTTTTTCTTTTGATCGTGATTGACTCTACGTGAAGGAAAAATTTCATCAGAAATGTCATTGTTTTAACTCTTCACGGAGGTGAGCATAGTTAAATACTTAATTTATGCTGTTTTATGCTGTCTTAATTGAAGTTTTATAAGGATTCAGACAAAACATTCCTATCAGTTGTCGCCCGACGTCCGCGGATATTAAAGAATATCGGGTTACTTGGTTGTAATTACAGAACTATCCGGTTTATAAATAGGTATTCGCGCCCATTGCGGATATCCGGTTAAGAAAAAAAAGGCATTCGCGGTTACGGATAGGAAAACCTATTCGCCATTAACCAGATATTCAAATAATTCGCCCAGGCCTAGTTTACATTTTACCAAACAATTTCCCTTTCCACTCTGGATCAATAAGCCAGACATGCAACTGTAACTTCACCAAAAAAGAGGAAATTACAAATGTCAATGATTTTGTAAAGGATTTTTTCAATTTTGAATGGTAAAACAAACCTTATAAAACCTTATTATATCGTTGCGGTACCCACTACCAAAAACATAGGATTCGAACTGCCTCTAGCTGCCGGGCAACCTCGGTAGTCTAGTTTGTAAGACACTGCTCTAGAATTGCAAGGGTCGTGGGTTCGAATCCCACCCAAGTAACATGCCTGTGATAGTTTTTCACAGGACTCAGGAAAGTACTGAGTATACAGTGCTAACACACATCGGTGTATGGGTAAAAACCAAAATTAATATTCTTATAAAAGAGGAAATCAGCTGATCCGAGGAAAAGTTGCATGCCTGATAATCTCTATTTACCAGGAGCTCCAAATTATGCAAACCAATGATAAGAAATCCTGACAAACTGCACTTACAGGTACGACTCTTTTCTAAAAGCACATGAGCAGGGGCCAATTTCAGAGAGCTGCTTATAAGCAGAAAAACTGCTTAACAATTATCTGCTCAGCAGAAATGAACAGGATGCCAGTCACAAATTCTACAAACCACACATTAATTTGGCTGGTAACCTTATTCCGGTAAGCGTAAGTTTGTTGTGCTTAGCTTCCTACTGTGCTTACAAGCAGCTCTATGAAATTGGGGGCACTTTTCTTTTGTTTCAAGACTTACCGTTGACTCTTTTTGAAATCCAAGTTGTTTCATGATCTTAAGGAACTCTGTAAATGATGTGAACCTACTGGCAACCTCAGCTATCTTCAGCTGACCCCTAAAAAGAAGAATGAGACAATAGCATTCAGATGTTAGGTTTATTGTATAAATCTACATTCATTAATACCTCAGATAGTTTCGCTATTCCTGTTGGTGGAGAGCGCGTCCTGTGGGGGTGTTTAAACGGTTGAAAATGACCAGCTGGAGCTCTGTTTATAACCGTTTGTTTTCGGATACTACGCACTTGTCAATTGGTGCAATACATTTCTTGTTACGGGTGATGCGGGCGCTGTCGGTGAGTTGACCGCTCTGAGTGTTAAAGGAAAACAAGAACCTCTTGCACCAAGACTATACGCGCATGAACAGATCCGGAAACTGTCGTCTCAGTCATAACAATGCAACACATGGACGTACATGTTTTTACAGAGTTTCTTACTTTATTGCGCCTTTTAACCAAAATGGCATTTATGAATGGGGTGCAATTTGGGGTGTTTCATACGGTTTTATCTAAATTTTCTCAGAAGTTGATCTTAGTTTAAAGGCATTGGACACTATTGGTAATTACTCAAAATAATTATTAGCATAAAACCTTTTTTGATTACGAGTAATGGGGAGAGATTGATAGTATAGACTATGTGACCTTTGTTTACAATAAGCGTGACCTTGTACATTCTTTAAGTATTCTGGCAGGCACTGTACTACACTGGTCCTATGGGAAAGTTGACATTTTGTGCCATAATTTCCACATAAAACCAAGAGTTATGAAAGTAAAAGCTGGACAAGTTTTGAGATGTGCCCCCTTCATCATATCAAAAGTTGATAAGAATTAGACAGTGCAATCTCCATAAAATATAAGATTTTATATTTTCTTCCATTGAGTTGTGTACAAATCATGCCTGCAGGAAGTCCAGGCTCTGTGGCTCTTTCGTAAACATGTGATGTCACAGGTCACATCGTCTATAAAACATTGTGAGAAACGACTCCCTCTGAAGTGACGTAGTTCTTGAGAAAGAAGTAATTTTCCACGAATTTGATTTTGAGACCTCAGATCTAGAACTTGAGGTCTCAAATTCAACCATCTAAACGCACCCAACTTTGCGCGACAAGGGTGTTTTTTTCTTTCAATATTATCTCACAAGTTCGATGACCGATTGAGCTCAAATTTTCACAGGTTTGTAATTTTATGCTTAAATGTTGAGCTACACCAACTGTGAAGGCTAGTCTTTGACAATTACCAATAGTGTCCGCTGCCTTTTATGATATTTATTAAAAGATTAAAAGAAACTTTTAAAAAAAAAACGGACTTCTGGTAGAAAAAAATCGCATCCCTGGTTTACTTACTTCATTTTGAGAACCCTATTAGCTTCCTTGATGTAATTCATCCAGTTGGTACCCATCAGGGACAGGCAGAATATGGCTATGTCAAGACTATTGCTCTGCAAGGGTACCTGTTAAAACAAATAAATTTGAAAACCATTAGCCTACCTCATGTAATTTTGGTAAGCGCAAAGACACTGGACACAATTGGTAATTGTTTTAGACCTGTCTTCTCACTTGGTGAATCTCAACATGTGCATCAAATAACAACCGTGTGAAAATTTGAGCTCAATTGGTCGTCGAAGTCGCAAGATAATAATGAAAGAGAAAAACACCCTTGTCACATGAAGTTGTGTACTTTCAGATGCTTGATTTCGTTGGTTCAAATCCAACTCCAGTTAACTTTTATTTGTTCAAACCCAATCTACACAAACTATAAATCTTACCTTTTCCATATCACACACTGTCACATGCCGATTGAGAGAACAGAAATCAAAGGAGTGTACCGTTTGTTTCACACTCTGTGCAATGCGTGCCTCTCCACAACCAAAGTCACCAACAGTAAGAATCGCTGGCCTGAAAACAAATTGAGAATTTTCCTACAATGCTTAAAATCTCAGTCAAAATAAAGTAGAATATTGTTAAAGGCAGTGGACGCTATTGGTAATTACTCAAAATAATGATTATCATAAAACCTTTCTTGATTACGAGTAATGGGGAGAGGTTGACAGTATAAAACAATGTGAGAAACAGCTCCCTCTGAAGTGACATAGTTCTTGAGAAAGAAGTAATTTTCCACAAATTTGATTTTGAGACCTCAGATTTAGAATTTGAGGTCTCAAAATCAAGCATCTGAAAGCAGACAACTTCGTGTGACAAGGGTGTTTTTCCTTTCATTATTGTCTCGCAACTTCGACGACCAATAAAATTGAACTAAAAATTTTGACAGATTTGTTATTTTATGCACATGTTGAGATACACCAGGAGAGAAGACTGGTCTTTGACAATTACAAATAGTGCCAGTGTCTTTAAGGACCTGTGCTTATCAATCACCATCTCCACTTACGGTGCGAGTGCCAAATTTCTGTGATTTGAAGAAAGTCCAGTAAGCACATGCAAAAGAAAACATTCCTGGCTAACCTGTGATATACGCTCGATGTTAGCAAGGGATTCCCTGCTTACAGTAAATAGCATCTTGAAATTGGGCCCATGTTTATGTCTAAGAGGTAGGGCAAAACTACAATCATATTGCATTGACTAAGGTTGTACCTTATAGGCATAACATGACACTTCTGAAATGTATCCAGGATAGCATGAACAAAGCAGAACCATTTCAAAACCACATTTGTCTTTTTTTTTAATTTGGGGGGGGGGGGGGGTGAGGGGTTTACCTTCAACATTATGAGAAGGTTATTTACCTCTTAGTTTTCAAACTAAAAAAACACATTTAACAAACCACTTTTTTATAATGACTGGACCTGATATGTAAAAACAACTCTTAGGCCTGATACTTCACGGAGGTAATGAAGGCGATTGCCTCTGTGCCCCATGGTCATTGCCTTGGTGCCCTTTTACAAGGAGAATATGCCTTGGTGCCCTTGCCCTTTCAAAAAACCGAAGCATACAGGACTGAACTCTGCATCAATGCACACTCACCTTGTGTTGAGATGTTCAATGAAGATATCTACAGGATTAACCGGCCACTGTTTGACCTGCTGAGAGAATCCGCTGTGATAAATCTCAAACGCCTCCCTGTCATGTGACATCATCTGGTAGGCTTCAGACCCAGTGGTCTTGTAGAGCTGCTCATTCAGATAGCGAAAATGCGCAGAATTAAGTCGTGCTTCCATTTTGGACTTGAGAGTCTGCTTTGCAGTGTGGTCTGGTGGAGGTTCGTTGGAGCCATTGAAGGCGTCTTCATCGTTATCCACATTCAAAGACTCTTTCGTGTCTCCTTTGTCTTTTTCTTTACTCAAACTCTCAAAATGTGCTCGGGCTTGTTGAATGTTTACTTCTGTTGCTGTCTTTAAATCTTTTTTGTTTACTTTGTCCGATTGTGATTTGTTCTTTTTGTTGTTCAACTTGCCAGTAGTACTGGTCTTAGTCCGTTGTTGTTGGATGTTGGTTACTTTCTCCAAGGTACTTTTTTGTATATTTGACTTAGTTCTTTGGTTCTTTGTCTGCGACACAGAACTGTCTTTCCCTCTTCTTTTCAATTTTTTTCTCTGACTTTTTGTACTCGTATTTGATTCCACATTTGAATTCGATTCGTTCATAGTTTCTGTTTGTTCTTTGGTTGATGGTGTCAATCCATGATCAGGTTTTAAAGTTTGAACCTCTTGATGACTCTTAAATTTGTTATTCCTTGGTTTTCGTTTCCGCTTCTTTTTCTCTAAAACACTGATAGGCTCACTTGGAGTAGATGCCTCAGATTGAAGTCTTTTCTTTATCCCAACTTCCACCTTAGTCTTCTCTTCATGACTTGCAGATGCTTGCATCTCCACTGACATCCTGCTTTCATTGGTGTCCATTTTCCTTTTCTTCTTGGTCCCTCTTTTGTCAGAGCCATGAGCTTGTGCATCGTCAGTTTTTTCTTGTGAAGACTTTGGCTGTGGTGTTTCTGGAGTTTTGTATGCAACTTTGATGCTTTCAGTCTGGGGATTCAGAGTTTTAGCGCCATTCTGTTTGTTTACTTTTGATTTCTATGGAGAAACAGTACAAATTTGAATTAGCTTTTACACATGAAAAGATTGAACAGTTCCTGTTGTCTACGCACGCATTGAAAACAAAAGTTATGACAAGTTGGGTCTTTGAACAACTATTTTTATTTAGACAAATTTTGTGAAAAAACTATATAGTGGGAAAAATGTAAAAGAAGATTTAATTACAAATGTGTGTATGGTTATTGATCCATTCAACCACACTCACACTGACTTTACATTGGTAAAATGTCTGCCATATTGGACTAAAATGTTTGTGTTGCACCATCCAGCCTTAAATTTAGAACTACTGTGGTACCCTAGCAATTAAATGCAGGTTCCCTTCCGGAAAAAGTAAAAGTCACACAATCTTTCAGCAGCAACTAATCACTATGGAATATCAGGTTATGTTGCAAAGTGTTAGGTTTATTTTGCACTGAGAAAATGAATTTTGCACTATTTGGCAACTTATGTTACCGTGTAGTACTGTGCACTTTTCTGTGAAAGAGACAAATCACTTGGAGTGGTGTATATGCCTCTCTTAATATTTATGCATGACATCATAATTCTTACCCAAACTGAGGCCATAGGCGCACGTCCGCCACCACTTGCAGTGACTGCGCCTATGGCCTCGTTTTGGGTTAGAACTGTGACAAACATGTACTTAAATGCATAAATATTAAGAGAGGCGTATAGTATGGTAACATATAATTAAAATGAAGTCAGCAGTACTCTGGTTAAAGGCAGTGTACACTGTTGGTAATAACTCAAAATAATTATTAGCACAAAACTTAACATGGAAACGAGTAATTGGGAGAGGTTGGTAGTGGAAAACATTGTGAGAAACGGCTCCCTCTGAAGTGCCATAGTTTTCGAGAAAGAAGTAATTTTCCATGAATTTGATTTCGATACCTCAGACATAAGATTGGTTAGATGACTGGTCAACAGGAGAGTAAGGGTCGGGAATAAGATTGAAGGATGTATTGGTCAACTGGGGAGTAATGGTCAGTACTGTGAGATCTTGCAGGAATGAGTGTGTGTTTTTACAACGAATTGGACGACATGAATAGGCCACATGTTGTGGTATAAACAACTAGTGGGAATTAAAAAAGTGGAAAATCTTCCTTAGGGAGTATCACCAAGTTTTGAGCTTTCTCCTGTAAATTGTTTTATGATTTCACCTGGTTGGTAAAACAAATTTTCTGGTAAAAGTTTTGAGCTTCAGTACAAGCCATGAAGTCTTGTAATTTTTTACCTAAAATTTGAGCCCTTCTTAATACTTAAGGGCAGTGGACACTATTGGTAATTACTCAAAATAATTATTATCATAAAACCTTTCTCAATTACGAGTAATGGGGAGAGGTTGATAGTATAAAACATTGTGAGAAACAGCTCCCTCTGAAGTGATATAGTTTTTGAGAAAGAAGTAATTTTTCGCGAATTTGATTTCGAGCCCTCAGATTTAGAATTTGAGGTCTCGAAAATCAAGCATCTGAAAGCACATAACTTCGTGTGACCATAGAGCGACAAGGGTGTTTTTTTCTAAAATCTTTCATTAGTATCTCGCAACTCGCAACTGATTGAGCTCAAATTTTCACAGGTTTGTTATTTTATGCATATGTCGAGATCACCAACTGTGAAGACTAGGCTTTGACAGTTACCAATAGTGTCCAGTGTCTTTAAACGTTAGTTTATTTACCTTTCCTCTTGGTTGATCTTTAGAACCAGTAGACTGAGTAAATAGCCGACTATGAAGATCTTTGGTATCGGGTGCCTCACCCCAGTCGTCTGAACCACAGACACTAAAAGAATCCATCTGCAGAAGAAAAGGAGAACATTGTTAGGGAATGCTCTAAAATCAGAATGGTAGAAATGGCCGTACAGGACCAGCCTATTGGACCGACGATAGTGTCATTCCAAGGAATGTTTAAAAATAGACAATGCGCATTTATATTCCTTCATGATGATCATGAAGGATTGTTTTTGTAATTCGGTAGAACGTTCTTGTGGTCCAACAGTCCAGAGGATAAGTGCTATAATATGACAGAATGGTGCACGAGGTAAAAGCATAAAAAGTAAATCATTGTTAAAGGCAGTGGACACTATTGGTAATTACTCAAATTAATTATTAGCATAAAACTTAATTTTGTAACGAGTAATAATGAGTAATGGTGGGGAGAGGTTGGTAGTATAAAACATTTTGAGAAACGGCTCCCACTGAAGTAACGTTGTTTTTGAGAAAGAAGTAATTTTCAAAGAATTTGATATCGAGACCTCGAAATTGGATTTTGAGGGTTACGAAATCAAGCATCTGAAAGCACACAACTTTGTGTGACCAGTCACCATGGAGGAAGAAAATAGAAGGAGTCACAACGAAGGCACATCAAAGGTTTAATGTCTGCTGCCGCCGTTATAAAGCAGCAGGCGCGCTCTGTTATCTTACACTGTGCTGCAGAATGCACTACGCCCAAAACTATTGCTTATCACGCCCACGCACGCAGCGCCGCCTGTGAACATAAACACATGCAGTTAAAAGATTGCCGTGCAGATAGCTGAAGCAAATAATAATAATAATCATCATAAACGGCATTTAAAGACGCCCTACTAAGTAAACTAAATCACAGCGCTTACATAATAATTAAGTACATGAAAAAATAAATATAATTAAAGGAAAAATGAAATGAAATGAAATGAAAGCCACCTGTAATGCAATAAATTGATTAATGTTGAAATAGATATGTTTCAATCATATTCTTGAAACAATTTGAGCTACAATATTTTTTATTGCACAGCATTGCACACATTAGGGGGATTGAAATTATAAAAGCTAAACAATACGTCTTTGACTTTGTCAATTTGTTGGCTCCCGGAGATAACCGGAAATATCCTTAACTAAAGTTGCTAAAAAGACCCTTTATTGTAATATCTGAATGTTATATTTAACGTAAGTCAGCTTCGGATTGGCCAAATTCGACAATCAAAACATCAAAATACTCGGTGGAAAAATTGCTGTTGAAAACAATGAACTGCGCAATGTTAAAAGCCCGCACATAGTAATAGTAGTGCGCATGCGTTTTGTGTTTATTCGTTAGTTTACAGATTTCTTTCCTCCAATTATGAAGGCCTGCTGAAGCAGGCTGAGCGGCAGAAGACATTGTACACACACAGGGTTTGTCGCGCGCGTAAAAAACTGGGGCGCGCAGCTCGCGGCCGTAACGTATTTCCAATGGGCCATTTCGAAGTGCGTATTGGTTTTGAGATAAGAGGCTGGGCGATGTGACTCCTTCTATTTTCTTCCTCCATGGTGTGACAAGGGTGTTTTTTCTTTAATTATTATCTCGCAACTTCGACGACCAATTGAGCTCAATTTTTCACAGGTTTATATTTTATGCATGTTGAGATACAGCAAATGAGAAGACTGGTCTTTGACAATTACCAATAGTCTCGCAACTTCGACGACCAATTGAGCTCAATTTTTCACAGGTTTATATTTTATGCATGTTGAGATACAGCAAATGAGAAGACTGGTCTTTGACAATTACCAATAGTGTCCAGTGTAGGCCTGGGCGAATATGTCTGGGGGCGCAGTTGTCAAGGCCAAGGGGGGACATTGTAATAACCCGGGGCGAGCCTGTTAAGGGACGACTTAAAGGAATTTACCAAACAAGTGCGTGCACCACCTGTGCGTGGGGAATCATGTCGAGTGGGCATGGCGAACAATTTGCATTGTTAGTAAAATGAAATCCAACTAGCTACCATACCACACTTCACAATCACATAATTCATATGAAAAGAAACTGATGAACCTTTAAAACAAAAAAGTACCAATGCTTTTGTTGCTGAAATACCTTTTTAGTTTGAGAAGAATATTTGAGCATCCACCATCAACACACGACCAGATTATTCCATTCACACAACGCACGATATTATGTGTGTCATCCCGCTGTTCCTTGCTCTATCATCAATATCATGTACATTGCAACATGATACAGTACACGTGGTCGCACTAAATACCGACAACTCACGACAACACATTTTAAATGCACTTTAAAAGAACATTTGAATATAAGTCAACCATCAAATTATATGCAGAAGAGTCATATGCATCTAAATCACTTTCAAACTGTTGAATTTTTGTTAATTTTTATTTGTAAAAAAAAAGGTTTTACCCCGAATTCATGTTGTCTTTCGACGTACCTGGACAAAACCATTACACCGTAGGGGTAATACAAAATGCAAGATGACTATTTACCATTTTATGTGCCTCTCATCCATGCAGTTGAAAAAAATATTGTATTTAAAATTCCCCTTGTAACTTCAAATTCCAGAGTGGCAGTTAGTTATTTACGGGGGAAAAACGGCAGTTAATACAAAAAATAATAAAACTCAACCCTTAGAAATTAACCCTACAGTATATTGGTATACGTGCAAGTACGTCGAATGACAACATGGCGGATATTAGCGCTTGTTATTATTTCGGGGTAAAACAACCCTTTTTTACAGTTAAAAATACAATTTTTTCAACAATTTGAAAATTATTTAGATGCATATGGCTCTTTTACATATAATCGACGGTTGATTTATGTTCAAGTGTTCTTATGAAGTGCATTTAAAATGTGTTGTCGTGGGTTGTCGTGAGGGGTCGTGAGTTATTCGTCGGTATTAATTAGTGCGTCCGCACGTGTTTACTATCAAAACCCTGGTGGCAGAGGGCGCTTTTCATCATAAACATTCCGTGACCTTATTTGGCTGGACCAATTTCCAAGGAGTTCATTGACCTCCAAAATAGTCTGAATCCCAAACTATCACCAATGCTCGCACTATGAAGAGTTACACTACTTGGGTATCAGTCTATTTCTGTGTCACTGTGAAACCATTTCGACTTGAACTTGTTTAGTTTAGTGGGATGGGAGATAAAAACTCACATAAAACTGACTGTTGAATGCTAGTTTTCTCTTCTTTGGATGAAACTAGGATGATTGATTCAAGATAGTGTATGGTCTCATAAAGCAGGTAAAATCTGAGTCTTCAGAACTTCATGGAGAAGTCTTGATTCGTGATCTGATTTTAATCAAGAGCAAGTTTTACGCTACGAATTGTGACAAGTGATTTGTGTGTGTGGGCGGTCCGTCCTGACTTGCTGTGTGTGCTGTGGTGGTGGTGCCGACTGCTGTTGTTTGCCCCATCAAAGTCAATTTATATTGTAAAAAATCATTGATAAATTTCACATTATTCTCCGATGCAGCAAACGTCATCTTCATTACTCATTTTAAGAATATTACTGCGGACTAAATGAAATATGGTTCTTGATTTTTAATAATAAGTCACACTTTTAATTATTGAACTTTTTTAAATCTTCGACCAATTATCAAACTAAATACTGACAAAAATAGAAAATAATTTATCGGAAACCAGTCAGAAATGGAGGATATTTTCTCCCAAATCCGTGAGGGCAATGCTATGCATGTACGAGTTTGGCTGGACAATGTGGAGAATGATCCAAACCAGGGGTGAGTAATTGTTTTCAGTTTATTAATAATAAATTAATAATAATATTTATATTAACAATAATAATAATGTTATTTTTTTATAAAACTACAATACAATAAGAAATATACATTATTAAGTACAAAAATAAGCTTTAGGCAGACCCAGAGGAAATCAAGGATAACTTTCCGTATGGCGCCACCACTTTTTCACTCATTTTTACAAAAAGGGATATATCAATCAGGTAAATTAGATACTATATTATTTTATTTCGAATGAAAAAGTGGTGGCGCCATACGGAAACTTTTCCTAAATCAACCCCATTTGTAATTTTTAAAAACGGAGACAAACTGAATAAAGAGTAAGCTCTGCTCCCCTCCTCTGCGATCGCAAAACGCACACACAATCCCTTTTCAACCATTTTGGGTGGCACGGTTGGCTTGTGCGTAAAGCGCTCGCCTCTCACCAAGGTGACCCCGGTTCGATTCCCGGTCGGGGCCATATATGTGAGTTGAGTTGTGCATTGGTTCTCTGCTGTGACACAAGGGTTTTCCAGACTATCCGGTTTTCCTCCCTCAGGAAAAAATCAAACACTTTCGATCTTGGCTGTGCTCCGTGGTCATAATGGGTTGATGTGGCTGGCAGCTGAATGCGCCCTTGCATGCCTGCTTCTCGAACACGTTGTAGCCGCGTCCTTCGCAATTCAGCTCTAGCTGTGAGTAAGGACGATTAGCCCCCCAAATTATTATTTTGTGTGAAATCAACTGCGGCAGTATTCGCGATAAGGCCTGTAAATATAATAATAACTCAAGGAGCAGTAGTGACTGTCCCAAGGATAAACTGAGTGGAAAAAGTTTTGGTATCCTGCAACCACTTCTTCATTTGTTTATGAAATAAAATAGTAGGGCCTATCTAATTTACCTAAGATATTCCTTTTTGTAAAAATAAGTGAAAAAGTGGTGGCAAGATATGGAAAGTTTTCAAATGCGTGTACCACAAAGTTTGATTATTGCAACTCAGTAGTTATTTTGTATGCATTCTTCTTCACAGCTCTAAGGTAACATTTTTCAAGTAGGAAACAATTATTGTTTTAGGGTTTTATGCAAGGTTTTTTGTAGTATGGACTCATGGGATGTGTTTCCTCTGGCAACATTTAAACATTCTGTTGAAAACAATTACTGCTTAGAAACAAAACATATATATCCAAGTAATTGTGTTTAAAATAATGCCAGTCTGGAACTGTCTGGAAGCTTGACACAATTACATTCAGTAATTTTAGCCTTGTGCAGTAGTTAGTGGTGTGGAAACAGGAAATGGTGTAAAATGTCAAAGGAAGTTAGGTGTCTACTTCATGTAACAATAATTTAATATTCAAGTAATTTGATGTCCTTGTTCCCGTTTTTCCTGGCTCTAATGTTTGACTGACACCTTGTTTAATACTTGTATCTGACAAACATACTTCAGGCGCCTAAAATAATCTTAGCTGTTTTTTGCACTAATGCTTATTTCTTTGACTTCAACAAAACAAGAGCAAAAAATACAATAGAAGGCAAAATGAAAAGCTATTAAACCGAAACAGAAACAAAACAACAAAGCAAAACATAATTACAGTCTGAACAGCAATATATTCAAAAGAATTCAATATTTTCAATTTTCCGCATATTCAATGCTATGCGGGTCAGGGACAACAAAAGTAAACGAAATCACTGTTGCTTGGAAGTATGTTGTCCCACACATAATTAAACCGAAAAAAAAACTGGAAAAGAAAAACATACAACAAAATTGGGAAGAAGAAGAAGAAAGATCAAGTTCCAAAATTTGCATGCTCCCGGGTCAATCTGGAAGGATTAAACAACAATTGATGTTCAATGTCAGACAGGATTTCAACAGATCCACTCTGATCGCTCATTAGCACTTAGTTGCTAATAGCTCATAACTAAGCTGCAGATTTGCTTATCTAGGTAATATTTTCACAAATAGTTTGTTGTGTTTTAATTGTGATTGACTGAATTGCATATTATTATTTTGTTAACCATTTCTCTTTAGTGATGACCATGGGTTTAGCCCCATGCATTGGGCGTGTAAGGAAGGGCGGGGCAACATTGTGGATATGCTGATAGGTAGAGGAGCTAAGATAAATGCCACCAACATGGGCGATGATACTGCCTTACATCTTGCTGCTGCACATGGCCACCGAGAAATTGTCCAAAAGGTTAATATGTTTTCTCATGCCTGTATGCTTCATTTTGAAAGGGCAAGGGCATCAAGGCATTTTCTCCTTGGTAAAGGGCACCCTGTGAGAAAATTGTAAAGTTCTACTGGAGCATTTCAAGGGCACCAAGGCCTTCCAGCAAACTTGCAAACAAACAAAATAATGACTCAATCATATTTTTTTTCTTTAACTATGGTAATTTTATTATTACTGAAGGGTTTACACAAAAAGTAACATGTTGAAAACTGTTGTGTTCAGTGGGGAGTATACAACCTGGGCAACCAAAGCGCTCCAAAGGCTTTTTCAAACACATTATCAACCTCCTAATTCGACATAACCATTTAAACCCCTAGGTGAAGATTGTAAGCATTTATAGTTGAAGTATCTTGCTCAAGGACACGAGTGTCATGACCAGGACCCGGACCCATACTCAGTTGACACCAGAACTTGAATTAGATGCCCTTAAAGGCAGTGGACACTATTGGTAATTACTCAAAATAATTATTAGCATAAAACCTTACTTGGTAACGAGTAATGGGGAGAGGTTGATGGTATAAAACATTGTGAGAAACAGCTCTCTCTGAAGTGACGTAGTTTTTGAGAAAGAAGTAATTTTTTAAAGGTTTGTTATTTTATGCATATGTTCCGATACACCAAGTGAGAAGACTGGTCTTTGACAATTACCAATAGTGTCCAGTGTTTTTAAAATCAAACTGCCATGACACCCATCTCACTATGAAAAAGCAATGACTTTATGATTTCATTTTAACTTTTTTTTCCCCTAAAAGCTTCTCCAGTTTAGAGCGGATGTGAATGCAGTCAACGAGCACGGTAACACTCCGCTGCATTATGCATGCTTCTGGAATTATGAGTTAATCGCTGACGTAAGTAAAGATGTTTCATGTTATATGCAGACATATGGACAAGAAGGTCATTCAATGTGATATGACATTCTTACTAAACCACACTATGATGGGGGTTGTACAATTACTATTCCAGATGTACACTTGTGTGTACCTAAACTCCATTTTGTGACAGTCATGTTATTATTATTATGGGTTTATTCACACCAAACTTTAGCTCGAAAGCTGAATGCCACAGTGGTTACACTTGGTAAAAACACCATTACACAGAATGAAATTTTAAAATTACTTAGTCTATTTAAAAACTATTAAACGCCCAAAAACACAGGTGATAAAAACTTTGAAAAAAAGCAGGGCATAAAAACAAGCACAAACACCAATGAGCAAACGTTTTTTTAAAAGGCAATATAGCAATCCAGTTAGATACAAAATAGGGCTATTATGAAATACAATATAGATCCGTTTTGTGAGGAGTGAGTATCTGTAAAAAAAAAAAAAAAAGAGAATTCCTTTCAAACAATGCTGCATGATACACATATGGGACATTTTAAAATACATGTAGGATCAATTTACTAGTACAACTGTGCAAGGGAAAACAAATTGTTTTGTGCCACTATTTCAAAGTTATACCAATCCACTGACTCTGTATAATTGCCATTAAATGTATGCGATAGGTAAGTTTTCATAACGAGCCAAAGTGCCCTTGTATGTCTGGGTTCCCCCAAGGATTTTTTTAAAACTGGGGGCATTCTGGACCCAAATTTTGGAGCTTCAGACAAGGGAGGCGCAACCGAATGGAGGTCTTTGGAATGTTTTCTATTTAGTGTTTATCTTGATTTTTTAAAATCCCTACTGTGCAATCTAATGCCATCTTTAAGGGTTTGGGTAATTTTTGTAACACAAAACATAATGTTCACAGGTTTACATTAAATTTAAACCGTTTGAAGATAATGATAGTAGGCCTAAAGCTTACTATTCTTAACGTTCTGAGGTGCTGTAGTATTTGAGAAATGAGTAAAACAATGTCATGAAAATACGTTTTTACATGCTAAATAATTTTCATCTTCTGAGACGAAAATTAGTTTCTTGACTTGTTTTACTTTTTTTCTCAAAAATTACAGCACCTCAACAAGTAATATTTTAAGGGAAGCTTTCTATCATCATTATCTTCAAACTGTGTAAGTTAAATGTAAATCTGTGGCCATTGTGTTCTGTGTCCTATAAAAAGTACACAAACCCTTTACTACATAGGTGCAATTTTGAAGAATATTATCACACGGTGCAATGGCACAGTCCAGATATTTCCAATGAGTAATTGTATTCTGCTTTATTGTATGAAGAAAAAACTTCCTATATTTGTTTTATACCTTGCACACATAAACCCTTGTCATTTTGTATTTGTCAAATAATCCGTTATATGTTTCAACAAGTTGTACCCAGTTTGAACTATTAATAATTTATTTCTTCAACAAGGTTTTAATCGGCTGATAAAGACATAGAGCATAAAGCTGGTTAGCACTTGTTGGCTGAAGTGGGTCCATGGAAAATAATTGTGTGAACTAATTCAATACATGGTAGGCCCCTACTTGTTGTGAAACCTATTACACTGTAGTAGGCAAAAAGAGCAGCTTTGAAGCATCCCAAGTGTCCTATGTATATTTTATCGTTATTGGTGGGTTTGAACTGTTCGGAACAGTATACATGGAAAATAAAGTATGACATGTGACCTGTGTTCCACCAATCAAATAACAAGGATCAATGTGTGCAGGATATACTATACTATAAACATATATTGTTGACACCCTAAATTATACTATATTGTACATGTACTTTTTGACGACACACTAATGCTATATTATACACAAGTTGATGACACACTAAATTATTAAACAGATTATAACCACACGCTAGATTAAATACTGTATATTATAAGCATATATTGATGACACGTTGATAAATATCCAAAATTCATAAATTCCCCCTGACAGTAATAGGCAAAGAGAAAGTAGACATTATATTGAATGATTTGGGATAAAAAATAAGTGCAAATAATAATTTTTTCAGAAAAGTACAGAGTGCATATTTCCACCTATTAAAATGTTATGGTACCCGCTGCTAAAATAAAGGATTCGAACTGCCTCTAGCTACCGGGCAATCTCGGTGGTCTAGTTGGTAAACATTACTCTAAAATTGCAAAGATCATGGGTTCCACTCCCACTTCAGTTCTGTGTATGCCTGAGATTGGGAAAGTATGGAGTATAGACGATGTGACCTCTGACGTCACATGAAAACCATAACATGATTCGCGCGCATACCGCTGGGCAAAACCTTTGTGTTTTGGCAGCCAGCTAGAAAGTGTATGCAATCTTACCATGACTACGTGTCTTTGTGCCCGGCAAAACATGACGTATACAGTGTTTTTTTTTCAACAGAGGGCAGTTTGAATGTAAACATAGATAACATCGTCTATACAGTGTTACCCCGGTACTTAATGTTAAACAAATTGATGTATGCGGGTAAAACAAAAACTAATAACCATGTTTTCCTTGATTGTCTTTATGTGTGTAGGATCTCGTAAATAGTGGTTCCCTAGTCAGCCTTTGCAATAAGTTCAATGATACTCCATTGGACAAAGCCAAACCTGGACTTAAGAGTGTTCTGAAAGGTGGGTATTTCAATCTTATTTTGCTGTCCTTATTTTCAAATATTTATAAATTTATTTATGTATTTATTTTTCTCAGTTCAGAAGAAGAAAAAAATCATCTTTTGGGCTAATAGCATTTAAGGTAATGTTTTTAATGTTTTGAACAACGGATAAATAACATACATTGTAGAATAACTCTTTGCCGGGCCTGTACCTATGAAGTGAGGTGGAGGAAGACCCCCCCCCTCCCAAATAAAACAAATAAAAAGTAAAATAAAAAATTGTAAAAAATAGAGTCCCAAAAATATTTTTATTTTTTTTAAATCCACCAAAAATATAAATAGCTTGAACTAGGCCTTCATTTTCAAAAGATTTCCAACTCCTCGTTGAAATACTGTGGTTATAGAAAACATCAAATTTGTATCCCTCAATATTTGAATCTGAGACGTGTTACTGACAGTATCCTCTCTCAGATGGTGTATTCCAATTACGGATAATTCTTCTTTAGTGGACACATAACCGCTCTGGATTTTAGGTAATATCTCCAAAATATGACCACCTTTTGAAATGAAATGTTCATAAAAATATGTTAATTTTATTGAATAGCTACATTTATATTTACGAATAGTTACCTCTTGATAGGATTCAAATTATTGAACGGTTCAAAAGACCAACGACGGTGCTCTTTCTTTTGTACTACGAAGTTGCAGGTCTTTGCAATATTTTGAATCAAAAATTTGTATTTTGATTTGACAGATCGAGCTGCAGCTAATGGTCAAGATCTGAACAAAGTGCCATATAAGACTAACAACTGGGGAGGCATGAAAACTAGGACACGTAAGTACTCAAATACTAAGCATTAATGTGCTTAAATTGTTAAATGTCACTTTATACGTAACATAGCAGAAGTCTTTCACTTCTAAATACAGGTATGCATAGTGCAATTCCTTATTACAGGCATGATTTTCTTCCCAATTTAATCGGATTTTCGATTTGTTTGCCCTCAGAAAAAACAGAAAAATTGTTATGAAATAGCCTTAAAAAAGGCTCTACAAAACCTTATACATGTTCCATGTCTAGGTCAGCCCTTGTACTCCACGGAATTTTCCTATTTTTTTTAACAAGGGCTAAATATCATGCCTGTTCTTTGCTACCTCATTGGAAGCATTCCTGAAACCATCTAAACTACTTAGGAGCGTGCAGCTCCGTCAACAAGACAGCCAATCACCACGACACCAGATACATTGAGTCTGATGTGCTAAGGGGTCAGGTTGGTGTAGTGGTGTCTTGCCTCGCCTTCCACCTCTGACCCCGGTTCGAATCTAACCGGGGGCGCCATTTGGATTTGGTTGTCAGTCCCTACATGACTGCATTGGTTTTCCTGGAATAATTCTCTGGGGTTTTCCTCCCACATCTAAAACTGAAATTTACTCGTCATCTTCTCTTTCTGTTTGGCTCTAATTAGAGGATTGATAATTTATCCAGATCCAAACTGGTGTGCAGTAGTGTCCTTTCTCGTCTTTATCAAGTATTTTTCTCTTCCGAGCCAGTAAACAGCTGTGTTTCAAACTCACAGTACAATGTACATGAACATCCTAGTGACACCAGGAATTCCGCGCCTACATCAAACATAATCACGCGTTAGCAGGGAATTTTTGCTTGTTCTGGTTCTTACTCCACGTTACTAGTCATTCTGCACTCACACAGCTAGGGCAGAAATTCGGTGCTTGCACAGTAGCGAAGATTGTTCATCATCTCTGACATAAAGATAGCAGTGATCTTCAAAAGCCATCCAGCCTGGCGGACATACTGTTTGTAATCAGTGAACATTGAAGATTCCAACCAGGCATAATACTATCATATACGTGTAGTAACATCGAGAGAAAGGTTTAAGTTCCAAGAAAGTCAAATCTTGGAAAAACTGAAGGAGTTGCTGTTAATCACTTGATTTGTCGAATCATGAAGTCCAAGTATACGAATATAGAATTTCAACTTGCGCTTCTCTGTAGAGAATTTCTGTTACAGTTTGAACAAAAATGCAGTATTCACTATTCGTACTTGTTTGTTGTCACTGAAAATTGAGAAAAGACTATAAGATGGAGCCCAGGAAAATGTTTTAATAAATGTATTCTTTGACTTAAAAGTATTCTTCTTTAAACTCATAAACTGTCAAGCCATGGAGAAGGTGATAAATTACATCGTCGCTGGTCTGGAGTCCCTTGTAGAGTAGCAAGCTGTTATAATGCTGTTGCATTGAAGGATGGCTAGATGCATGTTATTAATTAAGAGATCACCCAAGTATTACTAGCGCTACTGCTGTAGCTCTACTGAGCAGAATGGACCTGGCTACCATGGAAACTGTAATTGTCATCTTTTGATTATCAATCAATTGACTTTGAAGTTACTCACAACTTGAGGGAGCCTTGTGGAGGGAACGTGAGAGAAATAACAGTAATTCACCCGACCTGTTTTTAGCTGTATCAACTTTGTGGTCGTCCATTTTGCACGTGAAGTTTTTTTGAGAAGAACAGTCTTTACCATTCCATGCTCCATTGCTATTGAGTAAGCACAATTCTGTATCCAACCATGGTTGTTCGGGTTCTTTCGCTGCCCATCGGGTAAACAGTGACAAATGTTTAGTATTACGGTATCAACTGGATGTATGGATAAAGTCTATGAATACTTAAGGAAAATTTGTGTAGAAGAACCTGCTTCAGGTCACTCATCAAGACTTAAAAGTGTACTGAAGTAAACACTAAATGAAGATGAGAATGCTGAGATTTATGGGAAGGTCAGACAAGAAATCTTCAAACCAACCATTTTGCACATGAAACTTTTTCGCTGATTACATTCTGTATCATCCCATGCTCCATTCAAATAGAGTAAAGCACAATTTTGGTTCCCTTCATTGTTGTTTGGCTCTCCTCGACCCCAGAAGGTAAACAGTGACGATGTTCCATCAGTCCAAGTATAAAGACCCTCTGATTGTTGATCAGTGAAGCCAATCCAAAATCTACCCCCTTTGACGCTATTCACATAATTGAGCATGAAGTTTTGTTCTTGTCGATTCTCCACTGATGCCAGATGACCAGATCTCATTGGGTTTGATAAACTCATGCAGTATGTTTCAGATTCATTGAATTTTTTAGTGTCTCTGACATAAAGATAGCAGTGATCTCCATAAGCCAACCAGCCTGTCGGACATATTGTTTGCGATTTTGTCTCTGACAAACAATGAACATTGAAGGTTCCTATCAGGCAAAATACTATAATATGTAGTAACATTGTGGAAATGTTTGAAAGTCATTGGCTTCTATACTTCATTCCTTCATTGAGTTATTCATAAAGTCATACATGTAGATTAAACATCAACATGATCAACCTCCTGATGACGAGCAGAGTATACTGTTTGAGACGTCGAGACCACAGTTTTCTCCCCAAGACGAGCAGAGAATACTGTTCAAATTGTGGAGACCACAACTTTCTCCTGAAGACGAGCAGAGAATACTGTTCAAATTGTGGAGACCACAGTTTTCTCCTGAAGACAAGCAGAGTATACTGTTCGAAATTAAGACCACAGTTTTCTCCTGAAGACGAGCAGAGTATACCGTTCAAAACGTTGGGACCACACTGGCTTTTTTTCAGAGCCAACACTCCCACTAAAGATATTTACACATGGTTGTACCGGCAAGTTTACTTCCTCCGATCAACCTGGTAGATTTACAGAAAGTCAACGAAAAATTATCTCTTCAAAATTATTCTTAAACTCTGACGTGGAGGAGTGAATCTGTCCCAACAGAAATGGTCAAAGATGTAAACCATAAACAAGGTTCAAAGCAAACTATTTGAAAACTTCCCTTGGTAGTCTCCTCCAGTAAAATGAGTATTTTCAAGAAATTCAAGTGGTCTGGAGATTCTTTGTAAAATGATAAGCTATAGGCGTTGTCACCATACATGTAATCGAGTCTGCCTCTTATTGTTATAGCAACCCTTGTGTACATGTAATGTTTCTCCTGGTCATAATTGTCACCATGGAAACTGCTCACATAACTGTGTGTTGGCAGGAAATGATAGCCTCTGCTTTTTTTTTCAACCACAAGGTAAAGGTTGTCCTTGGTATTTATTCTTGTTTGTGAAGGTTTAGGATCAACCTTAAAACAACTCCTTTCCCACCTACATTAATAATGATAATCTTAATGTATTGATTTTTTATTGCGCTCTCTCCAGGACCAGCCTGTTTGAGGGCGCATAACAGTAAAAATGGCAAAAGATTAAGAAAATTACATAGATTAAGTGGACAGTTTTAAGAAAAGTACACCAGTAAAAAATATATGCAAAATAGCTTGAACACTTTACAGGCATAAAAGGTGCATGAACACCATAAAACAATGAATGCTGTAAAAACAATGCAATTTTGGTTTAAGAAAGCATTTAAAAAGTTCACATACAAATATAAATTACAAAATTAAAAACCAACAGATACAAAACTCACTACACGTTACCAAAGGCTTTCTTAAAAAGAAAAGATTTTAATTGAGATTTAAAAAGACTTTGTGAATGCAGTTTACGAATGTTTGCTGGCAAGTTGTTCCATAGATTTGGTGCTGCTGAATAAAAAGCTTGATAAGCATTTTGCCCTTCGGATATTCTATAAATACTTCACCTGTTGACCTGAGGTTGTGACACCTTTGACAATAACTACAGTAATTATTTCATTTAAATAAGAAGGAGCAAGGTCATGTTAACATTTAAAAACCATTACAGATATTTTCATGGTAAATGAGCCACCAATGTGTCCGACCTGGTTCCATCTATCAGAATGTTTGAGCTTAAAAGCAGGCTTTCCACTAGTTTTTACCCATGTATACTTTTGTTTTGCTGAGCTGTACAACAGAGAGCCATTCCAACAGCTTTATTCGTTGTACTGCATCGCTATGGAACTCCTTGCCAGGTGCATGTTTCCCTCCATCCTACAATCTAGACTTTTTTCCCTGTCCATAAAAACAGTAACAATGTTAGCTTCGTCATGAAGGCATGTTCGCAATTTATTTAGTTTTATTTTATTTTTTAGATCAGGAATACCAATCAAGATTTTTTTTTCTTCTGATTGGCAGAGCTGTATTGACCTCATGACACTTGTAACCGTGAGCAAGACACTTTGCTATAATTGCTTCTCTTCACCAAGGGGTATAAATGGGTACCTGCGAGGGTAGAGGTTGATATTGTGCATGAAAAAGCCTTTGGGGCGCTATGGTTACCCAGGTTGTATACTCCCCAGGGAGCTGTGAAAGATTAAAGGAATGTTATTGGCCCAGTGACCAGGGCACTAATGTAAAGTACATTGATACAATATTGTAAAATGCGCTTTATTGTAAAAAGTAGTTATTATTATTAGGTTTGCCGATGGAAATAAATAAAATAAATAAATGAATTAAATGAATCGAATGTGATTCAGTGGTACAGTGCGTGCATTATAATAATGCCAAAAATAGTTAATGGGCTGTTATTTCGACCCTAGCAGAGTCCTTCTCAAAGGCTACATTACGAGAAGAATAAACTGCCCTGCATGACATAACCTTTTTTGTCTTTTATTTCATTTGCTTGTTCCACAGGAGACGGAACGCTTTCACGGTTTGCTGGCATTGATCTCAAACATGTGAAGCTTCAAACCAAAGCTGGCAGCAGCCCAACTGGAGAGGTACGTCGTTACAATGCTATTCACTGTAGGTTTTCCCGGCCAATTTCAGCAAAAATAATCATTCAAATTCTTTAACTCGCTTTCAAATTTTCGCAATTACCCTTAAAGGAACACGTTGCCTTGGATCGGTCGAGTTGGTCTTTGAAAAGCGTTTGTAACCATTTGTTATAAAATGCATATGGTTAGAAAGATGATTTAAAAGTAGAATAAAATGATCCACACAAATTTGCCTTGAAATTACGGGGTTTTCCTTTTACTGTGCGAACTAACACGGTCGGCCATTTATGGGAGTCAAAAAATGGCCGACTGTGTTAGTCGATGAGGTAAAAGGAAAACCACGCAATTTCGAGTGATACTTATGTGGATCATTATATTCTACTTTTAAAATATCTTTCTAATCATATGCATTTTATAACAAATGGTTACAAAGTCTTTCAAAGACCAACTCGACCGATCCAAGGCAACGTGTTCCTTTAATTCCATCAAATTAGGGTTTCTCGTAAGCTGTTATTGCTTTCAAACTCAAATGTGAGCACATCAAATTGTTTTTCTCATTCAGTTTTGTTCAGTCATTCTATTTCATTTATAGGCATTCAAGACTACACTTTGATTAGTTTAATTTCTACTATCTATTTACACTTGATGATATTTAATGGTTGACCAGCTCTTGTTGCTGGCTTTTATGAAATTAATTGAGTCTTGCAGACTATAGTGAAATAGAAAGATCTTATTTTAACAGTGAATGCTAAACTAGTGACCCTGAATTTTTTAACTTTTGAATGCTGATACAATGGAGCAATCATTTTGAAATGAAATTGAATGAGCTGGGTGTAAAAATTAATGGAATGTGTAAAACTTAATGGAATTTTTTGAAATTGGACGAGAAAAACCTTTATTAACTATGTTTATGAAAATTAACTTGCCTTACATGCAGAAGCAGTTTGTGTCAAACTGATAATGAGGGTTGGCTCAATTAGAGATTATCATTACATGGTGTTACAGCAAACCGATACTATATCGTATTTCCACCATGCAAAGTTTCAAATCCTCCTCGCCTTTTTGATTTTATTTGTATAGATGTGGAAGGGTATGTGGCAAGGCACCGAGGTGATGGCCAAGGTGCTGAGACAGCACAACATCACATCTCGCATCTCCAGGGAGTTCGGAGAGGAGTTCCCTCGTCTGCGTATTTTCTCTCATCCCAACATCCATGCCGTGCTGGGCTGCGTCAATCAACCCCCTAATCTGATTGTCTTGAGTGAATACCAACCTCATGGGTCACTCTTTCATGTCCTTCATGAAGCAACCGGTATGTAGGAGTAATTTTCTTAACAGCAGCAAAGTTTACTCTGGAAAGTATTAAAATTTATAACAATATTCCCTCACAGAGGCATGGTTAAGTTGTTTTAAACTATTTCTGTGTTGTTACTCTATTGATGAAAGTGTAGGTTATTTGAAAGAATCTACACTTAAATGTAGATTCGTATCGAATCTACAGTTGTGTGTACCAGTTAAAGTGATAGTTCAACTTGAAAATTACTCATTTCCCCAAAATAACATGATGTGAAAAAACTCAGCTGGAACAATTTACTTTCAAAACATAATTTTAAACATACCATTATACTTGATAATGTTGCAAGCACTATATAATATGCTTGTAAATTTTGCAAAATTAGTTATAAATGTGACCAAACCTCGTTTGACAAAGTACAAAGATTTGGGGAAATAGTTTAAGTCGGAGAATAGGCTCTAAAGTGTAGATTCATGGACACAATGTTCTCGCCTTTGGCTCGTACATTGTATCCATGAATCTACCTTTTCTTGTCCATTCTCCTTAACTTAATACCACTGGGAAATGAATAAATAATGCGCATTATGGGTGGATAGTGAAGAAGAAAAGTGAAGAAATCGAAAGAAGAAAAAAAGGATATTTCCAAAAATTCTGTGACTTTTTTTAAGATAAGAAATCTGAAGAAATCGTATTTATATTTCTTCAGATGTAATGGTTGATCAGGCACAGACTCTACGGTTCGCTGTGGATATTGCAAGAGGTATGGCTTTCCTACATGCTATGGAACCTCTCATACCTCGGTACTACCTCAACAGCAAAAATATCTTAGTAAGTACACAAATTATACCCTTAATATCATTGTTATCTGTGGTGTGTTGTGGGTTTGCGTCCCAGTCTTGGCACTTGTGTCACCCTGTTACTACCTCCACAGCAATATTATCTTAAGTACACAAAGTATACTCCACAAACTATACTCCTTACTAGTGGCATGTCGCGAGCACTCGTCTTTGTAATCAGCAGAGTGTTGGTTCGAGTAACGGTCTTGACTTTTTATTGCTTCATATTGTTAATTGCATATATTATTTGTATATTTTTGTAAAATGTTTCTGTATTTGTCTTTCTTAAAGGCAGTGGACACTATTGGTAATTACTCAAAATAATTATTAGCATAAAACCTTTTTTGGTGACAAGTAATAGGAAGAGGTTGATGGTATAAAACATTGTGAGAAACGGCACCCTCTGAAGTGCCATAGTTTCCGAGAAAGAAGTAATTTTCCACGAATTTGATTTCGAGACCTCAGATTTAGAATATGAGGTCTCGAAATCAACCATCTAAACGCACACACCTTTGTGTGACAAGGGTGTTTTTTTCTTTCATTCATATCTCGCAAGTTCGATGACCGATTGAGCTCAAATTTTCACAGGTTTGTTATTTTATGTATATGTTGAGATACACCAACTATGAAGGCTAGTCTTTGACAATTACCAACAGTGTCCACTGCTTTTAATTGTTATCTTCGGAAACCCTCTGAATGGTAATGTTGTAATTTGGGTCATTGCTTTTTACCTTTGTATTGAGCGCTTTGAGGCAATTTGGCGCTTTATAAATATATTTTTATATTATTATTTCATGTGGTGTGTTGTTGTTGTTGTGGCCTGCTCACTGGACTCAAGCACTTGTGTGTTTAATCAGCAGAGTGTGGGATCGAGTCCCGGTCGTGACGCTTGTATCTTTGAGCAAGACCATTATTGCTCCCTCCTTCGGATGGGACGTAAAGCCATTTGGTCATGTGGATATTGTATCTCCTTGTCTTTTGTGATACTTTGTTAATCTTTTATCTAATACAGTTTTCCAGGTTTTTATAAATTGTATGTAACAGTTTTTCTTCTTCTCTGTGATAACTTCTACTTGTGCTAGGTGAATTGTTATTATAGTAATTGTGGGTTATTTACTTTACCTGGCTAGCCTAGGTTTTTGTTTTTGATGATCGTTGTTATTATTACATGTATGTATATATAGGGGTGTATGTATGTATGTATTTTTGATATGGTTTTTGATGTATTTTTGATAAACTTTTATGTAAACTTTTCACACCAGGTAAATAAATTTCATGTTCTTACTAACATGTTTAATAAACATTGAATTGAATTGAATGTCAGTTTTAGTTAACTGAAATAAATACATAAATCATGTACACTTCCATCTTGACTGCATAGATTGATGAAGAACTGACGGCTAAGATCAATATGGGAGATACTAGATTCTCCTTTCAGAATCGAGGGAAGCTCTTCAATCCAGCTTGGACTGCCCCTGAAGGTAATAATAGTAATAATAAAAGTGGCTTCTTATAGCGCGCATATTCGTCACCCAGTGACGCTAAAGGCGCTTTAACATACAATTTTCCTGCAAGGTATGTTTGAATACGCCTCTCTTTGTACTCATGAATGAAGTCACAACTCTAAGCAATGAGGCCATTTATGGTTTTCTTAGGACGTGTTTGGACGTTTTGACTTGTTTGGTGTGACCCAGCTTTAAAGCCATTATACACTTTCGGTACAGAAAAAAAAAAAAGTTCACAGATTTACAAATAATTTACAGGGTTTACAGAAGGTAATGGTGAAAGACTTCTCTTGAAATATTGGTCCATGTAATGGTGAAAGACTTCTCTTTAAATATTGGTCCATGAAATGTTTTACTTTTTGAGAAAACATTAAAACAATATCAATTCTCGATAGCGAGAATTACGGATTTATTTTAAACGTATGTCATGACACGGCGAAACGTGCGGAAACAAGAGTGGGTTTTCCTGTTATTTTCTCCCGACTCCGATGACCGATTGAGCCTAAATTTTCACAGGTTTGTTATTTTATATATAAGTTGTGATACACGAAGTGTGGGACTTGGACAATACTGTTTACCGAAAGTGTATAATGGCTTTAAGGCAGCTCTATGAAATTGGCCCTAGTCATAACACAGTTATTCCCTAATTAGATGACAATACAAACACATCTAATTTCTTTTTGACTACAGCTCTTACAAAGGATCCTGAGGACATGAATGTGAGGTCAGCTGACATGTGGAGCTTCGCCATCCTGCTGTGGGAGTGTGTCACTAGGGAGGTACCATTTGCCGGGTTGTCTCCCATGGAAATTGGCATGAAGGTATGTGGGAAACTCATGGGAAATGTTGCCTTTTTCTAAGAAAAAAATGTAAGGAAAGAAAGCTCCTAATGAAACCACTAGTTTGGTGTTTCTGTTCAGCAGAGTTTGGGGTTGAGTCGTGGTTGTGACACTTGTGTCCCTGAGCACGACACTTAACTATTACTGCATCTATCCACCCAGGGGTAAATGGATACCTGTGAGGGCAGAGATGGTTCTTGTGATTGATTTAGTGTAGCTTATATTTGTTGCACACGCTGTATACTCCCCAGGGAGCTGAAATGGTTAAGGCCCAGTGACCAGGGGTAGTAATGTTGGAATCGCTTTAAATAGCCCTTCGGGTGTGAAAAGCAAAACATAAAAAATGATTACTATTATTACTGTTAAGTTGCTATTTTGAATGGTTTTATTCTGCAGATTGTTGGGGAGGGCCTACGTGTTGACTTGTCTCCAGGGATCTCACCACACGTAGTCAAGCTGATGAAGATTTGTATGAATGAAGACCCGACCAAGAGACCAAGATTTGATCGGATTATGCCCATCCTAGACAAGATGCGGACCTCTTAATGTTCTCAGGAGTCAATCTGACTCTCTTTTCATCAGCATTTTTTTTACGAGGAACCTTCCTAAATCTTTCAACTCTTTAAAAAGGCCAAGTAACACTGCAGCGATATCGAGAACTGATAACGATCACGCCGCAAAGAGAACGCATTCTATTGGTTGAATTGCTCCACGCAGAATACGTCCACGCTTATTCAACCAATTGAGAGCGTGCATTGTTAACATTCTTGTAGTTGTTCTCGTTATCGATGGCCTGTGTGACTGGGCCTTTAACCCAACATTTGTACGAGGACCGAATTGGTGTGTCTAGCCTCATTTATTAATGTATTTCTTTTTCAGCCATTCAGAGTGGCTGCTGTTAAGTGTTTTGGAAAACAAACAAGACCATCTTTGAGAACATTACAGTTCGCCTCTTAGCCGTTCTTTATGGCTTTACTAGTTGCCAATGTATAGTAGTTTTACATTGTATAGTACTTAATGCCAATGCTATTTAAATGTTACAAGTAGTGGATTAGCTGTTACTTCTACACTAATGCTTCCATAACTACACAAACAAAAACTATTATAAAATGCCTGTATTTTTATAGCTTTATGAACAAACGTTTGTTTAATATTTAACTCAAGTTAACTTGAAGATTGCACACTAGACAAGTTTAAACGACAACACTCACCCCCCACCCCCCCCCCCAAAAAAAAGGAAGAGCAGGAAATTGAAGCACGTAAAGAACAGAATAAATTAATGGCACTAACAAACCATTGGTTGGAAGACAGCAGCGTTTGATAGTATAAAGCATTTTGAGAAACAAGACACTTTGGAGTAATGTGGTTATGTAAACAGTTTTCATGCCCTTAACAACATTTTAATCTGAGAAGCGACTCCTATTGGGGATTATTCTTCCTGCGTGGACCCATTCGCTCCAAAATTTCAGCAATCACTTAAAATCGTGACCGTCTTGAAAATGACACTTGCAGATGTTAGTTTTACTGTGTACATCTGGAATTATATAGGATCACCACTATCGAACGGTTCCAAAAACCAAAGGTCAACTTTGCCTTTAACATTAACAAATGCATTCAGTCAGATGATGGCCTGCCAAACACGTTGGTCTCCCATTGCTGTACACAGCTCCTCCCGTTGCACGCCAGAGTCCCGTTGCAAAGTGGTTTGTGGTCTGCCATGGGAACAGTGACCCTGAGTAAGGGGTCCCATGTCTGAGGCAGTGACCTGCTAATCTCAGCCTTCTTGTACTAATCTTGTTGCTAACTCTCGGTAGTCTACTGTAGAGCTCCAGGTTTGTGATATGCCTCTGCCAATGTATCTGTTGTATACAACGAAGCATTCTTGTGTAGCAGTCGTCCAGTCTCTTCTCTAGACGACTGGTTAGTGTCCATGTTTCACATCCGTAAATAAAGCGGAGGATGATATGAAATTGATGAAAATGAAAATGAAATGTGATGAGGAGTAGGTTTGATTGGTCTGTCGCCTTTTTGTGTTTGTGTAGTATCAGAAATAGAGTCTGAAATTGATAAAAGACTGCCTTAAAGGAACCTGTTGCCTTGGAGTTGGTCTTTGAAAAGCGTTTGTAGCCGTTTGTTATAAATTGCACATGGTTAGAAAGAAATTTAAAAAGTGGAACACAATGATCCACAAACATTTGTCTCAAAGTTGCGTGGTTTTCCTTTTACTTTGCGAACTAACACGGTTGGCCATTTATGGGAGCCACAAATTTGACTCCCATAAATGGCCGACCACATGTTTGTCGACGAGGCAAAAGGAAAACCACACATGTCGAGTGATACTTGTGTGGATCATTATATTCTACTCTTAAAGTATCTTTCTAATCATATGCATTCTATAATAAACGGTTACATACGCTTTTCATAGACCAACTCGACTGATCCAAGTCAACGTGTTCCTTTAAAAATAGTGTTTTTTTAATACTAAAAAAACATAAATGCATGGTTTATTTAGATAGAAAGACGAATTGATAACTTTATTTTGTAATTTCAAGCAACGAAGTCCAAACTAACACGCATGAGTAGCTTGACATATTTCCCCTGGGCTTCGAGAGGCTGTTAGGTTTTTCTTTGAGGCATCCTCTGTTAGGTTTTTCTTTGAGGCATCCTCTGTTTAACGAATTATCAAACAGAATTTATAACTAAACATAGTTTTAGGGTATTCACTATGTAATGGAGAAACATTTGTAATTTTATAACTGGTTTACTTTATATGGACTATTGTTTACCAATCTTACTGAAGTTTGATCTACTCATATGTTACACTGAATTTAAAAACAAATTTAAAAAATCGAGCTGTGTTTTGTTTACTAAACATACACATATAGCTTCTTTTTTAAATTTTTTTTTTAATTAATTTATTTATATGGTTTTTTTTGTAGGGGGGTTTTATAACTGTTGAAATTTAAATTCTTTCAATGCAGGGGGGAAACAAAATCAACGAAAATTGAAGGATTTGCCTGAAATAAATAAGTTTGAGTGTATATGAATCATGCACTGCCACTGCTGTTGGTACAAAATAAATACATCATTAAGCGATTGTATTTTAAAATTTACTTAGAATCATTAAAAAGGATTTCTTTTTGCGACATTTGGAATATTGTTAAGTGTGATGATACATATATGAGCAGAATCAGAGAGAGATGAACAATACAGTATTAATTGAGCTTAGTTTTACTAAGCTATCAGTAATTTATTTATTAATAGAGCATGCCAAACGTGTTTGGAATGGCAGTAAAGCCTTTTTCACACCTCACAACAATTTTGTTAACAAAGCAGATTTTCTGTAGCCTTTCTTTCCAGTCAGGCCTGATACTTCACGGAGGTAACAAAGACGATTACCTCCACGCCCCATGGTCCAATGTCTTGGTGCCCGTGAAATGCTCCAGTATAAATTTTACAATTTCCTCATAGGGTGCCTGCCCTTCACCAGGGTGAATGTGCCTTGGTGCCCTTGCCTTTTTAAAAAGCATACAGGCCTGCAAAATTAGATCGCTTGCGTCAAAGAAAATTCACTTCAGGCCCTTTCTTTGTATGAACCAGTATGAACCAGGCTTTACATTAAATTAAAAGATTTAATTGGAACTAATATAATTTTTTTAAATACATTTGTAGATATTCGACAACTCCAACTGATTAACTTGTTGCAAAGCTGTGTGTCATCAGTCTTGTATGAAATATGAAATGTAGTAGAGATGTAGCAAAGAAACTGCCTATCAACAGCACTCACACGGGTAGTAAACCATACTTGTATGAAGAACATACAAAATACACAGAGCCGCTTAGAATGGGGCGTCATGGCTGAGCGGATAAGAACACCAAACAGAAGCTCTGGTGTTTCTGTTTAGCAGAGTGTGGGTTCGAGTCCCGGTCGTGTGTCCCTGAGCAAGACACTTAACTATAATTGCTTCTCTCCACCAAGAGGTAAATGGGTACCGTTGCAGAGATCATAGAGTAAGGACAGGAGATGGTTCTTTTGATTTGTTTAGCTTAGTAGTGCATATTTGTTGCACAGACTGTGTACTCCCCGGGGAGCTCAGATGGATTAAAGAATGGTGGCCCAGTGACTAGGGGTAATAATGTTGGAAGCACTTTGAGATGCCCTTCAGGTGTGTAAAGTGATATAATAATTATTATTAGCAGCTATCTAAGACTATACTGACTGTTGATCTGCTGCTGATGATACCCAATGCTGACCCATAAATTTGATAGCCTCTGCATGCTGTTTAGCAAGTTAATTTAAAGTCTACCTTCCAAGATAGGTCCTATTGTACTAACATTTTGTCACTATCATTTCCCTAATATTAATGCTTTGAGAAATAGATTTCTGGAAAATGAACAAGTTCGAAAGACTAAAATGGCAAAAACGTTTTAGGTTTTCAGGTAGGCAATTGTAAGTGCTGTAAGATAGAATTTGCAAGTAAATAAACATTAGTTTTGATACACATATTTGTCTCTGTAGTGTATTTACTTTTATATCATTAAGACTGTGAGATTGCTAATGTAAATAAGAGGACCGGACTCGAGCTCTGGTGATTCTGTTCAGCATGTTCGAGTCCCAGCCATGAGACTTGTGTCACTGAGCAACACACTTGACTATAATTGCCTCTCTCCACCCAAGAGTAAATGGAAACTTGTGTTTTGTTAGATCTTAATATAAGGTAGAAAGCCATTTCTATTCTGATGCCAAACATTATGCTATCAATAACTAATCACGCCACACAGTCATGTGTCTGCATTCAGGCACTTTTTTTATTGTCCTCAAAAACATTCTTATATAACCATCGTGAACTAGAAAAACTGTTTAGAAAATAATATAAATTTACAGCAATAGCAATTTCACAAAGAGACAAGGTATCAATATAATGCATACATATATTTGTGCATGTATGTAATATAAATGATATTTACATAATGCAACATTACAAAAAGTCTTACCTAAACATTCACCACGGGGCAAGGAGTCCTGTTTCAAAATGCTGTACAATAGCAGAAATAAGCAGGAAACTGGCCAGAATCAACGTACGTTGTACACTATTTTGGGTCGATACCCCATTTCTACAAATCACGACTTTATCATGCTAAGTATCATTTTGTACCCAACAACTCCATGAAGTTTAAAGCAGTAAAGAGATAAATATAATAGCACATCAGTGTACTGCACTTGAAAGTTTGGCAAAGAACAAGTTTCTACTAAGTGAAGCAGTCAGTTCTTCCATGGCTTAACAGCCTAACTCGAAAAAGTTTGTTTCATATATACAAGATCATTTCTTGGTAAATTAAGGGTGTTTTTATTCCATTTCAAAGTTTCAAAGGAAAACTATATATAGATGTGAATATAACATGTCCTCTTTTGACACTTGTTTTTATGGCAAAAAACATCTCCCGATGGAATGAGAAAAAAAAAGAATTTTTCGAGTTAGGTTGTTTTGTCATGAAAGGGCTGAGCTATGATCAGCGTCTTGGTTTAAGGGAGATCAACATCAATAATCAAATGATTCACATAAAAGTAGTTTAAAACAAAACAATAATCCTTTGTGATATCAGCAGAAACTGAAGTTAAAACAGATTAATATAGAAAAATATACAAAATACAACTTGAGCTTGTTTTTATTAAAAAGGCATAAAATTATTATGTACAAAATGATCAGACAGATTTTGATCCAAAATTAATGTTAAAATACCACAAACAAGTACCAGGCACTCGGCATTGCTGTAACATTGTTTTAACCTAAACCCTCATACATAAACTGAGCAGTGTGGAATCAAATTTAAGAAAAAGCTCCCTTGCTAAATGGCCTTTGTTGGTTGATTGATTTATTTATTTATTTATTTTGTTAAAAGTTTGGCTTATTAACAATATTTTAAGTATGAGTAACAAAATTAAGGCTGCTTATGTGAAAGGCTGGCCCTTTTTATGTTTTGATTATCAAGATTACCTGTGTACTTGGGGATACAAGGAACGAAACAATATGGCATTAGTGTGATAAAGGTCAGTCTCCTGACTAGAGCAAGCTAGTCGAACAGTTGTGACCATTTTAAGAACTCACTCCGCGGTAGTGCGGTTAATAACGATCCTTTAATCTAAAGTAGTAGTCCCACCCAATTTGTCTATACCTTCCGCCCAGGTAGTAGTTTAAAAGCAGGACAGTTCTTTTCAGAACTGCTGAGAAGTCTCCCGATCAATCCGATAAACGTACTCCGCGGTAGTAGTATAAACAAAGACAGTTCACTAAAGAACAAACTCTACCTGGCAAGTAGATACATACATGGTGTTACCCAAAACCAAATATATTTGATCATATCATGGTATGTTGTATTTTATTAAATAACGTCTTATTCCTCCCAACAAGAGACAAGACTTAACCACTGACCCCCATCTTGAATCCTGTCCCAGTTTGCAGACACAGAAGCTCTTGCAATCTCATGATGATATCCCTTTTTTCCCCAACATTCAGTTTTGCCTATGGATTCCTATGGACACAGTTTTGCCAGCCTAATCCTCCACATACTGCGGAAACAATGAAGTAGATGATGAGCTGCAATCAAACAAAATACAATCTGTTAATGGTCTGACATTAACATAATAATAATAACTAACAATACTGAGTTCTAATATAGCGGTTTATCACACCCCTAGTGGTGTCAAAGCGCTCGGTATTTTTCCCCTGCAAGGTATGCGGAGCTACAATTTGAAGTATGACTCATATTCTTTTATTGGTTTACAAGGTGCTGCGGCGCAATATGCTGCCAATCAGACCAGGAAAACCGGGGCGAACCCCTTCTGTTTACAATAAGTGCACTGGGTTCTTTTACAATGTAAAAGAACCCAGTGTTTTTACATGCATTGCACAACACAAGGGACCTACGGCTTTATGCTCCAACCGAAGGACTATGCAATAATGGTCAAGTGTCTCGCTTAAGGACACAAGTGTCACAGACAGGACTTGAGCCCACACTCTTCTGATCAGAAACACCAAAGCTCGAGTTCGGTGTTCTTATCAGCTCGACCATAAAAAAAAACATACAGCGTAATAAAAGATTTAAATGTCCATGAGAAAACATCTTGAAATGGGGGTCCAGCCCTAGTCTCATTGACAAAACAAAACTAACTACAGGCTGGGAAAGAACCTGCTATTTAACTGAACATAAATCCCTGTGAGTAACGTTTAAAAAAGGAGTTTTAATTCCAAAGCAAACTACTTAAAGTACATAAACTAGAAAACAAGACTTACTATAAAAACAATGACAAGAATGACGGTCAATTTGAGGTTCTTGACGCACATTGACCGTGCGAGCGTCTTACTACTTTTCCTGAAGGTCAGAGACTGTAAAGAAACATGCCAAATACAGAAACAAGTTACTCAAAGAAGTTCATGTAAATAAATCAAACTAGTTCTTATATAGCACATTTTACAATAACCATATATCAACGCTATCACAGTCGTGCCCTGGCCAAAAACATTCCTTTAATCTTTCTCAGCTGCCATGCGCTCAGAAGGCTTTTTAATACACAATATCAACCTCTACCCCCACAGGTACCCATTTTATACCCCTGGGTGAAGAGAAGAAATTATTATAGTTAAGTATCTTGCTCAAGAACACACACGTCCCGACCGGGATTCAAACCCGCACTCCTAGGACTTAACCACCAGTACTTGACTTTGAAGCACGCATTTAACCCCTCGGCCATGACACCCTACAATAATATACACATATGGACTGGCAATGAGGTCACAGCAAAATGGTCAATCTTAAAAGAGTTGATTTTCTCATGCATGTAATATTTCTGTGCAATTTTATGTGCTTTTGATTTTGTTATATTTCTATGTACTGTTTAATTCTCACAATTGTTCTTTTTTTTCAACAAGAGTAGGGAATAAACAGATTATTGAATTGAATTAAATTGAATTCCTGATGTGATACATCTGAAGGCAGAAATTGATGAATGACTTCAATAAATACAATACACACCGTTGTTTCAAGATCTTCAGTCTTGTCTATCAACAGCTCTAACTTTTCACCTCTATTTGATATCGTTTCTATGGAGACAATGAAAAAGGAAATTATTTTATTGTTTCACGATGTAGAAATCCTCTTTTCACGACAGAATGTCACCCATGTGAAAGTTCTTCAAAGAGAATAGATAAATGAGATACATTTTTTTCAGAAAGATAGGTTATTGAAGTTATGAATTCTGAACCCCTTCTCTAAGCGATTAAGTGTTACTGGGATCTTTTATGAGCATGACACAACGCGTGGGACCAACAGGACCAACGGCTTTACGCCCCATCGGCCCCATCTTTGCATACATTCATATCATCTTACCAATGTTTCTGACCATGATGCGGTTTAAATCCTCCAGATCATTCTGAATAGTTCCGAGTCTGTCCACAGCGATTTCCTCAGAGAAGTGTCGCTGCACAACATAAGAATGAAACAAATGGTCAATTTAATACCCCAGATAAGAGAGTGTACAGTAAGCCCAGCTACCATGGGCAGGGCGCTGTTCCCATCCTCTTTATCACTGACATTTTGGTTGACATAGTTTAACTTCTTCCCTCCATCCTCTGTGCTTATTATTTTGCTTATAATAATAATATATGTGGCTTCTTATATATAGCGCACATGTCTGTCACTCAGTGACGCTCCTGGCGCTGTATTATCCATGTAATATTTTGTAAACATTATATCTTGAGTAGAGGTATGAAACAAATTTGTACTTGAATTTAGTTGAGTTGAACAGCATTGAGCCCATCCGCAAGGGCACACATGAGTAACAGGGTGGGAGTTGGTTCTATGATAATCTGTTCATAGCCAACATGTGTGTTTAGACATTTTTTCCAACAATGCATCAAATGCAATTCAAGCATTATACAGTCTACAGCATCAATTGAAACATAATTATAACATTGCTAAAGATACTTCGTTAAGTTACTTCCAACATGCAGGGAAAATTTGAAACATAGTTTGTTTTTTTAATTTACCCTGGGACAGACAAGACTATAGGACTGGACAAGGACATACAAGACCAGCCAGATAAGTAAATAGGTACATTGTTTTAAGTGAAAACTTTAAGTGAAAAGCTTAAGCACGAAAATAACACACTTATTTTAACCATGTTACTGGCCAAAGTTTCATGCCATATATACATTGCTTGTGACTGGTATTTAGCTGTGGTTTACTTAGCATAACAATTGAGTGGAGTCTTGGCCGGTAATCTGATTTTACTAAGCAAGGATTTTTTCGCTTAAGTTTTGTGCTTAAGCAGCTCTATGAAATTGGGCCCAGTTAGTGGAGTTGGTTCATGGGGTAAATGGCTCTAAAGTTGTAAAAGGTGTGCCTCCGTGGAACCCTTTGAAGTTTGGTTTTTCATACACTCTCTACTGTCTTTGATATTGCGACCATCAAGTACTCTGTTCATTCGTCTCATTCTTTTCACTTCAATGTGACCATCAAATTTACCACCAAGTTTGGTTAAGTTTTGGGGGGTTTTATTTGTTGTTTTCATTCAAAACAAGAGGATGGATATGCACTTAAAATATAGACAATTAACTAAGTTTTGAGGAAAGTGTAGATACCATTTGTGTTGCTAGAACTCTGGAGAACTCGCTGTTCATTGCAAAAGGAAGAGCAGTTTTTACTTGAGATCCATATGTCGTTTTAAATCTGTAGAAAACAAATTATTGAAATATGTTCATCTCAAATCAACTTTATCCTAAAACATATCATCCAAACAATATATGGTTGAAAACCAATATCAAGGAAACCAACTTGATACAGAAATATTCTAATATTTATTTACATCACTTTTTATATGGTGAAAAACCAGACAGTAGGAGAGTTGACTGTGTACTTTGCATTCACCAAACTGTAGGGGGACAAAGTTTACCTACCATTCAATACCACAGTGGATGATAGTGAATGGTCACACAGTAGGAGGGTTGACTGTGTACTATGTAGGCATTCAAATCATTATACTGTAGATGAAAACAGTGTCCTAAAAAAACAAGACAGTAGCTAGGAGGGTTGACTGTGTACTATACACTCACAATACTGTAGATGAACACAGTTTACCTATCATTCAATACCACAGTGGATGAAGGTGAATGGTCACACAGTAAGAGTTGAACATGATCAAATTATCGCTTTTGGAGAAAAAAATTCAGCACTGTATTTTTTCCAATTTTGTTTAACTTCCAACTAAGCAAAAATTTAAATGAAGATCAGTTAGTAGGCCCCTATTTAAATACAATGAAGAAGACTTACTTTCTTTTAATTTCTCCCAGGAACATAAACGCTCTTGATCTTTCAAATTCCTGTAGAATAAAATACATTGCATATTATTAGTAAAAGTTTAAAAACTAAAGTATATCAAGTTCCATGGTTGAAATTTCTTTAAAAAACTTCAGAATAAACATAATCTAAAATTACAATATTCCATTTCATGGGTTCAGTTAGTGAAAGAGGAAAGTAAATGTTACAGACTGACCATGTAATGATCTTTGGAAGAGATGCTTGCTCTGAAGAAGAAAAAAAGCTGATTTTAAGGTCAATTTTTTGACATAATTGCTCAATTTTGTTCTCCCTAAAATCCACCAGTGTAAACATTCTTTAAAGACACTGGACACTATTGGTAATTACCAAAGACCAGTCTTCTCACTTGGTGTTACTCAAAACATGCATAAAATAACAAACCTGTGGAAATTTGAACTCAATTTGTTTTTGAAGTTGCGAGGTAATAATGAAATAAAAAACACCCTCGACACACAAACTTGTGTGCTTTCAGATGCTTGATTTTGAGACCCTCAAAATCTAATTCTGATGTCTTGAAATCAAATTCCTGGAAATTACTTCTTTCTTGAATACTACGTTACTTCAGAGGGCGCCGTTTCTCACAATGTTTGATACTATCAACAGCTCTCCATTACTCATTACCAAACAAGTTCTTATGCTAACAATTATTATTTTGAGTAATTACCAATTTAGTGTCCACTGCCTTTAATTCCATCATCAAAATGCAACTCAAGGTTTGAAAAACTTTGTTGGAGTTGGTATTGATTCAGAACCAGAGGTTTGTCAGAATTAAAACGAAACTAAACTTACATCATCCGTTATACACAAGTAGACAATCCTTTCATCAGAGATGTAGTGAAACAGATAGGAGTCGTGCGAGTAGGTCAGTTTAGTATTCTCTGGAGGAACCTTGGGAAGAATCTGGTTTGTAACCTCCGTGAAGTTTCCATGACACGCTGCAAAGTTGGCCAACACTGTCGTGCCTCGGGCAATAGTTGCATACAGAATAGGCATTGTATTGTTGATTGCTCCTTGATGGGATACCTGATGAGGGCTCCTTTAAAAACCTGGCATTCAGCGCTGTAGAGTTCAAATAAACATCAAAATTAATTTTTAAGATTAATTTTAAAGTATATCAGCATAGCTTCTTCCCAAGTGTCATCTGTATCTGGAATGTACATTTGAGTTTAGTTTACATCACATTTTGTTGATATTTGTTCCTGTGACCAATATACAATTGTTGCACGCTGTGACGGGGCCCATGGCGTTTTGTACACCCGAGGGGGAAAATGGAACCCGAGGCGAATGGAACCTCGAGGGTGTACAAAACCCATGGACCCCAGTCACAACGTGCAACAATGGTTTTGTTATACCTTTGCATAATTGTTATTCCTCTTCTCAAAGTTCTGTTGTCATCTTCAAACATTATTACGCCGGACTGTTCATTGTTTAATAAGCAGACGAACGAGAAACAACTTCCTCGAACCCGCGGTTGTTTCGTACACAGCGCGAAATCTACCAATGCTGGGAACGATCAAGGTGTGTACTACATCATTTTTCATGTTACCCGCGTCGCGAGCCATGTAACATGCGTTTTTGTTGTGCGTTACATGATTGGTTCTTGACCAATCAAACTTCACAATTTGCACAGAGGTATAACAAGTACATTTGTACCCAAGTACGACTATACTCCTCTGGAGGGATGTACTCACTTTGGTCTTTGGAAGTTATCAACACATCCATAAGGTTTATCGCGATTCAGAACCGCAATGCGTTATGAGTAGGCCGATGGGGCATTTGCTAATATTGGTTGCGGTGTATGTTGTCATGCACGCATGCGCATGCAAGGCCTATATCTTTATGTGGGTCCAACAGCGCCCTCTCTTGATATTTTGCTGTTTCGCGATAGCCCTTATCAATGATGACAGCAGAAAAAATCAAAAAATTTGGGCTAATTTATTTACTGTGAGAATTTCTTGGACATGTTGGAAGTATTTGTATCACGCAGACTAACATCAACAAACATTTTGATTTGAAGATGAAGACGGAGTGGATGATTGAGTAATAAATTACTATTTATTATCCTTTTTGGATAACTTTCCGTATGGCGCCACCACTTTTTTCACTCATTTTTACAAAAAGGAATATCTCATTGAGGTATCGTAGGAGGTCCTGTTTTCGAGGTGTCCCTAAAACCGTGGCAAATCTTTTACCTCTCTGTGGGTGATGTAAACAGTCCCTAGATAAAAATTGTGTGGTTTTATTTGCCAAGCAAAGAGTCTCCTCTCCCTTGACCAAAACTTAGAAACACGTAAGGCTCCACTTGATATTTGCACTTGTAAATGCAAGAAGTTTGGTATTTTAGGCATTTCTACAAGGTACAAAAATATGTCATAATGTTGAGGCCGTATAAAAATATTTGCCCACCGAAAAAGTTTCATCAAACACTATTTCAATTCACAAATCATGATGATCAAACCATGTGACTGAATATTTTGCTGAGCATTCTGGAAAAAAAATACAGAGGCTTAAAGAAGCCATATGCCTTGTATCATTTTCTAATATTTTTGGAGATTTTTTTTTTTAACCCTCCTATCATTATATTATTTATATTAAAATTAAAATGATCAGCTTGTTGATTCAATTATCACTGTTTATTTATACTAATTATTTTAAAATTTTAAGAGAAAAAAAAGAGGGGAAAATAAATAAAAATCAGATTTGAAAGCCAATGATTATTCACACTTTTTTTTTAATTATTTCTTTTTGTTATTTTTTGCAAATTACCATGGTAATTTTAAAATTTCATTAAAAAATATTTTGAATAAAACGAAGACAACTGCTGGCTATAGAGTCATACACAGAGTCTCAAAGAACACCTGTAGTCACTGTTGATGTTTCTTCCATGTATGGCTTCACCGGGAAACTATGCTTTCTTGTTTGCCGTGAAAACAGGAAAAACTCAAAACAAATGGGGCCAGTTGAAGTCATCGAAGATCGGTGTGTAGTGTGAACATTTCAATGTCCATCAAGTTTTAATATATGTTTGCATACTTCATATTAACAAAAGAAGGTAAATTAGGGCATCGGTTGATATATAAGGCATCATTATTTTTTCCCAATTCTAAGAAAAAGGCATAATAGAGTGAAAACTAGTAAGGGGAGGATAAATTAGATACTAAACTATTTCATATCGAGTGAAAAAGTGATGGCGCCATACGGAAACTTTTCCAATTCCTCATACTCAATAGTTCTATTAATAAGTTATATAGTAAAGTAATACACAAATCAACGTAAACGTAAACGTAAACGAGAAAATGTCAGATGTCACTTTTTGTCAGTGGTTTTTATCATTATGTCGTCAGTGATGTACCGTACGAAATGTAAGCATTGTTCACCGAAACCCAAATGTCCACTTACCAAAAGAAAACTTCGTGTAGTTGGTGAACTTTCAACAGATCTTTTCTGTGAAAAAGTAAAACACCAGCTGCCTAAACGTTGAATTGAACAACACGTATTGTATAAAAAAATTAATCAGGAAGTTTAGATGATGCAGCAAAAATTGCAAATCGTTCTCAAACCCGTGATTTCACTTCGCGTTCGAATTTACAAGATGTTTTAGTGAAACCCTGGGATGGAGACTGTCAATGTTGTCACACGAAGCTCGTGCACGTGCGTAATGTGTTTTAGTCTTGGTTCAAGACGTGATGATCACTATTTCATACTCGTTACCAAGTAATGTAAACAGCCCGACAGGGGGCGCTCGTCAGAATCAGATAGACAGCGTGCGCTTTTCAACTATATCCTCCGTGATTTTACCGGTATGTATGGCAGAAATAATCCATAAAGAATGCTTTACTTCTAAAATGAGCTCAGAATCAGATAGCTGTCATGGCTGTGTTACTCAAGTTATAGGCTAGCTGGGCTGGAGCTAAAAACATTGGACAAGTAGAAGTACAACATTTTCACACAACACAAGTCACTACCTGTCGAGTGTCGTGAAAACTGCAAATTGCATAACTTCCATTGGCATTAGCCCACCTTGTTGAGCTGTAATGGCTCCGGTTTTAACATCGGTCTCATCACTGTCACCATTACAACATCGGTCTCATCACTGTCACCATTACACTGTAATGGTGACAGTGATGAGACCGATGTTAAAACCGGAGCCATTAACAGCTCAACAAGGTGGGCTAAACTTCCATAGGTTTATCGCGACTCAGAACTGCAATGCATTGTGGGAAGGGCATACACCGAACTGCCGATCGAGTGTCGTGAAAACCCAGGTCAAAATTCCAGTTGAACCTAGTTAACTGGTGTCAACTGGTTCAACTGGATAGTGACCAAACTCATCCATTTTCCATATTAACCAACTGGTTTGGACTAGGTTTAACTGAGTTCAACTAGGTTGAAATTATAAACCAGTAGGTTTCTGTCCATTTTCCATATTAAACCAACTGGTATTAACTGTGTTTAACTAGATTATCAACTGGTTTTCAACTAGTTCCAGTTAAACCCAGTTTAACTAGGTTCAACTGGAATTTTGACCTGGGAACCGCAACTTGCATAACTTCCATAAGGTTTAATGCGATTCAGAACCGCAATGCATTGCGGGAAGGCATATGGGGCAGTTTGCTATGCGATGTATTGTATGTTGTCATGCACGACTCACGCACGCATCGCCTACGCATCGCCTTTATCTTTGTGTGTGTTCAACAGCGCCCTCTCTTGATATTTTGCTAATGGCGATTAATCTTATTCTTATGCAGGATTTAGTAACCAATGCAGTGACACTGACAGTGAGTGAGTGGATGATTGACAGACAAATCGACAGTTCAGACAACTCGACCGTTCGGACAACTCGACAATTGAGAAAACTGCACCGTTTGAGACAACTCGACAGTTCCGACAACTCAACTTTCTTTGAGACAAATTGACGACTGGCCAAGACAAGTCGACGGTTGAATGGTCGGAAAAATTTTACGACCTCGCCACATTGGTGGCGGCGTGCGGAAAATTATCCAAACGGTCGACCTCTGGGTCTGACCTCTGTTACTGACAGTCACCTCACTGCTGTTCTACACAGTTTTCCTGTAAATCCTAACCCTACTCTAAACTGTCTAACCCTTACCCTTACCCTAACCCCCTTCCTTCCCGGCCCTGGGCATGCCCCATCTGAGGCCCGGCCCCCGTCACGGCCATCTGTCGACTTGTCTTGGTCCTTAAGTCGAGTTGTCTGACAGTTGAAAAAACGTCCGTCGAGTGGTCCGAGCGGTCGAGCTGTCTCAACCATCGAGTTGTCCGAACTTTCGAGTTGTCCGACGGACGAGTTGTCTGAAAACCCAGTGAGTGATAGTGTACACTAGCTTGACAACAATACAGGGTACAGCACTAAAACCACGCAAAAAAAATAGCCTCAACTAATATCGCCTAACTATGTATTCTACAGACGTTCAAAATGCATTGTGTGGCACAGGGCCTGTTGTTGAGTGGCAAGCAAAAGCCTGCTGAAGTAGCATTGATAAGCAGTTTGAGTATCCCTAGTTTTTATGGTTATGCGAGACATTTGATAATTCATTAAAATAATAGAAAAATTCTCAAACAACACCCATTGCCAAGTTGCGTGGCTCTTGTATACACACTCGCTGCAGTGCCTTCTCTGTAACCAGGATAGCATTAAACAGCCTTTGATTTGCATGCGCAACGCGCCACCAGCAAACCGAAGACGCATGATGTACACTGCTTTGTTCTTGAGCAGCTCTATTCTTGTCCCTGGGGACGTGTTGAACTTGCACTGCACTGTGTTAATTAATGCAGTGGAGGTACTCCTACTAACATGACTGGAAGGCACTAAATACTAAACTCCACAGCGGTTCGGCCCATCGGAGAATACCCGAGCGAGAATGACCTTATGACGTCATTTTGCATATGCTTGCATCTTTTAGACATGAAAATATTAACAACCAGGTCCTAGTGGTTAGTCCACTCTTATGTAACAACTCCCCAAACCTGCTGCTACAAATGTACTTGAATAAAGAGGTCTGAAGCAGTGCTTGCATCTTTTAAACATGAAAATATAAACAACCAGGTCCCAGTGGTTAGTCCACTCTTATGTAACAACTCCCCAAACCTGCTGCGTGGGGGATCGTCGCGAACCGTGCCGGAATGTTCCGAGAGCACACAAAAAGTTCCGAACCGCTGTATAGGTTTTAGTGCCTTCCAACATGACTGAGGTTTGTTTTGATCCGCTATCGTGTGGAGAGGTAGCGATATGATCCTGATGGTGCTAGGCACCAAGGCAACGCAAGACCAAGGCATCAGGGGTTGAAGCCATGATGGCCTCCAGCCCTTCATGTATATTATAAGTGGTTCTTGCAGGCCTGTATGCTTTGTTTTTGAAAGGGCAAGGGCACCAGGGCATTTTCTCCTTGGTGAAGAGCACCCTTAATGAGGAAATTGTTGATTTCTAATCAGAGCATTTGAAGGGCATCAAGGCAATGAATCAGGCCTGATACACTACATGTAGATCATTAATCAATTCAAAGTTGATAACAAATCGATCAGTTCTGTGTTTACTTGAATTCTTCTTTGATTTCTAATAAAGGAAGAAGCATCATGCTTCAACCCATCATTTCTGAGCTTTCGTCCATGAGGATCATCTTGGCAAGTGGATCCCCAAGACGCAAGGATGTCTTATCCAAAATTGTAAGTATGGATTATCCATAAAATAATTGCTTCTTTATTTATCAGATTTCTTTCAGTATTAATTTTTTGGGGGGGCACAATTTTTTTACGGTTTATGACAAAGACAGATGCATGGTACAACCCATGTATGGGTAGAACCAAAATTAATATTCCTGATCCCCAATGCAAATTTCCGTCTGTTAAAGGCAGTGGACAATACTCAAAATAATTGCTAGCATAAAAACTTAGGCCTAACGAGTAATGGGGAGAGGTTGGTGGTATAAAACATAGTGAGAAACGGCTCCCTCTGAAGTAACATAGTTTTTGAGAAAGAAGTAATTTTCCACGAATTTGATTTCGAGACCTCAGATTTAGAATTTGAGGTCTCGAATTCAAGCATCTGAAAGCACACAACTTCGTGTGACAAGGGTGTTTTTTCTTCCATTATTACCTTACCTCGCAACTTTGACGACCAATTGAGTTCAAATTTTCACACGTTTGTTATTTTGTGCATATGTTGAGATACACCAAGTGAGAAGACTAGTCTTTGACAATTACCAAACGTGTCCAGTGCCTTCAAGACATTTTAATAGTTGTATTTGCTGACTGCCATCTCTGTTCATTTAGCTGTTCAAGATCCAAGGTTGAAGCCTAAAGGTTCATTTATTTTCCACACTATCACAAAATAAAAAACATCAGTCGCTCAAGATCAAGCCGGTGTGGTTTCTACGATTCGCACAAGGTCTTTAGGAGAAATGGTGAATGGAACGATTCTCCTGAAGACGATTCTCTTGAAGATGAGTATACTGTTTGAAACGTTAAGACTACACCACCTCTTTTCAGAGCCAACACTCCCACTAAAAATATTTACTCTTGGTGGTACCCGCAAGTTTACTATTTATAGTTACTTCCAACTTTATGGATTGTCATAATACACTAATCCAGTAGGCTCTGCCCACGACACACGTGTGAGCAAGAACACGTGGGGCTCTCCAATGCCTTTCTGCACAGCTCTGCCGCGCGCGCCAAGCATACGCGCACGCATGTCGGACCTTAGTGTCAGACCTTCGTTGCGTTGTGATTGGTCATACTCAATGGGGCATAGCTTAATGGATCAGTCTATTACATTACTTTTGATTAATTGATCCTTTTCCTTGTAATATAGGGGCTGAAATTTGAAGTAGTGCCGTCCACGTTTGAGGAAAACCTTGACAAGTCTTTGTTCAACTCTGCAAAAGATTATGCGAAAGAAACTGCCCTGAAGAAAGCCGAGGAGGTAGCACAGCGATTACAAGGGGTAAATAATAATAATAATAATAATAATAAATATTTTTCATGTAAGCCAGACATGTCTTTGAAAGAGACTTTAAAACTCTAGGTGGCAGCAGACTTACTAGGTAAATGTCCATTGTTTACAATGAGCATGCGCACATTTCCAAGAACAGTAATATAATAATATTAATATTGATTGTCCAAACAAGGTACTCAAGGCGCTGAGTATATACAAACTTTCAGAAAGATAGGTTATTGCAAGGATGAATTCTGAGACCCAATTATTTAGCACCTTATAAGGGTTTACAGGGTGCTACGGCGCATACAGCAGCCACAGCCAGGAACACCAGGCGAACCCCTTCTGTTATCGATAAGTGCACTGGGTTATTTTACATGCGTTACACATGGGACCAACGGCTTTACGCCCCATCCAAAGGATGAAGCAATGGTTATGAGTCTTGCCTAAAGGCAGTGGACACTATTGGTAAGTGTCAAAGAGTAGCCTTCACAGTTGGTGTATCTCAACATGTGCATAAAATAACAAACCTGTGAAAATTTCAGCTCAATCGGTCGTCGAAGTTGCGAGATAATATTGAAAGAAAAAAACACCCTTGTCACACGAAGTTGTGTGTGTTCAGATGATTGATTTCAAGACCTCAAGTTCTAAATCTGAGGTCTCAAAATCAAATTCGTGGAAAATTACCTCATTCTCAAAAAACTATAGCACTTCAGAGGGAGCCGTTTCTCACATTATAGTATACCATCAACCTCTCCCCATTACTCATCACCAAGAAAGGTTTTATGCTAATAATTATTTTGAGTAATTACCAATAGTGTCCACCTTGTATTAAAAAGTCTACTGCCACCTAGTGTCACCCAAAGTCTCTAATGCGCCATATTTTTTACCGTGTGAGTGCGCTCTCGAATGAATTTTAATCATTCATTCGTACCCCATAAAATTATTATAGACTGGAACACATAACCACCACAGATATCATGTCCATTACAGCCAGTAATACTTTTAAGGGAGCCGTTATAATCCAGCTCTAAAGCAATTACAATCAGAAGTGATAAACATAATATTGAGAGCGCCCAGGCGTGGTCAAAAATACGGCGCACTCCTATCACTACTGGTGATTTGACCATAAATCCATTAATTGATTCTTCTTAAAAGATGTAGATGATTATGTTCTTTGTGAAATGACTAAGTTATAAATGTAGCTAAGAGAGGTTTGTGGTTACACCATGTGAATAACTCTTTTGAGTAGTGTTGGTTCAGAAGAGAACCGGTGGTCAACGAATCAACGCTTCTCCTGGAGATGATCTGAGTATACTTAATCAGAAGCAACACTCTAAAAAGAGATTATCCCATGGTGTTACAGCAAACCTCTCTTAGTGAAAAGTGCAAAGTTTCAAAACCTACTAGTAAATGTAGGTTTACCTAAAGCTTTAAAAAAAAAAGAGTAGACTGATTATTTCTTCTTCCCTGCTTTTGTTTTACTTCTCAGTGGAAGGGAAAGCATGATAGTCCACCAGGAAAACTATATGGCATTTTCTTCCCTTTCAATACAGTTTAATTTGTTTTGTTTTTCTTGTTCCAGGCAAACCAACCTGACCTAATCATTGGTGCAGATACTGTTGTTGTAAGTATATTAGGCATGGTAACACAGCATAATATCAATATAAACCACAAGGGAAACTGACTGGGTAAATTTTGAAATGATTTTTGGGGTTGAACAAAGAATTGACTAGAGTGGGATTCGAACCAACGACCTCCGGATTAACGTGCCGGCGCTCTACCAACTGAGCTATCTAGCCTCATATTGGCGGTGTCCCTATTTTTGTCAATATCTTTCTTGGGGGGTACCAGTCAGAAGCCATGCAACCGTTAACTGCCGTGTAGCCAGGGATCACACCCAAATTACGATACAACCTGGGAAGCGGCAGCCAGGGGATCACCTTATATAAGGGGTGCGACTTTTTGTTTCATATATCATTATAAACCACAAGGGAAACTGACTGGGTAAATTTACAGTATATAATAATCAGTTTGTATATAGCGCGAAGGTTGCTCAAATCGCTTCCAACATTAGTGCCCCTGGTCACTGGGACTGTTTAATTCATTCCTGACACCATCTCAGCTCCTTGGCGAGTATGCAGCCTGTGCTGCAAAATATGTAGTATACTAATCTAAATCAATCACAAGAACCATCTCTGCCACCAAAGGTACCCATTTTCCCCCTGGGTGGAGTGAAGCAATTATAGTTAAGTGTCACGACCAGGACGCGAACCCACACTCTGCTGGGTAGAAACACCGGAGCTTCAGTTCGGTGCTTTTATTTGCTCGGCCACGACACCCCACAAGTGAGGTAGTATTTATACTGACAGATCTGTACTGCTAATTCTTGGGGTGTCGTGGCTGAGCAGATAAGAGCATTGGACTCAAGTTGTGGTGGTTCATCGGGATGGGGGTTCGAATTCCGGTTGTGAAACTGTTGTCATTGCTTCTCTCCACCCAGGGGTAAAATGGGTACCTGTGAGGGCAGAGATGGTTTATGTGAATGATAAGCTTGGAGCGTGGTAACTCGCAACACCGGCTGTATACTCCCTTGGGAGCTGTGTTGGTTTAAGAAATGATTTACAGCCAATGGACCAGCCGTCGATTTCACAAAACTCTTCCTAGCTTAGGATTAATCTTAAGAATTAGGACGAGTCCCAACTCTGCACTGTAGCATGCAGACCTTAAGATTAATCCTAAGTTAAGACGAGTTACTCGTCCTAACTCGAGATAAGACAAGTCCTAACTCTTTGTGAAATCGACGGCAGGGGTAATAATGTTGGAAGCGCTTTGAGACGCCCTTCGGGCTGTGATAAAGCGCTATATAAAAGTCAATTATTATTATTATTATTATTATTATTATTATTATTATTATTATTATTATTATAATTATTATTATTACAACAGGTGTTAGGAGATACAATCCTTGAGAAGCCCAGAGATGATGAGCATGCCTATGAGATGCTGAGTCAGCTGAATGGGAGTTCCCACTATGTACACACTGGTGTCGCTCTTCTCACCCCTAAAAGTGAGCGTTTTTCACCCACAGATATATATTGATCAATACCACTCTGCACTAGTGCTTAAAATACCGGGCAGTTGCACAAACATGCCACACCACCTACACGATCACTGCGTCATCAGCGCGCCAAACTGCACTAGTAGTGTAGTTAGGCGCGGGTAAACATACAATTTGGACTTACATGTACGCGCCAGTTAGTGAAATTTGACACTTTTGTCTGCGATCAGCGGCCGATTTCATGAAATGCTATGATTGATCCCATCACGTGTTAGGAAGAGTAAGCCATCCTAACTTATGATGGTTTCAGTGCAACCTACATCTTTGGATACGGAACTTAACTCATCCTAAGTCCTAAGATTAATCCTAAGTTAGGAATAGTTTGGTGAAATCGATGGCTGGCTGTTAGCCAAACATGCAACACCACTTACGCGATCACTGCGTCATCGACGCACCAAATGCATGTAAACAAGCAATTTGGACTTGCGCCCCAGTTAGTGAAATTCAACACTTTTGAGTGAGATTTGGTTAAGCTTCTATTTTTAGCATTAGTGCAGAATGCTATTGATTGTAGCAAATTTGTTGTGTCTCGTTACTTTTAGTTTACTTTTGATGTTAACTTTGTTGTGCCAAGGGCATTGACAGCTCTGTACACTTCATATTATTTTTTAATTATTGGTACTTTCCCCTTCTGAGAGTCCATCTCTGTGCAAACACCTTTTTAACTGGTGTGCTGTTAGAATTACCTGATAGTTGCTTGGCTTTATTGACCCATTGCAACTGACATTATCACCACAGTCAATTTTGGTTATGCCAATTTGGTAGTTAGTTTCTCAGTGGTTTGGATGATCTTCCAGTCAAGGGAACTCGGCACACTCCAACCAAGAGGATATAAACACTGAGCTGGCAACAGCCAATCTCTCTCATACAAATGGCGGTAAGAAGAGCCATGATATTGGGCCCAATTACATAGAGCTACTTAAGCACAAAATTTGCTTACGCATGAAAATAGCTTGCTTATTTAACACATGTTACTAGCCAAAATTCCATATCATATACATTGCTTGTGACTGGCATTTAGCTGCTGTTTACTAAGCATAACAATTGGGTGGAGTCTTGGCCGGTAATCTAATATTACTAACCAAGGAATTTTGTGCTTAAAGACACTGGACACCTTTGGTAATTATCAAAGACCAGTCTTCTCACTTGGTGAAAATTTGAAAATAACTTCTTTCTCAAAAACTACGTTACTTCAGAGGGAGCCGTTTCTCACAATGTTTGATAGAATCAACAGCTCTCCATTGATCGTTACCAAGTAAGTTGTTATGCCAAAAAAAAATTCAAGTAGTTACCAATAGTGTCCAGTGCCTTTAAGCAAAACTTTGTGCTTAATTAGCTCTATGATATTTGGCCCTGGTGATTGGGTCAGGTTGATGTGCGGTTGTGAGATTCATAATTCCTCTACATAATGGGTTTGGTTTGGTAATTTTGTTTGTACCATTCTTACTGCAGGAGGAGACAAAACTTTTGGTAAAGTGCAGTTTCATGAGACAACGGAGGTAAAGTTAGCTGACCTTTCACCTGAAATTATTCGGGCATATGTCGCTACCGGAGAATCACTGTAAGTGTTATTTGATAACAAATATTTTGTCATTTTATACCGGTACTTTCAAAGTACATGATGATGTTTTGAATTACCACTATTTGGCAGACCCCTTCTCCTTCGTGTTTTTTTTTCACAATTGTTTTTTACTTCCATGTTTGTCTATCGATGTGTTCACATTATGACAGGAATGTTCAAATAATTCATGGGTTTGTAACCAGGGTCTAGTTTCTAAAAAACTGCTTAAGCGCACGAATTAGTCAAGTACATCAAAATTATGCTAACCAGAACAAGGTTACCAGCCAAAATACCATTCCAAATGTATCATCTGTGACTGGTGTCCTGCCCATTTTTGCTTAGCAGACAAAATTGCTATGCACTAATTGCTGCTTAAGCAGCTGTATGAAATATACAATTTTCAAGTTGGATTTGAACAATGTTTGGTGGTACGATGACTCGCTAAGTCAGAAGGGACTATTTAAGTTTGCATACCTGAGACTGTAGAGACAGTTGCTACGTTAAAAGTTTGGGGCAAGCTTTTGTATAGCCACCTTTAGATGGGCAAAGACTGCCACAGGCCTGGAATTTCATCTTTGAAAGGGCAAGGCCATTTTTATTTTGCAAGGGGCAGTTCCAATGGAAAATCTTAGAGTCAATGGGAAACTTTGAAGGGGGACCAAGGGCACGGCCAGGGGCAACGGAGGCCATTGCATCCATAGCTTGCATGTAATTCCAGGCCTGGTACCATACAATTTGATTCACAATAATGTGTATGGCTGTTCACAGTCTCTTATGTAACTTTGTAAAAGCGTGCCCCAAATCATTTGACATATAGTCTGAGGAAGTCAATTTTAAGAGGTACCATTTTGCGACTATTAAGCAAGTCATTGTACAAGACATTCAAATTTAGGTTGATGTAGTGGTGTCTTGTCTCACCTTCCACCTCTGGGACCCCGTTTCGAATCCCAACGGGGGCACTATGTGGATTGGGTTTTCAGTCCCTACTTGACTGCCTGGGTTTCCCTGGGTTTCCCTGGAATAATTCTCTGGGGTTTTCCTCCGCCATCTAAAACTGAAATTTCTTCATCATATTTTCTTTCGTTAGGCTCTAATTGGAGCGTTGAGAATATTTATCCAGATCATGAAATCTAACTCGCAAAATGCCTAATTGGGCCAAGGCTCTACCCACATGGAGCATGAAATATCTGCAGGGAAGCCTTCATTTTTAATAAAAGGGTGTTCTGGCCGAGTGGATAAGAGCACCAAATTCAAGCTCTTGTGTTTCTCTTCAGTAGGGTGTGGGTTCGAATCCTGGTCGTGACACTTGTGTCCCTGAGCAAGACACTAAACTATAATTGCCTCTCTCCACCCAGGAGTAAATGGGTACATGTGAGCGCAGAGACAGTTCTTGTGATTGATTTAGCTTATAGAAGCGCATGTCTGTTGCACAGGCTGTATACTCCCCAGGGAGCTGAGATGGTTTTAAAATGGCCCAGTGACCATGGGTGCTAGTGTTTGAAGCACTTTGAGACAACCTTCGCATTTGGAAAGGGCTTTATAAAAATTGGTTATTGTTATTATTATAATAAATAAAGTCCCGTTTTATTTTGTTTCAGAGACAAAGCTGGTGGATATGGTATTCAGGAAATAGGAGGTACATTAGTCCAAAGTGTTTCTGGAGACTACTTCAACGTTGTAGGTTTTCCACTTCATAGCTTTTGTAAACAGCTCTTACAATTACTTGGGAAACGTTAACAGTAAAGTCTATTGCTTAAGCTGTGTAGTGCCATTACCAGGCATGTATGCTGCAATTTTGAAAGTTCAAGGGAACTAAGGCATTTTCTCTTTGGTAAAGGGCACCCTATGAGGAAACTGTAGATTTCTACTAGAGCATTTCAAGGGCACCAAGGTAATGGCCAGGGAGCTTGGAGGCAATCGCCTTCGTTGCCTCTGTGAATCATCAGGCCTGCATTATATTTATGGGTGGGGGTGATAAAGTTTTACATAAAGAGTGCACAATAGCCAAGTCTTTTGATAAAATACTGGATTTATATAAGTATGATCATTTCCTGTGCAGCTTTAGTTGAGATATTAGTATAATGTACTTTGTAAAGTTTTGTCCTCCATACTTGATAAGATTTTTAGCTCATGGAATAGTTGGAATGCAAACAACTTTCCTATAGAAGATGTGACCTCGGACGTCACTCGAAAACCATAACATGATTCGCGTGCATACCGCCGGGCAAAACAGAGGGCGGTTTGAATGTAAACATAGGTCACATCGTCTATAACAAGACTTGTTTTCTTCATATGGGATTCTACAAAATGTATAAGGCTGGATGTATAAAAAGCAGATGATAAACAGGTTATTACTAATAAGCCCCAACTTAAAGCTTTGACCAGAATTTCAGAGAATTGTTTTTATATTGCACAATTTTGTCTCATATTTATTGATTTTATTGAGAGTATTCTAATAAATTAATTATGAATTTTACAATCAAATGTTTTAATTGCTTCAAATGTTGTCTCACTTTTGCATTACAATTATGAGCTGTGAATCCACAACTTCAATATTAAGTAATAATAATAGTTGCTTTAATAATAGGCATTAGTACCGAACAGAATAAGGCGAGATAACAAAACACAAAGACTTAATTATGAGGACAAAAATGTTTAAGAAGTTTTCTGAAAATGGTGACAGAAGGAGCATTCCTGATATTGATGGGGATCAAAGGGACCAGAGCTGTAGAAAAGGGAATACAGACTGTCTGGGCCAGATTTCATAGAGCTGCTCAAGCATAAAAATTGCTTCAAAATTGCTTAGCAGAATAACGTTCACAAATTGTACATGTGACATTGTAGTTCGGCGGATGGTAATCTTATTCTGGTAAGCACAATGTTGTAGTGCTTAGCTAGTTTGTGCTAGAACAGAGGGCGCTCGACTGAACTGGTGCTCTGTGAAATTGTGGGATGTGTTGTGGGCAACCAACCTAATATTTTGTTTTTGCAGGGGAAGAGCATGGAAGTTTAACCACTTTTTCGGAAAAGAGATGGCAATACTGAATGAAAAGAGGCTGCTAAATCATCAGACTACAAGTAATCCGATGTCTACCGCCATGCAGATTACAGAGAGAAGTTACAAATGGCAGTTTTGCTCATCTCGGTACTTGATGCAGACGAAAGATTTGTTTTAAAGACACTTGACACTGTTGGTAGTTGTCAAAGACAAGTCTTCTCACTTGGTGTATCTCAACATAATATGCATAAAATAACAAACCTGTGAAAATTTGAGCTCAATTGGTCATCGAAGTTGCGAGATAACTATTAAAGAAAAAACACCCTTGTCACACGAAGTTGTGTGCTTTCAGATGGTTGATTTCGAGACCTCAAATTCTAAACTTGACTGAGGTCTCGAAATCAAATTCGTGGGAAATTACTCCTTTCTCGAAAACTACGTCACTTCAGAGGGAGCCGTTTCTCACAATGTTTTATACTATCAACCTCTCCCCATTACTCATTACCAAGTAAGGTTTTATGCTATTAATTATTTTTAGTAATTACTATTGTGTCCACTAGCCCCCTGCCTCTCCACGATTAATTTAAAGGGCGCCACCACTCGTCATGAAGAGGTAACTATAGACGGCCAACAGTGCAACATTTTTGTAGTAACAATACCCCCAAATCATAGACAATTTTTACCATTAAATTTTAGAAATATTCTACGAAGTACTTGACATATAAATTCAATGTAAACGACGTTGCAATTTGCATTTGAGCATAGTATTTTAGTCAGAAAGGTTAAACAGTTCGCATTCTCCGTAAGGCCGACCATACGGGTACGTCAGGGAATTCCCCGCATCTGGCATAATTATTTCGACATACACAAGAGGACAGACGACGACGAGTTATCAGTGTGGTGGGTCCGGGGAAATGAATGGGCACTGTGTAAGCTAGATCATGTAGGTTAGAACGACCTTAGTTTGCATGATTTGTAGACACGCATTCCCACTTATGCTATTTATTTTGGTTAGTGACTTCAATTTCAACCGTGAAAGTTTTTGACGTTTTCCTCTTTCTATTCATAGATTCTATGTATTTGTAAGTTGGAACAACAGAACACCGGCATGATCAGCCATCAAACGTGTACATTATGATACAGTACATGTGCAATACATACTATACTCCTAGAACAAGAAGTATGAGGTTCGTTCCCCTACTACTACGCACTATCGTATCGTACGATTAGGCAAGAACAGAGGCTTAAGTTCCCCCGTCATGCCTGTGAGCCTTGACTCCAACATTTTGGGCCTCCGCAATGCTGTATAACTATTTCAAAAGGTGGTCCTGGTTGGGTGTTTTAAGATGCCGAAAATCTGGAGCGGTTAAATGGCCACGGAGGAAGAATAATTTGCAATAGGAATACACAATCTGAGAAATGTTGGGCCTACTCTCAGCTATTTTCCTTCCTCCATGCTCTCAGCATGAGGTAGGACCTCCATGCTCTTAGTAATGCGTCTTTAAAGTCACCTGGAAATAAGAGTATAGTAACAATAACATATTTTTTTAGTAATTGTTTGTCACGATTTATATGTTTAAAAAATAGTTAAAGTTGTTTGGGGGTTGACTCCGCCTACCCCATTTGTGACGTCAATCGAGGCAGACTTTGCCTTGATGCGTAGAGTAACACACATGCAAAGTATATGCAAGTCCAAGTCATTGAGTTTGTATGTTTCGAAAAAGTTGTTTTCTTGCATTTTTCCGCCAATGCCGACCAGGTGTATTGCTGCTGGATGCAGCAAAACAACTAAGGATGGGGTCAGTCTGCATCGCATGGCTGGTCAGACTCAAAACTAGTGGTCCGGTCAGACGTCTTTTTCAGCACTGTGCAGCATTTTCTCTTCAAATATCGCGCCTTGATTGATGTCACGAACAGCACCCTCTCGGGTCGGGGCCTACTCTTAAATTTGTAAATAAGAAGATACCTTAGTTAACTGTTTATTCACATTCCACTCATCAAAACACATTAGTATCAAAAGCTTTATTTTGACAAAATACCACTTCCAAAATATGATATATTTTCCATAACAACAGTACTTTAAAAGTAAAAAGTCTCTCAAAAGAATCTACTATCCGCAGCTGCTGTACCAAGTAGGGCCTAAGTTTGTGTTGCTGGTAATTTTCAGAGTCATTTCCAAATGTACAGACCTTTTAAACGGCTTCAATTTTATTAGCATATGGTTGGCCAAACAATGGTTTCTGCATAATGGTTTCTTTTTTTCTTTTATTAACAGGTGAAAGTTTCTCTTGCTTTTAAAGAAAGGATAACATGGCAGAGTCAGAAAATATCGCAGTTTCTTTACGTAGAGCCCAAGTGACAAAAGCAAATCAGGTAAAATTGTATTTTTATATGAACAATAAAAGGTACTTATCTGGTAGTTGCGGCCGTCGGAATGAGGGTTACGTTGTTGTCGGGTCCAATTGTCGGGCTTTGCTTATTGTTCTCGCTTTTCATTTGCGCTAAAATAATGGGGACAATGAAGAAATAAATCCAAACGAAGGTAGAACAGATAATCTCTCAAATCAAAGGGTCAACAAACATGTTTGTATTTAAACAGTCGTGTTCAGATGGAAATACACTCCGGTCCCTCTGAGAGTGAGGAAGTGGGGCAGGCCAACAGGGCTTACACTATCCAACTTCCATTTCATGAAAACTTTCAATAAAAGTTTTGTATACAAAAATGCTTCTTTTGTTTTAGTTGTTTTAGCAAACCTTGCACTTTGCTAACCAATGACAAATTTATTCCAAAAAGACACCCAAAAGAATTTGATATGCGCATACTAAGCTTCCTACAATTTTGTTTAAAGGAACACATTGCCTTGGATCGGACGAGTTGGTCTATAAAAAGCGTTTGTAACCCTTTTTTATAAAATGCATATGGAAAGATGTTTTAAAAGTAGAATACAATGATCCACACAAGTTTGCCTCGAAATAGCGTGGTTTTCCTTTTACTGTGCGAACTAACACGGTCGGCCATAAATAGCCGATCGTGTTAGTCGACGAGATAAAAGGAAAACCGTGCAATTTCGAGGCATGTTTGTGTGGATCATTGTATTCTACTTTTACAACATCTTTCTACCCATGCATTTTATTTTTAAAAACAGTTACAAACGCTTTTCAAAGGCCAACTCGACCGATCCAAGGCAACGTGTTTCTTTAAAGTGGCAGGCAAAGTAGTCACGTCTGGGAGCCAATCAGCACACACCTACCAGGGGTTAGTGACGAGAGGTATTGTTACGGCACGTTGCCCATGGTAGCGAGGCTGGCAATATAATGAAGTTGGCAGCGATTCACAGTACAGTTGGACCTCCACAGTTTGTCTCTGTGAGACACCTTTCCAAAAAGCGATTGTTAGGCACTTTTGGAACTTGAAACGACTGACATGAAGGTGAAAAACACACTCTAACCTCACAGAACCCACTCTTGCTGTACACTGCTCAGAGACATGACTTTCTACTTTGTCTGTATACAAAACCAAGAACAAACACAAACTACTAGGGCTCAATTTCATCAAGCCTGTAATAAGCACACTGCGAAGTAAGGGCCCTCCTGAATGTAAAAACTGTTAGGGCACACTGCTCAGTTAATCGCCGTATAAAGTACAATATAAGGAATTCATTTGTTAGTTATAATAACTCTAATTATTTTTACAGAGTCAAATAACTGCCTATTTCTGTTGTTTTACTGTAGCCCCGTCAGGACAATCTAGGTCTGCGGGCTGCCAATAATGGTAGACAACTACTTCAGCAGGCAATGGATTTAACGAGAGGTAATAAGTCTTGACTTAATCATCTATTTTGTAGGGAATTATAGATTCTGGATGAGGCTTAAGCCAGTTTTTGCTGGAATATTATTCACAACTGTCATGAATAATATAAACCCATTTAAAAATAGCTGATGTGATACACCCCAGAACTATATTTTTTTTTGCACTAGGGAGAACAAAATATGCTTTTAAACTGAGCTGTTTATTTCCCTCAGTAGCAAGGAAAGAGAGACAAAGGGTACTGGAATTCATACTCAAAATCTCCCTGTTTCCTTTGATTAATGTAATCCCCTATTCCAAACCTTTGTCTTGTTGGTGTACGTGTGTGCCTTATAAGAGATTGATAAGGTGCTATGAATGTTTACCATTGTATTTGGCATGGGCGGAGAGATGCCAGCATGCTGTGGCTGATTATGGAGGTACCTCCATGGGCTGATTATGGGCTTATTGTCAAATGTTCAGACAATTCACTGTGAACATAAACCACATTTTCAGAAGAGAAAAAGAAAGGCTGCCAAAGCATTTTATAAAGAGAAACTCTGACAATCATTGGTATTTAGTAATGCTTTCGTTGTGTCACTGATATTCTAAAAGAAACAAATATTCTAAAAAAATTCCTGAAATTGATCCTGCGGATGAACATAGGAATATTTTGGAAACCTCAGTGGAAATGGGTTAAAGGCACTGGACATTGTTGATAATTGTCAAAGACCAGTTTCCTCCCTTGGTGTATGTCAACATATGCATAAAATAACAAACCTGTGAAAATTTGAGCTTGATTGGTCGTTGAAAGTGCGAGAGAATAATGCAAGAAGAAATGCCCTTGTTGCACAAGTTGTGTGCTTTCAGATGCTTGATTTCGAGACCTCAAAATCAAATTCTGAGGTCTCAAAATCAAATTCAAATATTTTAGTGAGAAATACTTCTTTCTCAAAAAATAGTTTACTTCAGAGGGAGCTGTTTCTCACAATGTTTTATACCATCAACAGCTTTCAATTACTCGTTACCAAGTAAGGTTTTATGCTAATAGTTATTTTGAGTAACAACCAAAGTCTCCAGTGCCTTTAAACAGTTGTTTAAAATCTGATGCGGGTCATGGCCTTATTTAACAAAATAAATTTAAAAATCCTGGGTACAGCCACAAATCTGCTTTGATCCTGACAACACAGCCCTTTTAACACTCTGTCTGTAA